>NW_023458558.1:80119758-80122504 GCF_013731165.1 Rhagoletis pomonella | reverse complement strand
TTAAATAAAATCAATTAGTATTTCCTCCCTACAAATAAACAGACCCCCTATCATATTTATTTATATTTATAAAAGTAAAATAAAAATTATCTTTTTTAATAAAATTTTTTTTATTTTATCTATATTAATTAATAAATAATTAATAATAAACTATAATTATAATACAGTAGGGTTTCGATAATCCGGACAATTAAAAACCGAGCAGTGTCCGTATTATCGAAATGTCCGGATTATCGAAGTCCTAAAAAAATATAAAAATTTTACATATTCTCAACAGCTTAGTTCATTTTTATTTCATTTTATGATTTCACATCAAGATTTATTACATACAAATGTAAAATAACACAAAACTTTAATTCATGAAAATAATGTTGTATTAAGTTGTATGCTATTGTTGAAGAAAATTCGTGATTTTGGTCTGACGAAGTTTGGTTTCATTGCGATTTGTATAAGCTATCTCTCTTAGGCCAATAAGTTTCAAAATATCTTCGGACCTTAAATCCTGCTCTTCAGCATATTGTATGCAAGTGTTTAATGCGGCAATAGCATCTGAATGGGATATTTTTGGGATTGGATTATCATTTCCTTCTAAAATATCGTCCTCAATTTCTTCGTCCTCCTCACTTTGCTCTCCTTGATCTATATCTTCGTCATTTATCCATTCAGTAATTTCATTATTCTGATACACATCCGGACTTATTTCAACCAGCAGGTCGATTACTTCACTTAAGTGATTAGAGCGTAATTGCGCAAGGGGCAAGTCGTCACCCGAATCCCATTCTTCGTGTTTCAAGATTCTGTTGAAACATTTTTGAAGTATATTAGTGCCTACTGCGTTCCAAGCATTCGTCACCAAAAATGCAACGTCTTTTAAAGAAAACTTTTTAATAACATCCGTCAAATTATCGGTTAAATTTGATAACATGAATGATAAGAAACTTTTACGATAGTTCACTTTCAGAATTCGAATAGCATTTTGATCCATGGGTTGGACTAATGCTGTGCAATTGGGGGGTAAAAACATTACGCATATATCTTCTTCGGAGCTAGCTAATGACAATGGATGACAGGTGGTATTATCCAACAATAAAAGTGCTTTTACTGGCAAATTTTTCTCTTTTAAATGTTTCCGCACTTGTACAACAAATGAATTCTTAAACCAGTTTCTAAAAATCATCTCTGTCATCCACGCATTCTTGCTGTTAGCATACTCCAATGGCAGCTTCACCTGTTTGAACACCCTAGGATTTTTCGCTTTCCCGATCATTAACAATTTTAGCTTATGTTCTCCGGATGCATTGCAACAAACCAATAACGTGATTCGCTCCTTACCAATTTTACGCCCAGGTGCTGTTTTTTCGGTGCGCAGCGCAAGTGTTTTATCTGGTAACTTTTTCCAGAATAGTGCAGTTTCATCTGCTTTGTGAATTTGTTAACCCCTTTTCACGAATTTTTGTCTGAAGTTGTTCAATAAATGGCTGCACAGCCGTAGAGTCATTAGTTAATTTTTCACCAGAAATTTTTAGAAATTTAATTCCATATCTTGATCGAAAGTTATTAAACCAGCCCTTGCTTGCGAAAAATTCCACATTTGAACCATAAATTTCAGAACAGAAAACTTTTGCTTTTTCTCGAAGAATTTCAGAGGATACAGGTACATTCAGCTGTCGTTTTTTTATAAACCAATTATATAGGCGTTCCTCCATCATCTGCTTTCCGCACATCTCATCGTTTTCCTTTGGCCAAGACCATTTTCACTTTTAGAAATGTACCTAAATGCATGATTGGCATTGTTATTAGTTTCTCAATTTAAAAAAGAAGAATAATCTTCTTACTAAATTTTATTTTCTTACCTTTCTATCTGTGATTCTTTTAATTTTATATCCGAAATTGTAGATTTACCTACATCATACTCCAAAGCCAGCTTTCTAACCGACTTTCCTTGCTTAAATTTTTTTTAACACCTCTGATTTTTGGTCGATTGTTAAAAAGGTACGTTTTTTTGTAGCAATTGGTGGCATCTTCACTAGGCACTGTCCTCAAGGACTAAACGACTGTAAATTAACTTCACACACGACTTTAAATTAGCCTAAAATAACAATTCCCGTTCTTCAGTAGGCTCTTGCCGCACGAGGTAAACAAATCAACGTCAAGACGATAACTGAGCTACGCAGAGACATAGCATGGTCAGGCGGTCCGTGAATTCAATGCATACTTAGGTAATTTTAAAAAATAACGCCAATTCCCGTTGTGAGTAAAGAACTTCGAATGGATATCATTCCAGACACAAAAACGAAATAAAATATAAAGCGTCCGAATTATCGAGTACTAAGTATTGGCGTCATGTCCGGATTACAGAGTTCTCAATGGAGACCCCACGCATGTCCGGATTAGCGCGGTGTCCGGATTATCGAGTGTCCGGAATAGCAAAACCCTACTGTATTTTTATTTAAATAATAAAATTTTAAAAATATTTTATAAAAATTAATTAACATTTAAATAAAATTTATCAGTAATAATAAATTCAATAAAATTTAATAAAAATATTTATTTTAATTTATTAAATAAATTTAAAAATTTTTAAAAATTTTATTAAATTTATAGATCAATATTAATTGAAATTTATTTTTTTTTTTAATTTTATTCAATTTATAAATTTAATAAAATTTTAAAAAATTTTTATTAAATTTATAAATCAATATTAATCGAAATTTATTTTTTTTTTAATTTTATTAAATTTATAGAT
>NW_023458558.1:80117097-80119658 GCF_013731165.1 Rhagoletis pomonella | reverse complement strand
TTTCAAATACTGTTGCATATTTATATACAAACCTCTGCGCATACATATACATGTACATATATTGCAGCATTCATGTAATAGCAGTTGCTGCAGCTAAATTTTGTTTATTTTTCCTTCCTAATTATTTTTCATATCTGTATAAACAAGTTTAGATATAAATTTCTAGTCGTTATTGTATTTATACTGGCACAAAGTGCTGGCTCATAACTTGGATCATATATGACTCCTAAAAGATTCATATAAGAGTAAAAAAATGTTTGTTTTTGAAACTCATATTTTTTACCTACCTAGGACTCCTTTCCGACTCATATATTCTGAGCGCTCAGAATATGTTTGCGGGGAGGTAATCATAAATGAACTAAAAATATTGGTATCTTAACTAAAAATGCTAAAATTAAAGATAAATATAATAAATCATAATTAAATATAAAATTATTCAAAAGATAAAAATTCAATGTTATTAAATTATTATATAAATAAAAAATACCAACTAATATTGGTAAAGAAACCAATAAAGTATAAAATAATAAATACACACCAGCTTGTAAACGTTCAGGTTGATACCCTCACCCTAAAATTAAAAATAAAGTAGGAATTAATCTTCTTTCAAAAAAAAAAAAAAAAAAAAAAAATTAAAAATAATAATAAGATTAAAATATTAAATAAAAATACATTTTTATAATTATTAAATTTATTAACAGATTCACTAGCAGTAATTATAAGAGTACAAATTCAAAATCTTAACAAAATTAATCCATAAGAAATTGTATCAAATCCTAAAAAATAAGAAATACCCACAAAATAATTAGTACAAAAATTTATTATAATAAATAAAAATGTAATCAAAAATATTAAATTTTGAACCATTTAAAATGAACTACTAATAAAACAAATTGGACTAATAAAAATTATCATAAAAATTAATTTTAACATTGTAAAATATTAAATGATTGAAAATAATCATTTCCATGAGTACGAATTATTGAAACAAGAATTGAAAGACCTAATGCACCTTCACAAACTCTAAAAGTTAAAAATATTATACTAAAAAATCTTCTAAAATTTATTAAATTTAAATAAATAAATATTAAAAAAAATAAATTTAATACAATATATTCTAATCTCAAAAGTATTGATAATAAATGCTTTCGATTAGAAACAAATATAAATTTCCAATTAAAAATAAAAAACAAGGTAATCCTCAATAAAATATTATTAACATTAGTTTCAATAGTTTAATAAAACATTGGTCTTGTAAATCAAAAATAAGATTTAATCTTTTAAAATTTCAAGAGAAAAGTAATTACTTTTTCATTAATCCCCAAAATTAATATATTATATAAACTACCTCCTGATATTATACAATTAATTTTATATAGATCAACTTTAATTTCAAGATTTATTTTCATACAAATAAATCACCCCTTAGCTATAGGATTAATACTATTAATTCAAACTTTACAAATTTGTTTAATAACAGGATTAATAGCTAAAAGATTCTGATTTTCTTATATTTTTAATTTTTCTTGGAGGAATATTAGTTTTATTTATTTATGTTACATCCCTAGCTTCAAATGAAATATTTTCATTTTCAATAAAATTAACAACTATTTGTATAATAATTTTTATTTTATTTATAATTTTAAGATTAATATTAGATAAATCATTACTTTTAACCTTTCTAGAAAATAATGAAATAACAATTATAAATGATATAAATTATTTATAGAAGAAAATTCATTAAATCTTAATAAATTATATAATTTTCCAACAAATTTAATTACAATTTTATTAATAAATTATTTATTAATTACATTAATTACAGTAGTAAAAATTACAAAATTATTCTATGGACCTTTACAATTAATAAACTAATGAATAAACCTTTACGAACCCAACATCCTTTATTTAAAATTACTAATAATGCATTAGTAGATTTACCCGCACCTATTAATATTTCAGTTTGATGAAATTTTGGTTCACTTGGATTATGTTTAATAACTCAAATTTTAACAGGATTATTTTTAGCTATACATTATACAGCAGATATCAATTTAGCATTTAATAGTGTTAATCACATCTGTCGAGATGTAAATTACGGTTGATTATTACGAACTTTACATGCCAACGGTGCATCCTTTTTCTTTATTTCTATTTATTTACATGTAGGACGAGGGATCTACTATGGACCATATTTATTTACTCCAACATGATTAGTAGGAGTACTAATTTTATTTTTAGTTATAGCAACAGCTTTCATAGGGTATGTATTACCATGAGGACAAATATCTTTTTGGGGAGCAACAGTTATTACAAATTTATTATCAGCAATTCCTTACCTAGGAACTACTTTAGTACAATGAATTTGAGGAGGATTTGCAGTTGATAACGCAACATTAACACGATTTTATACATTTCAATTCATTTTACCTTTTATTGTATTTTTTTTTATTTTTTTTTTCGTAGGAGAGGGAAATGCTTTATGCACTGGCCGGGGCCGCTAGTCTCTATAACACCTTCCCCGAGTGTGGGACTCCCACCGAAGCGTGTTGGGCTACCCA
>NW_023458558.1:80104160-80116997 GCF_013731165.1 Rhagoletis pomonella | reverse complement strand
AAAAATTATATTTTTTTGGTCTTTTCGCAACTCAAAGACCTAAGTTGCACAAGTGCGCGCGGGTATAATAATAATAATAATAATAATAATAGTAATAATAATAAAGATTGGCGCTTACACATATGTTAGTGTTTGGCCGAGCTTCTCTTCCCATTCGTGGCGTGCACATTGATGCTGGCATACAGTTTTACGCCAACTCCGAACGTAGATTGTATTTTTATGAGGAGCTGTTTTTCATGGCAGAAATACACTCGCTGGTTTGCCATTGCCTGCCGAGGGGCGACCGCTGCTAAGAAAAAAACATTTTCTATATTTTTTGCGATGTTGCTTTGACCAGGACTTGAATTTGAACCATTTGGTCTATAACAGTAAATAATCAAATTTATCGGGCATATTTTTTTATTGATCATAGTATTTTGTTGATTTTAGTATTTATTTGGTGATAGGTAATGAGATCAGCGGAAATAACGTCAATTGACACTATTTCGCATATTGAAGCGAAATAATCTCAATTGACATAATTAACTTTTCAAAAGCGAAATAAATTTGGAAATAAAGTAAGTGCTCTTTCCTAATTCAAATGCCGCGAAGCTACGCAAATTTAATGTTTGAAAGAGCGATAATGTCAACGGACTTTATTTCGCTTTTGAAAAGGTAATAATGGCAATTGACTTTATCTCGAACCAGTATGTGAAATAGTGTCAATTGATCTTATCTCCTTTGATTTTGTTACCTGTCAGCACTTATTTTAAGCGCCTAGATCGGGATTTAGCGAATATTTTTTTCTTCTGTAGTTATCACATACATACTTTACTTTCTCTGAATAAAAAGTGGGAAATTTTGATCGTAATAAGATGAATTTTGCACAAAGTTAGAAACTTGAATTTATATGGATTTCGACATAAAATGAACAATATTAAAAAACTAATTACCTAAAATTAGTTTGAAAAATTATAGCCAATATGTGATGACCTTTATTTACTACAAGAGCGTGCAATTGCTGGCTTATGCCGATGACATCGATATCTTCGGTATCAAAAACCGCGAAACCTGCTCTGCCTTTTCCAGGTTGGATAAGGAAGCAAAGCGAATGGGCCTGGTGGTAAACGAGGACAAGACGAAGTATCTCCTGTCATCAAACAAACAGTCAGCACATTCGCGCCTTGGCACCCACGTCACTGTTGACAGTTACAATTTCGAGAAAATAGAGAATTTCGTTTACTTGGAAATCAGCATTAACACCGATAATAATGTCAGCATCGAAATCCAACGTAGAATCACTCTTGCCAACAAGTGGTACTTTGGACTGAGTAGGCAATTCAGGAGAAAAGTCCTCTCTCGACGTACGAAAACCATGCTCTATAAGTCACTCATCATGCCCGTGCTGGTATATGGCGCAGAAGCATGGCTAATGGCAACATCCGATGAGGCGGCTCTTGGAGTATTCGAGAGAAAGATTTTGCGGAAGATTTACGGGCCTTTATGCGTTGGCGACGGCGAGTACCGCAAACGATTGAACGATGAGCTGTATGAGCTTTACAACGATATGGACATAGTGCAGCGAATTAAAATACAGCGGCTCCGCTGGCTTGGTCATGTCGTTCGAATGGTCACCGACGCTCCAGCTCTGAAAGTATTCAACTCGGAAACCGCTGGTGGTAGCAGAGGAAGAGGGAGGCCCCCACTGCGATGGAAAGATCAGATGGAGAAGGACTTCGCGTTTCCAATTGGCGTCAGTTGGCACAGAAGAGAAACGACTGGCGTGCTTTGCTGAACTCGGCCAAAATCGCTTAGGCGGTTACATCGCCAAATAAGAACAAAAAGAATGTGATGAGCTTATCATTTTGTCACTCACTGTATACAGATTTATTTGCGTGTACATGACAGTATCACAAGTACCGCCAACTATGTTGCCGCCCGCAACCGTGAAACTTGGCATTTCGCTCACGTAAACACAGCGAATTAAAAGACAATACCATCAATTATGTTGTTACAATATACATACATACATACTTATCCAAAATGAATTCAACAACAATGCAGTTACCACTTGTCATTTTGCGCGCACTTCCAGTGACGACGGCGGTTAAGACTTGATGTGAAGTTTCTCGTGTATGCCAACTATGCGAATATTTTGTCTAGATGAAAGACCTCGCGAAGTAAAGTAAAAACTGTTAGCGCACAGTGTAATAAATAAATAAAAATATTCGGTGGGCAAATTCTTTATAAACAGCCCTTGGTGTAGCTCAGGTGTAACGTTCTCCTACCATTGGCTTAAACGTGGAGGAACATACTATTGAAGGAGTAACTAGTTTTAGGATTTTTTCTGTTAATAAAAGATTCATCTTTGGAGTACGGAGTACGCATCTTTAATGCAGATATTTTTTTGCAAAATATATACTAGAAGCTATTTCGGTATTATGTAGTACATACTTACGTATGTAATGGATAGTGTTCCACTGTCCCGAGTCATATATTTTGCATACTAACGTATTCGCTTTTATTCATATGATCGAGGGGGCTACGCGCATTGCACTAACAAGTAATTCTATGATCGAAAATCAATGCTCGTGCATTTGTCGCCTCGGATAAAATGTGGACTTTACAGAATTCGGCTTCGTATCGGATACAAATATATAAAGGATTTATGGTGTGTCGGAAAGAATTGCAGTTCTTAGTGCATCCATACAAAATGGCAAGAAAACGAACTTAGTGCCGTACACCAGCAAGCAGTCAGCAGTAAGTTATGAGTTGGCACCTGTCTGTCGCACTGTCAAATTGAAAGTGGATTGAACATGCGCAGAAATGTCGTGATTGCAGATAAGAATTTCAATTAGTGTCTCCCAAGAATGAGTAACCATGTACATATTGTGTGGAGAATGAGCATTTGTTTATACATACATACATACATTCAGGGCCGGCTTTAGGGCGGGGCGAGAGGGGTGTTTGCCCTGGGCGCGAAATTTAGGGGGCGTAAAATTCTGGGATGCTGCCTAATTTTTTTATACATAAATCTCAGTTATTTACAAAACAAAGGATATCAAGCCGGGGCCCCGAACTGATTCCGAGAGCACGATTTGTACCATGGGGATGGAATTCCTTGAATTTGGCGAAGGGAGATGCTGCCTCTTCATCCATGCTTTTTGCTGTGCTTCAGCGCATCTACTTTCTATCCTGAGCGTCTACCCAGAGATGGGCCATTTGCAAAAATCTCACTGTAAAACCATTATGCACAATTAGTTGGGAAAACAGACTGGACATGGTTAATGTCATTAAATATCAGGTGAATGAAATTTAGCAAGATCTTCTTTTCCTCTGGTTTTTTATTTTGACTATGAATACGCCCCATAGAGTCCGACCGATTAATAGGAAATGATATTGGATAGTATCGGCTCAAATATTCCGCATCCGCATCGGCTTTATTTTTTATACTGAAAATCAAAAAATTATGGTCCGAACACTGTAAGCAATTGGGAAGAGCTTTTTATACAAGCGCGCACGATTGGTTGTGTTTTGGAAATTTTTATTTTTCTTTGAAAGTAAGACTGCTTTTACACAGTTCAAGTATTGAATTCAATTCTGCTCGCATGTGGAAGAGAGGGGGGTGAGAAGAAAAGGGACGAGTACACATGCGTCTGTACCGTCAAGTCGTTTCAACTTTCTTGCTTTGCTTTTGGCATTTTCGTTGCTTCCCATTTAAAGAACCAAAAATTTGGATTCAACAGAATTGAAACGTTTAAAAGCAAATAGAAAACACAAAACAGAATGAGCAAGAATTGCTTTCAAGTATTTGAATCATGTAAATCGGGTGTAAGTGTCCGAATGAAAAAAATGTTTTTGGGTGCAGATTTAAAAAAACATTAAACTATACAATGAAATTATTTACGTTACAAAAATTTTTTTTTAATGAAATATTGACCTTTTAAGCAATTTCTGCGCCTCGTGGACGAAAATTTATAAAAACAACTTCTTTAATAAATATTTCTGCATTTTTCTATGAAAAAAATGCGTGTATTTAAATATAGTTTGGTCGGTATGAATTTTTATTTGGCAGCGTGCGGGCCCGACTCTCGTGGCTGGATCGCGCGCAATCCGCGTTTACTTCTTGCGCAAGAAAGAAATGCACGTTTCAATCGTTCCACTTTTATTTCTCATGCTTGGATTTTGCATGCTCGCGGGAGTAGGGCGCGCATGGGGCTCTGTAGATGGACCTTGCGCCAAACTCAGAACATGAAACTTACTTAAAGTAAAATAATATCACAAAACATTTTAATTCGGACTTCATAAAAATTACTAGAACCTCTATTTGCGTGAAAAATAAATGATGGTTCGAGCAGGTTGGATGCTTGTAGGTCATATAGCTTCGACTGGTTACTCCGCTGTGAATCAAGTTAGATGCCTGTAATTTAACGTCCGCCACTGCAATGACACTGGTGTTGCGTAATCTGTCTGAAAGGACTAAAATTGCTCATCATTTGGTAATATCGGAAAAAGCCTCTATTTTTAGTCTTCTTGCATATCTCGGACTAAGAAGATCTCTCGCTAGTCGATTTGTCGATCCATCCACCTGGGGTTATTTTTTTAGTCACTCTCGAATGTAATTCGGACACACATATGTACCAGGGTAGCCAACTCATTTTTGAGAATTCCCCAATTTCGAAAATAAGAATATTATAAGTTTTTGGAAAATGGGCGTAGTCACGCCCACTTATGGTTACATATGTATGTATATCTTGGTAACCGCTGCACCAATTTCTTCCAAACTTGGCACAGTTGTTAGACTTGCTAAAGCACACTAACGGGCCGAAATTTTTTAAAATCGGACAATAACCACGCCCACATCCCATATAACGGTAATTTGAAGAAATACGAAATCTTCGATAAATCAGTAAATATTAAAGCAAATTTATTCAAAATTGAGGCTTTCAACAATTCTTTACCAAGAAATACGTTTATGATAAAATTCTGGAAAATGGGCGTGGCCCCGCCCACTTATGATCACATATATGTATCTCGGTAATCGTTCAATCAATTTGTACCAAACTCGGTATGGTTATATTGTGCTTGCCACATAAAAGCAAAATTATTGAAATCGGCATAAAATTGAGGCCGCTTCTCATATAACGGTAAATTTCGGAAATGCTTGAATCTTCAATATTTCGAAGTTTAGGGACGCTAATTTAATCAAAATTGAACCACCCCGGCTTACCATGTAGCGGTAGCGTTCGGAAAGGTGAAAATCATATATTTAATACTTGCGCCGCATACGAATCGTTGCAGAAGTTCTGTTTTTTATTTTGTGTTTCTAGCAGTAGACGGAATTTTGCAACGTTCCGAATAAATAAAAAAAAGATTTTCCGTACGTTTCAAAGGCAGTTAAAAAATGCGTATAATTTTCGTCACGAAATTGATATCATAAATTTTGTGTTTCTAGTTCAGCTTTCGTCACTCGAAAATTTTACCTCAAAGAGGTGTTTTATTTGATACCAATTATTTTGGGGTAGCAAATTTAAAATCGACGAAAATACAAACAATAATCTAAATGTTTTATTTTTCTCAAACCAATTGCTAAAAATATTATCTAAATCTAAATTATGTATTCAAATCGATTTGTCCATTGAAACATATAATTTTTCGAATACGGAATAGAGCAAAAAAGAATAGTGGTATTCATCTAAACCACGATTGAGAGAAATAGAGATTGCGCCAATCGCGGTACCGCTAATCCGCTCTTTGTGATTTTGACAGAATGAGCTGTGTGCGTGACGTCATCTTGGTGCAATTGTTGAATGTGAGCATACGAAAAAACCAAATAACAATTTTATTATTTGTGCGTTAATATTTCTGCGTGCTTTTAAACAATTATTGAGACATTAAAAAGCAAAATGAAGTGTGCAGTGGCAAAGTGTAATAGCGAAAACAAAAGGAAAGCGTGCTATATAAGTTTTTTTTTCGTTTCCTACGGACGCAAACCTGGCGAAAAAGTGGAAGCAGTTCTGCCGGCGAGGACATGCATTAAACACCAAATCGAGCTTTGTGCTATGTGTGTGAGCTATGAGCTTCTACATGGAACTATGTTGGCCTTTCCTTGGTGAATTGTAGTAGGTATAATTCCATGGTTAATGTAGACAGTTGCTGGTTTAGTTTGCTGGCAATGGCATACATACAAAAGCAGTTTATACAGTAAATAGATACATGAACTTCACTACCTACTTATTTTTGTTAGTACCTGATTCTTTTAGTGCTGGTATGAGGTAATGCACCAGTGGATAAGGTCGCCAGGCGCTAATTCAAGCGGCATCTTACCGCGCTGTTACGTACCTAATACAAAACAGTGCCCAAATTATTATACATTTAAAAGTTCAGCTTAAATTATGTTTTACTGACAAAGAATAACTGCTTCCAAAGAAGCCACACTCATGCATCCTCTCGGAAATGGTACAAAAGTCATCAAATAAAAGCTGTGGAGTCAACAGCTGTGGAGTTTATGGTGGTTGGCTACCGTCCACAAATATAAATATGCACTCTGCATGGCTTTTTAAAATGGAAAGTCCAAAAATTCACTTTGTTGCACACCTTCCTTTTGGTCTACATGAAATTGAAAACACTGTTAATACATCAATTTTTTTATGTGCTAAAAATCGTACTTATCTAAAGGGCTACATGTCCAACATTATTGCTACGTGTTCCTAATTAATCAATCTTTGTATATTTATTGATTCCTGCAAAATTGGGCCATGTAGTATTAAAATTAACACATTGTTCTGCATTGTTTACATATTTTTATATGCGTTTTGGCATTTCTCTCTCGCAATTGCACAAAGATGACGTCACGCAAAAATTACGCTCAAAAATCCTCTCTCATTGGCGCAATCTTGTATTCTAGCATTCTTGCATCTAAACCGATAACTTTATCAAGCAGATAATCTTATAAGTTTACGCACTCTATTACATGAACGATCCACACTCTCTTTTCGTTTACACATGCGACAAAAGTCGTGTTTTCTTTGGTTATAGAGCACAGTACCACTAACTTTATACTACTAGCACGAGGATAAAGAAATTATAGAAACTAACTCACTAAATGGGAAAAAATTATATTTACGAGATAATATCTATTTTAATAAATGTACATATAACATAAAGGCTATTTATTTGAATCAAGTTAAAAGAAACAATGTCAGAATGTCCGTTTGTGTATGAATTCATTTGTCACGGCTACCAAACTTTGCGGCTAAATTATCAGTGAAACAAAACAAACAGAACGGATAATAATTGAATCAGATCTCTATCAGGATCATATCGTTGTTGTTGAATTTGCGTGCAAAATTTTTATGCGGATCCCGATTATTGCCCAAGAAAACATAGCTAGAGTTGCGGCAGAGTTGCATTGGCTTCAGTTTATCAAGTTTATTCAATGAAATCGCTGGAGAAATTTATCAGTAATGTGTAAAGAAGTTTCCATACAAATTTTGACAGTTCATTTATAAGGTTTAAACAATTATAAGTTTATACGGTTTACAATGCATTTATAAGGTTTGATGAATACCCTTAATGATCATATCCTTTGTTTTCGAAAAAAATTAAAAATAAAAAAAAAAATTATGAGAAATGATAAAAACTTATGAACTTGGTACCAACTTTGGATACAATTAACAACTGTATTCGTCTGATTGCCTCGTAGTTAAATTGTTGTTAAGATTTCTACCGGGTGTGGGGCGCACACATGTGCTTTTTTAAGAAGTTTTACTTCTATCGCGTGTACGATGTTGCACTTGTGCTATTAAACTAATGCTTTTTTCTCAAGTATACATATTTATGTGCAACTGTAGGTAATATACATATGTAGTACGCGTCTTCCTAGGTAGGTTAAGTGCGGGTGATAAACCCATGTAGCATAGTTACATACTGTGTACATACCTGGAATTAAAATGGGGAAAAAATGTTACAATTTTGCCATGTGACTGAAAAAACTCTAAAACACACACAAATTGTGGTTTGCAAGACATGTACGAAGTGATTAGCACAGCTGCATCCTTCAACTTGACAACTCGCGGGAAATTCCCCGCTTTCCAGGGAATTTCGGCTTACCCCTTTTTGTAGCGACATTTTTTCAATTTGAGTCGCAATATATCCACAACAAGAGTTTTCCCAGATATAAGCTGCATGCCAGATGAAAGCTAAGATTTTGGGCTAGATTTGTGGAAACTTAGAATAAAATCGACTGACCAGTTTTTGAGAAAATGCCCGAAATGTATATTTTCAGCAGCCCGATTTTTAGTTTTCATGCGGTAAAGTTATGACATATTTATATTTTATAAACACAAAAGATAGCGTTAGATAGCTTTTTGAAGACCTCTACTACTCTACTGATATCCACATCAGTGACGTGGACTGAGTAGTGCGGCCTCAGTGGTAGTTTAAAAAATTGCCTTTTTTCGAATTTCAGGCAGCAGCCACGCCCACAAAGGCATACGAATCAAAATATCCTGGAACAAAACCTTTTTAGTTTTTCTTGTACTTTAATTCCTGAAAGTTTGAAAAAAAATTAAATGATGGTACGTACAGACGCCACATACATACCAAAGCATCTCGTAGTGGAGACACGAACCAAAACACATTTACCTCTATATCTTTCCAACTAGTGGCCGGAACTTAATATGTAAGGTACGGTTTGAAAGGTATTGGCCTATAGAATAACACTAAATATCCACAGGCCCCCTTAAACCGGCAAAAGCAAAAAAACGTTTTTTGTTTCGCAACACTTTAGCCTAATTTTTAAGAATCTGGTTAATCGTTTATGAAGCTTGAATACATTTTCTGGACACAGTCTGCACCTTTCCAACGATATCTCAAACATGTCGATTGGACGTCTGGATAAAAACTTCCAAATCTCGTGTATATATAAGCGAGTCATTTCAGCATGCTACTGTGGCTGCTTTCGTCACTCGCGTAGTGATGGAACGATACGAGTACCGAGTACAGAATATCGATACTTTTCATGAGTACTGAGTAGTATCGAGAACTCGATACTTTTTCACAAGTACTGAGTAAATATCGCGAATGCCGAAAAGTATCGACGAGTTAAGAACTTTTTTAAGTAAATTTTTTTAAAGTTACCCAATAAATATTGTGGCGAACGTTCGAATATTAACTTCAATATCTAATATGAATGTTATGAAAATGAACATAAAGCTCATTTACTTCAGTACTTTCATCACTCAAAAAACTGAAAACCCGAGAAACACGCCTTTAAAGTTTTTAATTCAAATAACGTCACTCTCATGCCAGAATGAATGTGCAAATTTATCAGTTTTGAGTTATTGGGTTGACTTGGTTAATCTTTGGATTTTCTATGTTATACCAAAGCCCAGAATACCATGCGTACACGGAAAGTAAATATTTTAGCATTTCAATTGCGTAAATGTAGAGCTAAGTGTCGCAAAAAAACTTTCAAACTTGATTTCCCAAAATTTTCACTTTTACACATTCATGTTTATGTCATACCTAGAAGAAAATGTAGCGGTCATTTCAACATTGGCTTCGGGTAAAAATATTTAAATAATTGAAAAACGAATATCTTGCCTCCCCTTTGATAATAAATGGTAGAAGAGGATAGTCTTTTGACTCGACAACTTGGCCACTCTCCAGCATAAGGCAGCCGTCGTTAACCCATGTATTCTACCTTCGTTGTGAAATCCAGCCCATTCTTGAAGAAATTTTTTATAAAAAAGAGCTTATCTTTCCAATAGAGAATGGGCTTCACCAAATTTGCTTCTCGTCTTCTACATTTACATTTCATTTTCAAAGTAAAGTTATTTATAAATACATGTACGCGTCAAACAATTACAAAATATTCAATACTATTCAATTTACAAATAGGAAGAGGCGAAAAAAGCTAAGCAATCTGATTTTTGTTTACCTTTTGCGTTTGCTTTGAGAATACTTGGAAGTACGAGTATTATCGATACTTTCTTGCAAATATGAGTACTGGCATCGATACTTTTTTAGAGTATTCTATATGAGTCCTAGTATCGATACTTTTCTAAAAAGTTCTATCACTACACTCGCTCGCACCGCCGTGCGCTGTGATGTGAGCAAACAACATTTTGCTTGCAGTCTTCTGTTCTCTTTTCACTGCAAGTTGGATTATTTTAGTATCTATTGTAAAATTTTATACAGGCAAGACTAAAAAGTATAAAATAAAAAAAAATAAAAACTTTTTAATGTACCACGCTTTTATAAACGGACTAAAATTAAAAAATCATATTTCTCAGTCCCATAGAACTTGTTTTGATAACTTTTGATTTTGAAATTTTAGGAAAAGTCATTATAAACAATTTATGAGATTGAAAATGAAAAGCGTGGGGCGCATGTAATAGGCCTGATTTGAAATTGAAGAGTAATATATGTATGTATGTGGGTATATTAATAACGACCGCTTAAAATCGATCTCAAATTTGTACTTTCGCTGTCTATGTTTAGGTCTATGTTATGTATGTAGTTTGAATATTGTCAATTAAATCTAATGCTTTGTATTGCATGCGCTCCACGTTTTTCGTTTTCAATCTCATAAACTGTTTATAATGACTTTTGCTAAAATTTCATAATCAAATATTATCAAAACAAATTCTATGGGACGAAGATATATTATTTTACAACGCTTTTATCAGCTTGCAATGTTGTATGTCCAGACCGCTTTGAATGTTGTATGTCCAGACCACCATTTATACTAGCTGCATTTTTTGTAAGCGAGCGACAAAAGAACGCTCAACTCGGGCAAAATTTCCTTTTAGCTACTTAAGCTTGTACTTTCGCTGTAGAATGTTATGTAGTTTGACTATTGTCAATGAAATCGAATGCTTTGTACTGCATGCGCTCCATGTTTTTCGTTTTCAATGTCATTAGTTGTTTATAATGACTTTTGCTAAAATTTCAAAATCAAAAGTTATCAAAACAAATGCTGTGGGACTGAGAAATATTATTTTCTACTTTTTAGTGCATTTATGAAAGCGTTGTATATTAAAAAGTTTTTATTTTATTTTATTTATTTTTATTTAGAACTAGATTGCCCTCACCGCCCTCGCTGATTTAAAGCTATTTATGCTTGTTAGCTCAGGTTTCTTTTATTAAACATCTTCAAAATATTTTTGAACTAAAAGCTTCTTAAACTTATTTCGTCTGACACCCATATTGCGAAATCAAGTTGAATTCGATTTTTTAAATAGATGGCCATCCTACATGTAGATTAGAAATAAATCATTTTAAAACCCATTTCTATCGATAAACATATTATAATAATTCATTTAACTTATTAAATACTTTGAATTGATTCATTTCTACTAAAAATACTACCAGAGGAATGAAGTATGAAAAATTCCGTTTGTATGGGAGGTGCCACGCTCCTTCCGCTAATTGAGATAAAGGCTATCCTATAATTTAAGTTAGGCTAAATGATACCAGTACACGAAATTTCATTATAATCGGCTCAGTAGTTAAAGCGCGAAAGCGTAACAAACAAGTCAACTCACTTTCGGGTTTATCTTCTATTACGTGTACGATGTTGCACTCGTGCTATTAAAACTAATGCTTTTTACAACGCTTTTATCAACTTGCAATGTTGTGTTCCAGAAACTTTCAATGTTGTGTTCCAGAAGCTTTCAATGTTGTGTGTCCGACACCATAAAGCAAAGCTTTGAAAAGCTCCTATAAAAAAGCATAGTGAATAGGGCGAGGTAGATGACATCTAGATGTCGCCCTATGTACTACGTTTGCTACACCGGAAATAGACGACACGCCATTCTTTAAATAAAATTAATTGGTGCCCGTTTGTATGTACATATATATGTAAATGCATGTGTGTGCACCTTTCTATTAATATCGTTGAATTATTTTAATATCTATTGCAAACTTTTATCCAGACAGGACTAAAAAGTAGAAAATAAATAATATAAAAAAAAACTTTTTAATATACAACGCTTTTATAAATGGACTAAAAAGTAGAAAATAATACTTCTCAGTCCCATAGGTTTTGTTTTGATAACTTTTGATTTTGAAATTTTAGCAAAAGTCATTGTAAACAATCTATGAAATTGAAAATGAAAAGCGTGGGGCGCATGTAATACACTTGAATTGATATGAAAAGTAATATATGTATGTATGTGGGTATATGAATAACGACCGCTTAAAATCGATTCCAAAGTTCTACTTTCGCTGTAGAAATTTTAGGTCTACGTTATGTAGTTTGACTATTGTCAACTAAATCGAATGCTTTGTAAGTGAAGTGACTTGTGGACCACTTGAGGTATAGGTGGACCAGTTGGTATTCACTTTGGAACCAGTTGGTAACTAGTTCGTGGGCCCAGTTGGTAACCAGCCGGGCCCAGTCCGGGACCCAGTTGGGAATCTGTTTGGGACTAGTCCGAAACTACTTACCTTCGGACCAGTTGGGATCCAGTTGGTCTTTTTAAGCTCCTGTGGCCGTTTTAAGGGTAATTCTTGGGCTCCTGCACTGCCGCTCGGGGTTTCTGCCTTCTACGGTGGTAATTTTGGGCCGGGTTGCCTGTTTTGGAGGATTGTTGTGCTGTGTGCCGCGTATTACGTGTACCGGGTACCACTTTCTCGAGCGAATTCCTCTGGGGAACCTGTTGTGTGAGTTGCTGGCTTTTTGGCTAGACTTTGAGGAGGGTTTATACACGCATATCGGCGGAAATAGACGACACGCCATTTCTTTAAATAAAATTAATTGGTGCTCGTTTGTATGTACATACATATGTAAATGCATGTGTGTGCACCTTTCTATTAATATCGTTGAATTATTTTAATATCTATTGCAAA
>NW_023458558.1:80084148-80103760 GCF_013731165.1 Rhagoletis pomonella | reverse complement strand
TTCATCTTCATCTTCATCTTCATCTTCATCTTCATCTTCATCTTCATATTCATCTTCGTCTTCATATTTATCTTTTCCTTTATCCTGATCTATATCTTCATTCTTTTCTCCATTTACGTATTTACTCCCACCATTGTTATTAGGTTAGGTAGTTAAATTTTCCTTCCTCTTTTTCTTTATATTGTTTCTTTAGTGATATCATGTCATGTGTTGAAATTGGGTGTGGTGAGTTGCGGTGTGGTGGAATTGGGTGTGGGAGTTACGGTGTTATGAATTCAGGTGTGGTGGTCTTAAGAGGTGTGGTGAATTTAGTTGTGGTGAGTTGAGGTGTGGTGAGAAAGTTGAGGTGTGGTGAGAAAGTTGAGGTGTGGTGAATTAAGGTGTGGTGAATTAAGGTGTGGTAGATTAAGGTGTAGTGAGTTAAGATGTGGTGAGAAAGTTGGGGTGTGGTGAGTTAAGGTGTGGTGAATTAAATTGTGGTGGATTTAGGTGTGGTGAATTAAGGTGTGGTGAATTTAGGTGTGGGGAGTTAAGGTGTGGTGAATTAATGTGTAGCGAACTCAGGTGGAGTAAGTTTTTAAGCGGAGGTGAGATGAGTTGAGGTGAGTTAGATTAAGTTAAGGGGTTAAGTTAAGATAAGTTATCTTTATCCTTATCTTCATATTCATCTTCATCTTCCTCGTCTTGGTCTTCATCTTCTTCTACATCTTTATCCTTTCCTTTATCCTGATCTAAATATGTCCATTCTTTTCTTCATTTACATATTCACCCCCTCCATTGTTATTAGGTAAGGTATTTAAATCTTCCTTCCTCTTTGTCTTCATATTTAGGTTTCTTTACTTTTATTTTAATTTCTGTATTTATCCCTTTCTTCTTCTCCATACTCAAAATTATCTTCATCCTTGTTTGAGGCTAATCTATTCATGTACATACATACATACATCTTATTCCTAAACTGCTGCTTAGCATACATTTAGGAGGCATTTCCTCCCCAACCATGTACATGTATGGCATTGGTATTGGTGTGACTTTTGAATTGATTTTTTCGCTCTATTTTAAACTAATTTGAAATTTTAAAAATTGCCTGCACATCAGCATCAAAATACCTTTCTAATGATATATAATTGTTTATACCTTAGAAGTACAGTTTAGCCGTAAAAGGGGTGTAAAGGAAACATGATTGCCTATTTATATAATTGATAAACACAAAAGATGGCGTTAGATAGCTTGTTTGAAGACCCTTCTACTGATATCCACATCAATGACATGGACTGAGTAGTGCGGCCACAGTGGTAGTTTAAAAAATTGCCTTTTTTTGAATTTCAGGCAGCAGCCACGCCCACACAGGCATACGAATCAAAAAATCCTGGAAAAAAACCTTCTGAGTTTTATGTGTACTTTAATTCCTGAAAGTTTGAAAAAAAATTAAATGATGGTACGTACAGACGCCACAGACATACCAAAGCATCTCGTAGTGGAAACACGAACCAAAACACATTTAGATACCTCTATATCTTTCCAACTAGTGGCCGGAACTTAATATGTAAGGTATCGTTTGAAAGGTATTGGCCTATAGAATAACACTAAATATGTTGGGTGTACCCACATACCCCCTTAAACCGGCAAAAGTAAAAAATGTTTTTGGTTTCGCAAAACTTTAGCCTAATTTTTAAGAATCCGGTTAATCGTTTAGGAATCTTGAATACACTTTATGGACACACTCCGCAAGACCTTTCCAACGATATCTCAAGCATGTCGATTGGAAGTCTGGATAAAAACTTCCAAATCTCGTGTATATATAAGCGAGTCATTTCAGCATGCTACTGTTGCTGCTTTCGTCACTCGCGCGCACTGCCGTGCGCTGTGATAAGCGAGTCATTTCAGCATGCTACTGTGGCTGCATTCGTCGTTCGCGCGTGCGCTGTGATATAGGAAAAACCTTGAAAGTTAGGGGGGCCAAAATTATCGAGCAAGCATTTCGTGGTACTATTTTTGCCCTGCCCCTAACTGACTACCTGGCTACGCCCATGGTTCCAGTGTTGTTGTAGGGTTTTTCCGGTAGCGCTACCCTGCAAAAATCGTTGGACCATGTAGTCTATTTGTGGTATATTGGAGTACTTACAAAAGTGCTCCTCTGTCATGCTGTAGCGGACCAACTCGTGTCTCTGCGCCAGCTTATTGTTTGTTATCCGATCACTGCTCGTGTTTTAATGAAATGTCATTGAAGTTGATCATTTGAAAGCACATTTGCATGTCTGGCTGTAGCTGAACGTGTAGAGATGCTAGCTGTTAGTTCTTAGCTCCCAGCATGTTCGGGTTCGAATGTCGTCAGAGGCAACATTTAATTTTTAATTTTTGTCTTTGGTTTTTATTAATTTCAAAAAAAAGCATATGCGAAGTGAAGAACAAAAGCGCGTACAAACGAAAAAATATAACGACAATGTCTTTGGAGTATGTTGGGAGTAGTTTTGTGCTACTCTGATGTAATGCAGAGATGGAGTATATGTTCCTGCCCTAGGACATCGCAATGTTAATTGGACCATATTTTTTATATGAATTGTGGTTAATTTTGGAGTACTCCTTGGTCCTTCGGGAGTACTCCTTACATGCATGCATGGAGTAGTCGCCATTTTTGCAGGGTACGTCACAGCTGCTTTCACAACGTTCCTTCCGCGAAAGCCATTGAGGGACGTTTAAAAAAAATTAGTAGATTTTTGACACCTCATAAAAAAAGCGCCTCAGCTGTTGCATTTTTGATATGTGTACATATGTTCGAGATAATATTATTTATTACACAATAGTATGAATCGCACAATTACATATACACCAGAGTAAACTGCACAGCAAAAAAACTCAAATTTTAATTCAAATTCGCTTTTAACAAACATTCAAAATGAAACGACACGTTATTCAAAGAGTAACGAAGTACAGAAAAATAAAAACAAAACAAGTTGAAGTTTGTAAGTTTGGTTCTAATGAGAGCAACGTCAAAATGGCTTATACTTGTATTTATGTGCATCGTACAGTTTCATAACTAAAAACACTATCAGCTGGTTGCCAAAAAATGCCTACAGCTGAGATCAC
Source organism: Rhagoletis pomonella (assembly GCF_013731165.1). Taxonomy (NCBI): domain Eukaryota; kingdom Metazoa; phylum Arthropoda; class Insecta; order Diptera; family Tephritidae; genus Rhagoletis; species Rhagoletis pomonella. The sequence goes on along the minus strand of NW_023458558.1, from coordinate 80,100,676 downwards.
CTGTTTTTTGGCATTTGCTCTTATCTTTTACAATTTCTTTATTTCTATTACAATTTATTAAAAATACACTAACACACTGAACCAAAAACACACTTACAGCCTGCCAAACACACACCTATAGCCTGCCAAACACACACCTATAGCCTGCCAGGAAAAACGGTATGAAGAAGAGTTACGTTACTAATGGAACTGTACGAAGTTTATGTGCCTTGGCTTTCAAAGCCTGACACATTATGGGAACAGAACATATTCACAGTGTACTCTGATCAAGTGGAAAGAGTATCTATACAGCATACTTGCTTTGAAAGTGAATTCATTTAATAAACAGAGTAATTCGTTACATAACATAGAAAGGTTTGCAATACCCTATAAACGTTTTGGCGAACGTTCGAAAATTACCTTCATTATTAAATATGAATATCGAACTGAGAACGAACTCATAACCAACCTTAGTTTTCCAACATTCATAGTGTACTGGAAATACATTCGAGATGGGTTCGAAAAAAAAAATGATAACCATAATAAGAAGAGAGGAAGTGAAATCCATTGTGTACAAATACAAGTGAGATATCTTAGCAATAGACGTCATCCTGGGCCACAGCTGCGATCATCTGTTTTTTAGAGTTGCTTATTTTGCTCTAAAGTGCGCTTTTTTGACCTGAGTTGCATTAAATAGTCTCTTAAAACTTGGTAGTATTTGTTGCTCAAATGGTAACATATATGCCCAAAAACTTGAAAAATATTAGATTATTGCTTTTTAAAAATGCTATTTATAAAATTTGGTTTTGATTGGGACATTAGAAATATTCAGATTATAAAAGTTTTTCACATATGTTTTAAGATTTTAAAGCTTTTAATATGTACGGTAGAATGCAACAATGTGCTTGAATTTGTTTGCTTCTTCGTCAGCTTATTCGTTTGCAGGCTAGAAAAATGGCGAACAGCCATCAAAATACTGATTCAAAATACACACAAATGGGTGCGCGCAGCAAAATTCAGCCCTAATGGTAAGTTCATTTCATCGTGCGGCGACAAGTTAAGAATTTGCGATACATTTTCAGGCGTATGTATGCGAACGTTCACCGGGGGAAGAGGTATGGGACGACAGCTGGCATCCCTGCAAGACGCGACTGATGGAAACTCCAATACATTTGCAAAAGTTTTGGCACATACTAACACATCCGCAATTTGCTTTAATCTTTTTTTTCTGCAGCATATATATGCCACAAGAGTAAGCAGTCAAACTGATTTGGTACATTATTTTGCCCTTTAATTATTTCTTCTCTTTGTCTTCTCCCTCTTTTCGCTAAAAAGAAGAGAAGAAGAAATGAAGAAGGAGAAGAATTAAAAAAAAAGAAAAGGAAGCCGTCAAAAAGCGTGGAAAAATTAAGAACGACAGACGTGGAATTTGCGAAATACAATTTTATTAAAAGGAAAGTTTATTTAATATAAAAGAATTTGAAGAAAAAATGAAGAAGAGGCATTTAAGCAATTGTCTATCAAAAGAAAAAAAGCTTTTCGAAGCTAATATAAAAAAGTTTAAAGAACTTGAGCAATCCTCTCAAGAAAATGTGCAGTGTGGCTGCGGCTTCTGGTGAAACAGAAAATATGGAAGACTGCACGTCGAGTGAAGTTTTTCTTGGTGAAAGTGATCCTTTTCTGGACGAGTCTTTAGATACCGCCAGCAGTGAAGTGCCGAATGAAAATTTCGAGCAGCTGAATGCAAAGGAGGAATTGAAGTGAAAAATTGAATTATATTATGGAAAATGTGAGTATTGCTTCATTTAATTTGTTATTTCTGAGATATCTACCTATATATTTACCTATATTTGTATTAAAATAATAAAAACTTATTTCCAATAGTCCACACCCAAATGCGAAACATCGGCACAGCACCAGTTATTACGGGAATGCAAAGTCTCGATTAAGAAGGTAGAACATTCCGTCTGTCGAATGACAGGAGAGCTGCGAGATAAGCATATGGACGATGTTGCGAGTGCATTGCCTCTCCAGACCTCAATAGCAGTGTTAAATGTGGAGGACAATCTTAAAATACCAGAGTACGCGCGGGCAATGGTAATTGAGGTGAAAATTTAAAATGTTATAGTTTTTACTTAATTTTAAAATTTGTAGACATCACACCTGCAATTTTGTAATACATGTATTCATTGTTTCATTTAGAAATATTCAAACTACAAGGAAGTTTCGATTTTGAACGAGGCGTTAAAAAAGCAGTGAAACTTGGCCATCACCGGATGTCCCAAAAAAAATTTGCAAAGAAGTCGAAGATGGAGGCTCATTAAACTTAAATTTAAAGTTAATAATTAATTAGTTTTTATTCTTTTCAACCCCTTTTTTCAACATTAACTTACTACTAGCATGAAGCTATAGCTAAAAATTTGAAACAAGTATTGCCACAGATTTTTTCACAATTAATGCAACATTTTTTAACATAATTTTTTCCGTTAATTTTTATAAAAATATGGTTTACATACAGCAAAAACCAAACAAAAATTAAATTTTGAAACTTTGTGCGAAACAAGTTATACTGTTCGTTTAAATAAAAAACATCGCAAATTAGTAGAAATATGAATGAATTTATGTAATATTTATTTGTATTTTTATGTAACATTTAGTAATTTATTCGTGTAATATTTTAATTTGATGGATCTTAACATCACCCCTGATTCCTCACCTTTGATTGTTTTTTACATCAGGCCTGAATCCTCATCTTTGATTGTTTTCTACATCAGGTTCGATCCCTCATCTTTGATTGTTTTCTACATCAGGTCTGATCACTCAGCTTTGAACGCTTTCTACATCAGGTTTGATTGCTCAGCTGTGATTGATTTCGTCGTCAGTCTTGATTGCTCACCTCTGACTAAAACTTACATCATGAATGAAAACAGAACTTATAAGCACGAGCACGACAGCTATATGTCGACAGGGTCGATATGGTAATGTGTTAGAAGGTGATACCCAATCACACGCACACAACTCTTTACATCAGTTTTTGCACATTGTCCTTAAGAAACTGATTGAAAGTTTGTTCTGCGAACTGATTGAAATTTCGTTTAGCACTTTAGCTCAGATGAGCAATCATATGATGGTCAGTGTTCTTGCAGGGATGGCATCCAGACGTCAATCTGGTGGCTTTAGCATTAAGTTGTAACCGCGTTAAGATATTTGACAAAGCTGAAGGCGAGCTAATACAGTGCATTCGTCGCCGGAGAATGATGTTGCATTTCACCCAAGTGGAAATTTCTTGGTGACTGGCGGCGATGACTATACAATAAGATTGCTTGATTTATTAGAAGGTTGGCCAATTACACGGTAGTAGTGCACTTTAGCTGATCCATATAAAATACATTTTTTCCTGTATTCAACAGTTGCCCGTTTGGAAATCTAATTTGCATACATTTGATGCCAATAGCTCGCAACAAACAAGCCAGTTCTCAAAGAGCCCAAATTGATTTTAGTCATGCAACAGCTCCACATTACTCCGCCATAGACACACCAGTTGCTGGAGTACCAAAAAGCTGTGATGACAGTATTTTAATTGATCCACGACAATCGGTGGCATATGGAATGCGTGATGGAAATTTTCTGGTGCTTGATAGCCAATATACTACAAGAGTGAAACGCTGTGATAGTATTTTTTCTTAAATTTCCATCTTTTATTTGCAGTGCATTAAGAAGCTCATAGAGGACAGAGCGGTTGGTGAGGAAGGTGTCGAGTTACTGCAGTACTGCAACTGGGAAAATCCGCATTTCGCACGTGTCCCACTCATATGGAATAGTAGCTTATGTCAAAAGGCTGGTTTTAGTATAATGCGGCATTCGCAACATACCCTCACTGGCGCCGAGCCGTTGAAGAAATTTTGGATAAATAAACGTGCAAGAAATAGTTCCGATACTAGCACGTCCATATTCTTGTTAAGGGTCATCAAAAAATTCCTTGTGTTGTAAATAATAAACGGATTGCCGGATTATACTAAAGCCAGCTTCCCGACATAAACTACTATTCCATACGAACACAGAAATATAAATGTATCTAAAACTGAATAACTCAAATCAAATTGGATTGCATGTGCATAATATACCTAATATTGGAATCTGTTTTGATCGTAAAAAATACAACTTGCAATCATTTAGATTATAGTTTTGAAAGAAATTGATTGCAATCGTAAATTATGTAAAAATTGTCAATAACAATCTGCCTAAAATTTATTTTCCCCATGTAACGGTTATAAAATACGTTAAATCCGCACTATCTGCATTAACAAAAAATATACATTGGAATATTTAAAATAAACCGATTCATATTTATTTTCTAATAATAATTGTTTCTTAATTGAAAGTATTTAATACTAATAAAATGTAGTGGTTAATGTTTTAAAATGAATTCGCAATATGTCCGCAGCTCAGGTGGATTTAAAGAAATCCGTTTAAATTTTTCGAATTACATCTACTTGAATACAGGATTGTATACAAATGGTAGTTCCGTAAATATTTAAAATATGTTAGTTCATTCAATATTTGCATCTGGGCCAATAAATAACAACAAATATAGCCGAAAAAAACAAAGTTTCAATTAAAACCAGTTTTTATAACCCCCCATAAAATTCCGATTAATTTTAAATACGAAAATAACGATATTTTTTTATGGAGATTTATTTTTTTAATATACCTTGTTTATACCTACACAAAAACCGGATTAGCAAAAAACCGATTGGACTCAACATATATTTCTTTACAGCATTTATCCCCCTGTCTTTATAGCGCACTCGATAAAGTCTTATTCAAAAGTAAACAAAATTGCTATTTTTAAACGACATTTTTTTAATAAATAATTTGCGCGGTTGACCGAAATGGAAACAAACAATAATTGTAATTTATTATAACAATAATACGAATTTAAAACGGGCTGTATAAAGAAAACCAGCCTATTGTCACTTCACTTTCCAATGGTGCTGATTGCTGCAAGAATTATTTAGCGATTTAGAGCATAATCAACACAATATATGCACATAAATATGTATTATTTCACAGATCTCAGGGTCAGCTTAGAAATACGTTACCAAAATTATATAAAATTTAAGTAGGAATTATTTTTAGTTATAACGTAAAAGCGCTATCTGACCCAATCTGATAAGTATATTTCCCCTAAAGTTAACCCATTTTATTTAATTTGTCTCTCGTGGAAATATATATTTTATTTAAAATTTTCAGATATGTACATATATTTTAAATTTTTTCTTTAATTTTTGTCTCCTTTTAATATTTAATTAGATACCTTAAGATTAAAATAAGCTTAAAACGAAACAGCACAGCAACCCTTTTCTGTTCATCTTGAGAACACAAAACCCTCTTTTGTTAAAATTCGGCGCTGCACAAAATCCTGGCTTTTATATTTTCCAACAAAATACCACTTCGCAACCCTGGATTTTCACGAAGCGTTTCATTCGGGTCGTAGTTTGGCTACTTCGAGCCATTCGGTGTTGTATGCCATATTGGCTGCCATATTGTTCACACTGTCATCGCCATATTGAACACCCTGTCAACTATCTGTCAACCCTAAGATATCTCACTTGTATTCTTCCACAATGGTGAAATCTATCCCATTTTCCAAGGGAAATATAAGACAAACACTCTCTCTCATTAAAATTTCAATTCGATAATGCATGCAGCGAATCGAGTTCATAACGGAGGAAAAAAACATTGGATAACGAAGGTTCCGTTTTGCTGGAGAATGGCCTAGTTCTCGAATCGAATACTAACCTATTCCACATTCGTTATCGAAAGTGAGACTTGAAAAAATGTTAGTTTTCCAATCATTTTCGCATTGTTAACCAAGCCCAATGTTTATTACGAATTCGTTACGTGCCTAGGTCCAAAGGTTAATGAGAAAATGTGGTACAAAACTGAAAGCATTGAGAGAAAAACTTTGGATTTTTATATCAACGGTGAAATAAGAACGCAACGTCAGTATCTGGTTCTTTGCATTACAGGCAAAATGTATTTAACAAACTGTGATTGAATTTGACATTGCTCTCATAAGAACCGTCATATAATGTCAAATTGGAAAAAAAGTGTATGAACTTTGATATATTTTTCAACATTGTATTACCTCAAAAGAGAGCCGCACTGAGTTGTCAATCACACCTTGTTAAATACACCTTGATTACACGAATGTGCGTTCATGGCATGGTACAATAATTACAGGTATTGTCTTCCCAGAGAGTTTAGCTTCACATCGAAATTCGTGCTCCCTTATTTTCATTTTGACGCAGTTAAATGTTGATTCTTTTACTTTTATTTGGCTTTGCCTTTTGGTTTTCGCTCAATTTAATTTTTATAATTTTTCAAAGCAAAAGAAAAAACGTTTGTAACGCTTGTAAATAAATTCACAATTTGTATTGCTCACTTTATTTCAAACGTTTTTTCTTTTGTTTTGAAAAATTATAAAAATTAAATTGAACGAAAACAAAAAGCAAAACCAAATAAAAGTAAAAGAATCAACATTGAACTGCGTCAAAATGAAAATAAGGGAGCACGAATTTCGATGTGAAGCTAAACTCTCTCGGAAGACAATACCTGTAATTATTGTACCATGATCTGCCTTGCCTCTTTATTTAGAAAGATGTAGCTTATGCGGAGAGAAGAAATGGAAACAATGTGCTCTCACACACAGAAACCAAATAAGACTATGTTCAAACAGGCCAATTAGCTGAGGCAATTAAGTTTTAAATTGCGAAATTGAGTTTGTTGTTCACACACACGTCAGCTGCGCAATTAGCGATACCTACAGTGATGGGAAAATTGGTACAATCGTACCTTTATTTAGTTTGAAGTATGTGCATTCGGTACAAACACACAATTTTAGGTCCATTTGGAACGTAGCCAAATAACTTCTGAGGAAATAAATTCTTATTTTTATTGGCATTGCAATTTGCAATGCATTTTCTGGTACTTTTCTAATAGTTTCCCTCCTTTGTGAAGGGGCATACAAGTGATACAAAAGGGTGGTCAAAGTAACGCTTCTGTAGTTGTTTGAGCCAGATAGACGGAAAATATTTCTTTTTAAAACGTCAGAGCGAAGAACTGGGCGGAAAGTGATACACCTTTTCTACAACATAGTTTTGTCACGCGCTGCTCGAAGAGATTCTTTTCATAGCGAAAATTTGTTTAATGTGAGTAAAGAAGTTCATATGGTATCTATGGGAATTGTTATCCTCCTATTTTTTTTTATATAGAAATACATATTTACTTTTTAGGTACATCTATCTACTTTTAGGTAAAGTTTTCCGTAAATAAGCTACAATTTTATAATTCAATTTTCCATGCCTGATGGAATATCAGCTGTAAAAGATAACCACAATCAAACAACTGATTGTTCTATGTTCAATAAACATACCTCCAAGTCAAAATTAATCATACCTAACAGGGCTGCATAGAGAATCTGGCACAAATAAATTGACAATTAATTATTAATTGCAATTAATAATTTGAATTTTTTTATGATAAATTGGTGAAAAGGTTTTTAATTGCCAATTAGGTGCCTGTTTGAACATGGTCTAATAAACATGATATTAACTCATGGTACAATTATTACAGGTATTGTCTTCCCAGAGAGTTTTGCTTTACATCGAAATTCGTGCTCCGTTATTTTCATTTTGATGCATTTCAATATTAGTTCTTTTACTTCTAGTTGGCTTTTCTTTTCGTTTTCGCTCAATTGAATTTTTATAATTTTTCTAAACAAAAGAAAAAACGTTTGAAATAATGAGGAATAAAAACGTTTGATTTGTTTACCAAGCAAATGTTTATTTTTCGACATAAATAACACCAGCGGCAATAACGCAAATTTGTGTTATTTCCCAATTGAATGTGAAATAACACAAATTTGCTTTATTTTATTTCTCGTTGAGTAATAAGCCCAACTTTTAAACTTAAAACTTGAGTAATAAAGGGAAAATCGTGCACATATGTAGGTAGTTACCCAGTTAGATTTGACAAAAAGTAGTACATGAAGAAGTTAAATGGACGGATTTGTAAGTATACAATTTTGAAAGGGCCCAGCGTCGCGGCGGTCCGCGTTCGCGCGCCGCGCCGCGTTTGACGCCGCGCTCGCGTCCCCCGCCCTCCTCAAAAACTTTTGGAATTATGCAGTGCTGTCATTATAACTGGTTAGAAAAAAGAATAATAATAAAATGGCACTAGTTCACTTCTGAAACTGGTTTTTAATGTCCAAGTAATGGGAATTATTGCGTATGGTGTTATTGCATGCACCCCACCCATGGTGGAATTATACCAGGTGAAGTAATATTAGAGCGATAAGAAATATTTTGACACTGCCTTATTTGAAAACATGCCTATAAAATGCGACTATAAGACAGCCGAATGTCAGAAAAAAAAACGAGAAAGCTATTTTATTACTTCACCTGCTTATTTCGCCATTCATCCCACCTGCTTGTACCAAGTATACGTTCAAATTTAGAAGTCTGAGAGTAGGTAAAATTTTACATATTTTTACCTCAATACTTCGTACCACATGTTCGCTTCGTCTTCGTAAACGAAATCCACATTTCGGATATGGTGAAACCAGTGATGATAATGTATAAATATGTATGAAGATAAAACTCAAAACAATATTATCTGTGTGGTATGCTGCGAACAGGAACGGCAACTTCTGTTTGTTCCATGCCATGGCGGAATTATACCAGGTGAAGTAATTAGAGTGAGAAAAAGATTTTGACACTGCCTTATTTGAAAAATTGCCTTAAAAATTTGACTATAAGACAGCCGAATGACAGAAAATAAAGCGAGAAAGCTGTTTTATTACTTCACCTGTTTATTGCGCCATGGTTCCATGCAAACATTTTAAAGTTTTCCAGCAATGTTTTCAACATATTGAAAAGCGTGCAGATAAAATTCATACAAAAGTGCTATGTCCAATTTGTTGAGCAGTTATTAAAGACGACTCTTTTCTGTTATTTTGTTAGACTTTTCATAAGTAAAAATATTTTGTGAATATTACTTTCTTCATATCATATATGTAATACTTCTATATTGATAGTAAGCTAACATCTCAATGTGTAAGCATTCCGAAATCAAAGCGAGACAGTCTAGTACTGTTTTTGTCAATGTATTGTATACTTGAGTGCCGGTTTTGTAAATGTTTCGTGTACATGTTTATTTATAAACGTATGTGTTCCTTTTCTTTCGTACATGTTTATTGATATATCTGTACTGTAGTGTTGTTTTTTGGGACGGTACTAGCTCTTACTGCCAATATAGGAGTATTACATATATGCTTCATATGAATTATATCACATTTTTTGTTTAATTGTATTTTTGGAATAAACAAAGTTATTTTTCCTTCTGTCGGTAAATTGTTTTTGTTACAAACAGTATAAATAAGCAATGGGAAATAAGGCAAAATTTGTTTTATTTCCAACCTTTGTTGGAAATAAAGCAAAACTCAGATTTTGGTATTATTTCCCCATTTAAAAGTCAAGTAAAGCTAATTTTGCGTGGTTTTAAGACATGGGGTTCACTCGCGGCGACATCGTCGGCCTGAAACTTTGCGACGTCCGCGCAGCATTTTCTAGCTTAAAAAAAAGGAGTTAAAGAAGTTGGTCTAGCGGTGAACGAGGAAAAGACAAAGTAGCTGCCGGCAACACATAAAAAGTTTTCAGTTATTGGTACACACGTCACTGTTGGCAGTTATAGCTTTGAGGCAGTGAACGACTTTGTCTACATAGGATCCCGCATCACCAATAATATCAGCTTAAAGACAAGAGAATAATACCTATTGCAAACAGGTGCTAATTTGGACTCGGTATGCAATTGAAAAGCAGGTCCCAAACCGACAAACGGTTGCAGTGCCGAATAAGAAGAGGAAGATATTTCCATTTTTAGAATAAACTAAAGAAATTTTATTTTGAATTGCAACAGTTACCCATGCTCTGAAATAAGCAACGAGTCTGAATAAGTAATGTTATTTAATTTGGCTTTGGTTCTAAACTTATTTGCGTGCATGTTTAAATGCATGTATGTACATATGTATGTACATATATAGATAAAATAAAACAGTAATGTATAAAACCTAGAAAAGTATAATATTAGCTAGTTGATATGTGTGTGTGAGCACAGATACTAAAAGTAAAGCACATTATTCCTTTTTTAACAGAAAATTTTCGGAGGTGTTATTGTGTGATAGTAGTTTTTTATATATCTCTTTGTAGTGAAAATTGCGCAATATTTCTTTTAAACTCACTAAACGTACCCATAAAGATAACAGCACGAATATGGACTATGTATATTAAATGTCAGTAAAAGGTTGTATATCCAATACAGCAGCTTTAAGCAGCATGGCATGCTCTCGCCAGGGCTGCCAGACGTTTAGAGTATAAAATCCGTACACGGACAAAAAATGGTGGGTGAAAAATCCGTACAAAATCCGTACGCTCAAATTTGTTTGGCGAGCGAAAAAAAATCGTTTGTACTTAGGTGAACACAGGAATCGAACTTTTAATAACATCAAATAAAGCAGGACATATTTCCACTAGTCCTATTTATTGATTGCTTCACAGACAACTTTATTATTTTTCTGACTAGAATTTTTTAGCAAGCAGTGTGTCCTTAGTTTATGTATATACAGGTTTCGAGTAACAGTATAATGTTTGAGGCGGTGGTTAAGGTGAAAAAAATAAAGAATATTAGGGTTTTTTTTTAATTTTTCGCAACAAATCTTCTTAACAATTGAAGTCTATCAATAGATTGAATTTAATAGGCCATGTTTGATTTTTAAAATTGGGTGAAAAATAGTCAAGCTTTTAATAGATACGTCCCAAGTACGAAAACAATGCATTTAAAAAAAAAAATGGAAGGTTCAGGAACTATTAGAAATCTATGAGGTATGTGTAAAGAAGGAAAATTTTTACAATATGAGAAAGACACTCCGAAAATCCGTACGAAAATCCATACATCCGTACATCCGTACCCTGCAAATCCGTAACGTACGGAAAAATCCGTACATCTGGCAGGGCTGGCTCTCGTACACTGAGGGCGAGTACAGTGTACTTGAATGGCAATTCTGCAAAAAAAAACATACATATGTATGTGCATACTTGCATAAGTTCCTGCGAAGATCTGTTTAATATGAAATAACTAATATTTAACATAACATAATCAAAGACTTAGGCCCAATTGATTAACTTCAGAAATAAATTTCCAGATCATATATGTTAATTGCACTTAAATGATCAATATCGGCTATTTAAATATGAGATATACAACCTTGTGTTTGTACCAAATAACATAATGCACAAAATGTAACCAAACAAACAACTACAATAATAATTTCAAAGGACAAGCAAGATTTAGTGTTGTCAATTGCTTAACATATTTAAATAAAGGTTATTGAAACCCAACGAAAATTAAATGGAATTTAAATAAAAAAATCCAAAATTAAACAGTACCATTTAAGTTCTCATCTGAAATTGGCCTTTAGACTTAATTGCGCCTACGCTACAGAAACGGTGTTCAATAATGTTAGAGTATAGACTTTGCAAAACTTTAATTCAAAAAGTTGATTGATTCCCCGATTTTAATGAATTTCTCTCGTTTCTAACGCTTCTTTTACACTGTATCGCAATTGTTTTGCTTCAATTTCCAACTCTGGCCATTTGATGCTGCAGCAATGGAAAATAGTGGTAGGCACAGCTTAAACTGGAGTCACGGCGCGCCAACCACGGTGGGTACAGACGCAAAAATGCTAGAAATGTGAAAAGAGTGAACAGCCAGACATGTATGGCGTGACTTGCACGGATGGTCAAGGATCACGAGACGGACATTTGCACAAAAACGTTATAAATGATGTGCGCGCGCGAATGCCGCTTGGCCACATGCTCCTGCCGCATCCGTAGCAAGGCCAAAGCAATGATATGTGCCAGTGGAGCTAGCAACGGTAAGAGCCACACCGGCAGAGCTAAACGGCAGTTGTGGGTGAACCGAAAATAATGAATGAATGCTCCCGTATGTGTACGGTGACCATCCGTTCTTTTTTTTGCAGGACCGTACTGTTTTGCAATTGTCGGTCCTGCGTAGTTTTTCAAACCTGAAAAACCTGAAAATGTTCTGATTTTTTCCAAGTGTCCTGCATTTGTCCCGAATTTTGTTCGTTATTTTAAAATTATCGGACAATGGATGGATTTTTTCAAAAAAGTGTTTTTTTTGGGTACTTTTCGTAGCTTTTCTTCAATATCTCATGAAAAAATCTCCCAATCAACGTAAGCGACTTACAGCCCGAAGGGTATTGATGTGCCTCTTACCAAAATATATAACTTGTGGCGACTTCAATGAAAATTATTAGTGCTACAGGCGACCATTTGCATTTTGTCGTCAAAGTCGAAAAAAGTGAGATTTTCAATCAAATACGCAGTTTCATTCGATTATTTTTTTTCATTATTTTAAAAATTCCATAAAGAAGATATATCACTACAGTAAATTTTGAGCCAAAGATAATGAAAATTGGATTAGAAATGTAAATGCTATGGAGCGCAATCTGCACAAATTATATATTTTTGTAAAGGGCACTTTGTAACTCGTCGTTTACGTCGATTCATGACCTCGATTTTTGACAAATAACTGCGAAAAGTACCAAAAAAACAAAAAAGGGTACTGTTTTCGTTTTGAACGACTAAAAATTTGCCTATAAAATAATCTTTTAAAGATTTTCACTTTTCGTGTAAACTATTTTAATTATAATATGTTTTACTATACTTTTATAAATATTCATGTAAAAAAGATTAATATCGATGAAGAAAACGTGATTCATATTTAAAGTTTAAAATGTATTAAGAATTTAGAATCATAAATACTCTTTTGATATTTTTATACTACGTAAATATATGTAGGCATATTTTTGAAAAATTGTCCTTCATTTTGAATCCATATTTATGGTCACCGTAAGTATGTGCTAACCATCGCACGCATATACATATGTATGTAGTATGCACGTACACGAGTTCGAATAAGTAAAGTTGGCAAAGACTTGCGCTGGTAGTCGAGCGTTTAACCCTTTTGTGTCAGTTTCATCTTAATTGTATAATTTCGTTTGCCAACAATTATTTGATAACAATTCATATCCGGCATGAAAAGGATGCAGGCGAAAAAAGAGTGCTGTGGGTGGTGAAGGCACAAGCGAATTTTATTTTTTTTTTGGCTTTTCTGAATACAATTTAATGCAGAGAGCTGATGCGATATTATAAACTTGTATTTAATTTTTCTCCAAACTTTATCAAGAAGTAGTACCTAAGCCATTCATTTGTAAATAGTTTCACAGAAGCTACGTTCGCCACTCTTGAAATTCTTTGAATACGAAAAACAAAAATTCTCGGATGTTCGAGGTGAAAGTTTGCAGCGGCTGCTGACGCTGCCAAACTTTGGGTCCCCCAGTGTGTTGCATGGCGTCTGTTGCATGTGCATTGTGTGCAACTTCTAGTTTCCCTTGCTTCTCAATCCTCATCATCTACGATGCTACTCCTGCAACGCTTTAGTTCGCCAAGACTGCAGGAGCTGGTGATAGGAACATAAATTTGGCAACGCTTACATTAAAATACCCCAAAAATGTTGCCTCTAAACTACAGTAAATTAATAAACGTGCAATGTGCAGTTGTTGTAGCTCATAGTGATGGTTGTGCGGTAGCAGCGCGTGAAACACATGCACCTAGTCACAGCCACCAACCATCGCCCAAACACGCACAAGCTCATACTACGAGTAGAACCAACATCAAGACCACCAACTAACCTGCTCTGGGCATATTAACTTTCACCACCCTTTATCTTATGTTTCTTATGTATGTATGTATGTATGCTTTGCTTGTGGTTGCGTAATAAACCATCGACAACGCAGTACTCGTATATGAAGTGTATGCCTTGTAGTTCGGTAGCTAGTATGAGCTTTTGTTTTGCCACTTGGGAAATTTATTGCTTTCGAAGGGATCAAGTTTTAAGGTTGATTCTTAAAAGTAAGTTTGCATAAGAGATGGAGGAAAGTAGTCCTCTAGATTTCCTGCGTGCGAGGGAAACTGGAACCAATTTTGTGTTGAAAAAATCGGTCAACTATTTAAATTAACTCTTACTAAGTCCACTTTAATTTAGGTTTTAATATACAAAGACACACAAATAGAGGGCAGTTAAACGTCGTCTCTGAGCGACAGAGATTTTTTATCAGAAGCTTTTTTGGTAGATGTATAGATTTTCCATTGCATGTCGGGGGGCGACCGCTTTTGAAAAAAATGGTGACTTTGCACATCGATGATGGGGTCTGATGAGGTGATCTCCGAAATAGCAGCTTTAACTTCTACCGCTTAGACTTTATTTCTTTTTCCACTCGATCGTTTCATCTGCATTAATTTCAGTTGCAGCATCCAGCGAACCAAAACCTTTAATTACATTATTTATAAATGCCACGAATTGCAAAATATTTTGTGTTGTTCGTTAATTTGCAGAAAGACAATTTCCCTAAATTATTCATCCATCATAAGTGAGCTCTGCTTATGACCTTCAAGAGAGCACTGACATCTATTCTGTTTACATTAACTAGTATCGCCCAGTCGTCAATATTGGGCCTGACTTCGATGTTACACATTCAATTTTCAATTCACTCAGACTTTTTACCTAACACATTCTTATTTTAGTACTTGAGTGGGCAACTTGCTTTCTATTTTTTCTTTCAAGTGAGTTTCTAGTTTGATTTCAATTTTGATCATCGGTTCAGCATTGGCGGGTGGATTTCGGGAAAACAAAAATAATCTATAACGGAATTTATAATGGAAAATGGTCTTCAGAAGCTAGTTAGTTTGTTTTCTTGAGACGACATGTAACAATGAAATTGTTTTTCAAATTGAATGAAGCCTATGTAATAACTTTTAATTTTGATTATTTTGACAAAGTGTATGTGCCGTCGCTATGGTGTAGGGGTTAGCAATGCGCGCAACCATTCCGCTGGGCTTGGGTTCAAGACCGGTTCAACCCAACATCAAAAACTAAAAAAAAACAAAAAATCTGTTTCTAATAGCGGCCGCCCCTCGGCAGGCAATATAGCTTCTCATAAAAATACAATCGCAGTCGCGGAGTCAGTGTTAAACTGTACGTTCCTTACCTTTGGCTGACAACATCAAGGTGTACGCCACAAACATCTGTACGTGTAAGCGCCAATCTATTATCTAAGTATATATGTATTAATAAGCTAACATAAATTTTATCGCCTTTCGTTTGAAGATTCTACTCAACCGATTTCAAAGTAATTGCAAAGGTATTTTTATGTAGATGAGGAGAGTTTTTATAGTTTCAAAATCTGTTGAAAATTATGGCCAAAATTGTAATTTAAAAATTTTCCTTGTTTGTGTATAGTTGTTGTTGCAGCCTGTTCAATGTGAGTTGTTTTCGAGATTTGTTTTACTTCGTATTTGAAATTAAACTTTGTAATAAAGATAAATGCGATGATGAAGAAATAAATGTATATAAACACGAAATACATAAGAATTATGGTAACTAAAAGGGTAAGAAAATTAATTAATATTTTTCTATAGAAATCGAAATAAATTCAGTAAAAAAAAATTATCGAAAGTTATCAAGTTCTATTTACAGTTATCGAAATTTATCGAGTTATCCATGTTTCGCAACGTATCGAATTATTGAAATTCATCAATGTCTATTGCGTGGTCGAAGTTTTTAGACAGAGAAATTTAGTTGTCGAAATTTACGGGAGTTATCGAGCTATAAAAATACAGTCGTCATTCGGAGTCGGCATAAAACTGTAGGTCCTTCCTCTTTATGTAACAACATCAAAGCGCACGCCACAAATCGGAGAAGCTCGGCCAAACACTAACATTTCGCGTTTTTGGATTATCGATACGTATCAAATTATCGAAATTTATCGACAAACTGAAATGTATCGGGTCGATTCCAAGCCCGGCCAAAGCCCTCCAAAGACCTTCAAAGATATAAAAAATTGTACCTATTCAAGTTTTGGTTTCAAGGAGATTTTCCACTAAGTACTTTTGTATCTTATAAGTTATATGACGTGCTAAGTTAGGAAACCCCTCCGAGTGTCTCCCCAAGTAAAGAAAGGGTATAGTCGTTGTGCTGGGTATGCAGTTACAGTTGCACGACTATACTCCATCCCGATTCTTGCGTTCTCGCTCGCGCACTCTGCGCAACGTGAGCAACCCATGTGCGAGACGCGGTAACCTATCCGAGTGGTACCTGTGGTCACGGAAGAAAGAGAGGGAGCCTCGGGGAGCCCACCCCGACTCATTCGGTTAAAGCGCTCACTGATGTATGCAGCGTCTGCTCAGCAGTAGGTGCTGCTGCAAGCGGGTGTCTGTCTTCGAGCAAGTGGCTAGCTATATGTATAAACGTGTATTCGGTTGCGAAATGACCCCTGCCCCAACAATGGGTTGTGCGCTGGGTTTGGGACCCGCCACGTAAAAACAGGCTCGCATGAGACCGCACA
>NW_023458558.1:80052887-80084138 GCF_013731165.1 Rhagoletis pomonella | reverse complement strand
CACAGCTTAGCAGTGGCGACTTGGTAGCGGCAAGTATTGAGCTGAACAATACCAGCTTTTGGATAGCCTCTGCCTTCATGGCCCACGAGAAGGACGCCCCACCATATGAGGTTCGGGCGCTAATGCCAAAAATGAATGAAATGAAATGAATGAAAAATGACACTAATGAAAGAGGTGAGTCATTATTGGACTTCATTCTAGGAAATCAACTTAGTTTTATGAATTTAGGCTCAGAGCCGACCTTTATAACAAGGAGCAGAGAAGAGCTCTGGATATAACCCTGACTTCTGACATGATTGCTTATAATATCAAGAGATGAAGAGTCTCGAATGAAAATTCCTACTCTGACCATCGTTACATTAAATATGAAATATATGTTAGGCCTCCAAGTCAGCGAATTTAGAAATATACGAAAGATCGACTGGGGAGTTTACAACAAAAAACTAAGATCTCTACTGCCAAATATGCCCACCACGACTGTGGAGCTGGACGGATTAGTTAATCAGGTAACTAAATCTTTAGCAGCCGGATGTCCGGTTGTTAGCCACAGAGGGAAAACAAAATCTCCCTTGTGAACAAAACATTTACCCTCGATACGTGAATTCAACAGGACACTTTTCAACAGGACTAAAGCCACGAGAACGTTCGAAGACTGGCAAGCCTGCAAGGCTGACTAGAAAAAATACAACAAAACCAGTTAGAACTGCGAAACGTGAATCCTGGCAAAACTACTTCACGGGAATAGAGGAAACAACGGAAGTGTTTAGATTAAGAGGAATTCTTGCAAAGTAGGGATGTAGCTCAGGCTATCTTAAGCGTCAAGGGAACACATGGACTGCGGTGCACAAAGAATCATTAGGTCTCCTACTAGATACAAACTTCTCAGGCAACAAGCCGGTGGAGCATAACGACTCCGCTAATGATGGAAGGCAATCTGATCTAGGTAATCGAATGATTACGAATCCGAAAGTCGAATGGGATATTAAAACTTTGGCCTATATAAATCACAGGGACTTGATGGTATTGATGTAGCAGAATTGAATTAACGGGTTACCATCTCCCCGCTTAACTAAGTCATTATAAGAAGTTGTCCTAACATGCGCTATATTCCGCTAGGGTGGAGAGAGACGAAAGTCTCCGTCATACCCAAGGCAGGTAGGTCCTCCCAAATTAATCCCAAAGACTTCGGACCCATTAGTCTAACTGCCCCCCTGCCCCTACCTTTCTACACCCATGGCTTTAAGTCATTATTTTACTGAACCAATTACTATCCCTAATGGAGCCGAGGAGATACAACATTTCCACCTCTGCTACTTCGCCCAGACTGATAGTGGTCAATTAACTCTTCCCCATCTTGTACTTGTTGGTATTCGCCACCGTTGAAGCATAGGTGCTATAGCTCAGTGTCCTGTGATGACGACGGTAAGGACTCTTACTGCAGATCTATAGAGTTTCAGTATGTCCGTTGTCTTTTTCCTACTAAGCCGCGGCCCTAATAATCTCTTTGTCTCACAGTCTTCCTCTTTGTTACACAAGTCATTTGCCACGGCCGCGGTGTACTCATTAATTTTCCTAACGTGATCACTAAACCGCTTCTTCTAATGGAATCTCTGATCCGCATCTAGCCATTTCAAGGTATTTTGCCTCGGAGGAGAATTTAAAAGTGGATTCCCTTAATTTCGGCGGAGAAAAACAGTTCAGTTCTGTCTTGGAGAGGCTTACCCCCAATCCAGTCTGGGGGCCCACTTAGACATATCACCTTGGGCACCCTCCATTATTTATTTATTTATTAAGTCTACAGAAAAATGATTTCTTACAGACAAATGAGATGCAAAGATTTAGATATTTAAGTTTGTATGGTATATTACAGAGCAAACTAATTAAACATATTCATTTGTAATAATAATAATAACAATATAAAATAGCAAGTTGGGAACCTGGCGAGGCCTAGTCTCCAGTCTACTTTGTGTGTGGCGGGCGGAAAGACCTAGTTTCTGCTCCGTGCTTTGGACAAGCTGTTGTTCATGGTTGGAAAGGTCGAGTTTCCGATCCATGTTCCCGCAGTCATTACTTTGTATGTGAGGCAAATGGGAACGCCTAGTTTCCGCTCCGCGCTGTGGACGAACTGTTGGGCTTGTTCGGAAAGGCCGAGTTTCCGATTCATGCTCGTATTGTCTTACGCGGTCGCGAAAATATACGAAATCGTTACAATTGTACTAAGCAGTCATAGATATTGCGTGATTTTTTCGTTCCCGGGTAAAGATTATAATTTATTTAGTTAACATGTCGAAGCAATCATAATGTTTGTTTTTTTAAATCTTGGCATAAACACTTATCGTTGACGGGAAATTGAATGTGATCAGTATCACTAAATCGTCGGCGTAGGCAACCACCCTTATTCTTTTGGTTTTAAAAATAACAGGAGTTTCGTTCATCACTAGGAGCCAGAAGAAAGGGGACAGTACACCCTCTTGAGGCGTGCCCCTGGTTAATTTCCTTCTCACATATGCTGTACCTATGCCGCTCTGAGAGAGTGCATTGCTTATCGCCTCCGTTCGGAAATTACTGAAGGCCACTTCAATATCCAGGAAGACGGCAAGGGTGTACTCATTAAGTTCTGGCGATTTTTCAATAGTGCCTACCACTTCGCGGAGCCTGCTTTCAACAGATCTACCCTTACGGTATGCGTGTTGGGCAGTGTCCATTGTGTGGATACTAATACTTTCCCTAATATGCAGATCGATTAGTCTATCCAGTGTGTTTAGTATGAACGATGAAAGACTTATCGGTCTGAAGTCCTTTGGCTGTAAGTGACTTATCGTCCCTGCTTTGGGAATGAATATAACCTTCAGGGAGGCTCCATGCTTTCGGAACATATCCGCTTTCCAAGCATCATGCGAAAATGCTTGTCAAATGGGGCGCCGTTCGGTCCCGCTACTTTGAACGCATAGAAAGATTTGATGGCTCAAGCTACTTTCTCATTGTTCGAAATATCTGAAACCTCTTCTATAAGAACACGAAGCCGATTTGTCACATGATTACTGACAATTTGGTCCGTGCTGCCTTTAAAGTGGGTGTCTATTAAACATTGAAGGATTTCCTGGACGGAGGTCGTCCCAAAGTCGCGTCCGACCTGGTTAGCACCTTGAGGAGCCTCATTTGTGGTCTCCAGCGTTCCGCAGAACTCTTTCCAGATTTTTTCCTTTGCAGCCCTAATACTACTCTTGTATTTGTTAAAGCTGGTTCTATATTTGTTTCAGTATTCCCCAGTTGGCTGCGTTTACCCTTGTTGAATATCTTCCGTGCCATCGATCTGAGTTGACCCAGTTCTTAGCTCCACCAAGGGTCAAGCTTCTTGGTGCTGTAATCACACGTGATGTAGTGCTCTGGATCAGGGACTGTCGATAGCTCAAGACCGACTCTACGTGGCGAAGAGTCACACCCTGCGAGAACAACTCGATAAAATTCATAGGTCCAAGTGTTAATCGGACCTTGGCTGCGGACTGAATGGCCCCACGTTAGTGTGTCTTTTTACGGTGAACTCCAGTCACGTGGTGCCGTCGGGTTTTATTTAGTATTTCTGGGGTACCGGGGCTCTGCCTCGGATGACCTCTCTCTTCCCTCTTACTCGTGGGATTCTATGGAAGAAACACTATTAAACAGAAAAGAAAACAAAAAAAATCTCTGTGCCCTCTAACAGTGGGCAACAGTCAGCAGTCTCAGAGGTGCATGCGATGCCCAATGAGATTGCTGAACAAATGGCGATCGCAGCGGATGAACTGGGAGCAAACCCAAACGGCCAAGGCACTCAACCCTCCCGGGATGCTGCAATGGACGAAATGGATTTTGATCCAAATGGCCTTCTCAGAAACCCGGTGGCCATGTATGTCGATATTGCCAACATGGGCTCTGGTTCAATTGGCAACGAAATCCAAATACCCACAGACAAGGAGGAAGCGCTCTTATCATCACAGCCGGAGGAGGCTAGTATTCCTAAGAGAAAACTCTCTGGAGCAGGTAAAAAGCGCTACAAATTCTACCTCTCCAGAGGTGTCCGCGAAAGCGATGCTAAACGGCTAGCCATTGTTCCGATGGCAGAAGGAAAAGCCGAACTGGCTCTGCTGGCTGCCGCAAAACTTAAGAGGGACCGATCGGTGAACTCTACATCTTTTCCTGTGGAAAAGTTTCCCAAACGGAAACCAGGTCCAGCTGACAAAAGGGCCCATATGGGACCAAAGGAACTTAGTGGCAAGGCAACTTTTGCCGATGTCACAAAGGCGCCGACTTGTCAGGCGGACATGGGAAATGGGGTTAGGTTAGGGTTACTCCCTAATGGGTACCCTGAAACACTTTGGTCCTTAGACCAACTACAGTCCATTCAGGCGGCCATACTGGAAGAGGTGAGACGACAGCGAAAGGGCTCTGTGAAGCCCAAGTTTAGTGGTTTAGTGGAAAGGTACCCAGCCTTCTAAAGCTGGTTCCTCTTCCACTGCACAAAGTGCTGTTCCAAGGTTACCTACGGGGCAGTCAGTGGCAGCGGAGAAGGAAAAATCACCTGTTCAGGAGTCCATAGAGCGGCCCTGAGAAATCAAAGGCCCCTTTGGCCCAAAATCCATTTTGTCCTCAGCTAAATGTGAATCGAACTCTGATGGCCACCAATAGGGGGAAAAAGATGGCCAAGCGAGCAAAAAAGGCAAATCCCCTAAACGACAGGGTGTCCAGATTGTTTATAAAAAAACGCAATTTTTGAAAAAAAATCGCCAAAAATCGAATATTTTTTTTAAAATAAAATTCATGAAATCGACTTACCAAATCTTTTATTTAAAAAATGAGATCTTGTTCTAATGTAGTTTTTAAAACCAAAAACGAGTATAATACCTTCAGGGTAATAATAAATAACACAAATCAATTATACAATAGTGATGTACAAACAATTTTCTTTAAATGTACGTATTTTTTTTAAGTATTTGTATTAACACATTTTTCAATAGGACTGCGCAATTATTAAATTTATTATAACTCATATTAATTGATTAATCGCACAATCCGCTTCTAAGCGCTCGGCGATACAAATAAAATAAAAACCTATAATAAGGCGAGATCAGCTATTTCCACAATTTCTTCAAAATCACCAATAGTGTCTGAATCATTTACATTTGTGTTGTTGTCATATATTGAGCTATTCAACCTTGATAACATACCTTTTGATATCGGAAACGTTTTGTAGCAGAAACTAATAGCCTTCATATAACATTTTATTGGAACTATTGAATTAAGGCTTTCCAACCTCATCCTATTTCGAATCTTGGTTTTTGTTGAATTCATTGCGGGAAAAACGCGCTCATTTGAGTGCGGCAAGGATAATAATATGAAGGCTTTATTACTTATACATATTTCCAAACATTTTTTTGCCTGTTGCGATTTTCACTCCGTAAGCAATTATCCAAAATTTTTCAGAGTCGGATGGAATGCCGCTCTGAAAAAAGTTACTCCAAGGGAAAGTTAAAAGTTTTAAATATTCAGTTTCCGCTGCTTCTCTTTCCTTCAAAGTCAAATACTGGATAGGCAGGTCCCTGAAACTCGCCCTATTGTGATTCAAACACTTTTCGGGTGTCAAAATCAAAGCGTTTGTAAAAGTATTTAATTGACTAGGTAATCGCTTCAAAAGTTCTTCGATTAGGGTGATTAAAAATGTTTTGACAGTCTTTTAGAGCTGGTTTCTCCAATTCAACTTAGTTTAGCCAATTTTTTAGGCTTAATTAAGAATAAGCTGTGTAAAAAGTAGGCTAACATTTGACTTAAGTCCAAAAAATGGCTTAACTAAGTTAAGTTGAGTTGGAGAAACCAGCCCTTAACATGCTTGTTAAGTCAAGTTTATCACGCAGTTCATTAGCCTCTTCGGTAAAATTGGTCCATAAATTGTTAAAATGCCTTTCACATTTTCTCCACTTGCTCATGTTAACTTAATTTTTATAATGAAATTGCAAATTTCACATTCAGCGGGAGTTGTCACAAATGACGGTGTAAAATTGGCAAATGTTCGATATGCTACAACAAAATCGATAACAATAAAAATTGTTACCACATCAAAACTAAAGCTCTAAATCCACAACCTACTTTTCACTTTTTACGAAGCATTTACATGATAGCGCACAAAAAATTTATTTGAAGGGAAAAAATCTCCAAAATATCAAAACAAAAAATCGCCAAATTGGCGCTAAATCACCAAAATCTGGATACTCTGCATAGCGGTAGGCCTAGGCACATCAAGTGCCTGCAAGTGAGCCTCCATAATGCAAAGGCGGCCTCTGACGTCTTATGCAGGAGGTTCAAAACAGAACTCTTGAATGTCGCATTCATCCAAGAACCATAGGTTTTCGACGGGGCTATTAAAGGCCTAAAAGACTGTGATGGTAAGATAGTTTACGACACCACACACTGCAGGACCAGAGTGCGCTCGAGCGGCCATATTACTTCGTAATAACATGACTTTTGTTCCCATTTCAGGGTTGACAGAACGGGACTTAGCTGCTGTATGTACTAAAGTGCCCACTCAAATGGGAGAACAAGAGGTCGTTCTCGCTTCAGCTTACCTCCCAGGCGACAGCTGCAAGATGCCCACAAGGGAAATAATAGCCCTAGAGGAGTACTGCAGAAGAAGAAAGCTGAAATTAGTAATGACCTGCGACGCCAACGCCCATCACTGTGTATGGGGTAGCTCGAGCACCAATTCTAGAGGTGAGTCATTTCTTGAGTTTATCACTAAGAACAATTTATTTATTCTTAACCGGGGTAATGAGCCGACTTTTGTCAATGCTATAAAGGAGGAGGTTCTAGATTTGACAGTTTCCTCAACTAGCTTGTCGACATTTATCTCTGGCCTTTATCTAACTGGCATGTCTCAAATGAGGTATCTATGTCGGAACCCCGGCATATTCGGTTCGATATAGAAGCCCAACGAGTGAAAAATCATGTTTACAGAAATCCCAGAAAAACGAACTGGGAACTCTTTCGCCTTTACATAGAGCGGGAAGTGAATACTTCTACCGCACCAATTTCATCCGTCTATGAACTTGAGGGCGAGGCGAGAAAGTTCCAAGATGTCCTCAAACAAGCTTTTGAAGAGAGCCGCCCACTGAGAACCAAGCAGTCTCAAAGGGATGTCCGTTAGTGGAACGATTCTCTTGGGAAACTTAGGAAAACAGCCAAGAAACCCCTCCGTAGGGCAAAGTCAACAGGTGTCTTCGACATTAAGCTTTCCTTGCACTTTTGGGCGCACATAGTATTTTGCTGCTCAGAGGCGGTTGCGTATTTTGGCTACAACAAGAAGTGGTCCGGTACTTGAACCTAGTACTACATACCAGTGTTGATAATTGCATTTTCCAATTTCGTATGAAAATGTAATTCAAATTGTACCCTTTATCACTAAATTGTGCCAAATTTTTATTCCTGTTATTTTATACCCGAGCGCTCTTGTGCACAAGGGTATTATAACTTCTCATAACGGTTGTTTGTAACAGCCAAAACGAATCGAGATAGATATAGATATAGACAAATGTATACATAAATGATCAGAATGAAAAGAGAAGTCGATTAAGCCATGTCCGTCTGTCCGTCCGTCCGTGTACATGACAACTCGAGCAAAAATTTAGATATCTCAACGAAATTGGTATGTAGATTGCCCTTTAACCAAGGTAGGTTGGTATTGAAAATGGGCGAAATCGGACCGTAACCACGCCCACTTCGCACATGACGGTAGTTTTCAGAAATACGAAAACTGAGATATTTTAGTAACTACTGAAGATTATTCACTCAAACTGATATTTGCAATGATTTTTAGACGTGAAATAAGAATATTAAAAATTTTTGGAAAATGGGCGAAGCCACGCCCACTTATTATTACATGTGTATATTTTGGGAACCGCTACACAAATTTCTCCCAAACTTGGCACAGTTGATAGCTTTGGTTCAACATACCAAACGGCTGAAAATTTAAAAAATCGGACAATAACCACGCCCACATCCCATATAACGGTAATTTTGCGAAATACGAAATTTTTGATAAATCAGTAAATGCAGAAGCAAATTTATTCAAAATTGATGTTTAGGTTAATTCTTTAGCAAAAAAACACGTTTATGATAAAATTTTGGAAAATGGGCGTGGCACCGCCCACTTATGACCAGGTATGTATATCTCGGTAACCGTTCGATCAATTTGTACCGAACTTTATTACCCACCCTGGTGCGAAATAAAGTCAATTGACATAATTACATTTTTAAAAGCGAAATAAAATCCATTGACATTATTGCCCCCGTACGCGCCGCGACCGGCGCCAACACCACGTCAGGCTACGCCGCGGCCCCCGGCCCCCCTTCCCTGTCTCCCGCCGTGCTGTAACGCAGGTAGATTAATTTTTTGTATACGTTGAAATAAAATTTTTATATATTTTAAACATCGAGGGCTTATTTTTAATAATACCCTCTATCTACACACTTTTCACAAAGATGAGATTCTGATATAAAAATCCACCTATGATTTAACTGTCATCGGTGGTATTAACGCTACTTTATATAACGCTTGACAAAAGAATTTACACTATTATAAATTGGAAATCGGAAGTAATATCAGTGATGACAGGTAATAAGTCGCAGATGATTTCTAACGTCACAAATTAGTTTTTGTGCAAATTGCAGATAGAGGGTATTAATGCATTCAAGCCCTCGATATTTCAGATTTTTATATTTGTAAGTTATTGGAAGCAGGAATGCCATCTTGGCTCATACCGTGCCATTTGTCCCTATTTTACTTCAAATGGCACTTAATTTTTCAATTTGGCACAAAGTCCTAAAATGGCACTTTTGTAAAAAAAAATAACATTTCAATACATTTTTGTGAAATCCTTTGCGTTCTTTTTCTCAACTAAAATTTTCTAATTTATAAAGGCTATTCAACTGGGTTATCTTATTTTATCATTGCACTTTTGTTTTGAAAATGTGGCTTTATTTTATTGCTAAATGTGAATGATTAAAAGGAATGACACCTTTTTCGGTACTTTTACTTTTCTATTTGGCAAATTTTGGCACCTTTTTATCCTCAATATGGCACCTCATAACTAAGGATAGTTGGCAGCCCTGATTGGAAGATTTCTGCTGTGTTTTGGCAACAACTTGTCTGCAGTAAAAAAGCATATAATTTGTGTATCAAAAGTGTGTGGAAACCAATCAATTAATTTACATGATATTGGTTCCGATATTAAAAAATCAATAATTGTCTATACCCGCATTTTGGCACAATGGCTTGAGTGTGCCATCTAATAACTAGTGTCGTCGTTCGCCTTGCTTTTAAATGATGTCACAAATTGCTGGCGGAGACATGAATACAATGTATGGAAATTCCTTTTCTATAAATACACACACACAAAAATAAAGCGAACACTATTAAATTGAAGAAACAGTCCATGTCCAAAACCCCGGAGGAACACTGAAAGAATTCTGTGCTTTAAATTAGCATATTTTGAACGAATTCGGAATGTCTATGGTGGAAAAGAAACCAACTTTTCTATAAGGAAACAATTATAGAAAATGAATTTTCTTACGCTGTATTCATGTCTCCGCCAGCAATTTGTGACGACATAATTTAAAACCAGCTAAGGAGAATGACGACACTATTTATTAGATGGCACATTCAACGAGCCAATGTGCCAAAATGCGGGTATAAACAATTATTGATTATTTAATATCGGAACCGAGATCATATAAGTTAATTGATTGATTTTCACACACTTTTGAAACACAAATTGTATGCTTTTTTACTGCAGACAAGTTGTTGCTCCAAAACACAGCAGAAATCTTCCAATTAGGGCTTCCTTAGTTATGAGGTGCCATATTGAGGATAAAAAAGAGCCAAATAGAAAAATAAAAGTGCCAAAAAAGGTGTCATTCCTTTTAATCATTCACATTTAGCAATAAAATAAAGCTACATTTCCCAAACAAAAGTGCAATGATAAAATAAGATAAACCAGTTGAATAGCCTTTATAAATTAGAAAATTTTAGTTGAGAAAAAGAAGTGCACGCAAAGGATTTCACAAAAATGTATTGAAATGTAATTTTTTTTTACAAAAGTGCCATTTTGGCACTTTGTGCCAAATTGAAAAATTAAGTGCCATTTGAAGTAAAATATGGACAATGGCACGGTTTGAGCCAAGTTGGCATCCCTGCTTCTAATAACTTACAAATATAAAAATGTGAAATATCGAGGGCTTGAATTCATTAATACCCTCTATCTGCAATTTGCACAAAAACTAATTTGTGATTTTAGAAACCATCTGGGACTTATTACCTGTCGTTATATAACGTAGCATTAATATCACTGATGACAGTTAAAGCTTAGGTGGATTTTTATATCAGAATCTCATCTTTGTGAAAAGTGTGCAGATAGAGGGTATTTTATTGAATATAAGCCCTCGATGTATAAAATATATAAAAATTTTATTTCAACGTATACAAAAAATATTTCTACCTGCGTTACAGCACGGCGGGAGACGGGGAAGGGGGAGCAGGGGGGAAGGGACGCGGCGTAGCGTGACGTGGTGTGCGCGCTGACGCGGGCCGCCGCGAAGCTAAACAAATTTAATGTTTGAAAGGGAAATAATGTCAATGGATTTTATTTCGTTTTTAAAAAGGTAATAATGTCAATTGACTTTATTTCGCACCAGGCTGGGATATAAAGTCAATTGACCATATTTCCGTTGATCTTATTACCTGTCACCACTCGCAGTTTTAACTGTGCCTGAACTTTTTATCAATGCTATGTGAAGAGGATGGAGGATGGTTCCGTGCGCAGAAGTGGAAAACTTTTGACTGCCATTCACCTGGGAGTGGCCAGAAGCGATTCTTGTGCGTACGGTTCAAATCGCAGCTCACAACGTCCGGATATTTATATCCACGTATCCTCTGGGTAGCAACCAAACACCCGTTTGGGAGCGAGCTAAAGTGAGAAGGCGTAAAACTTCGCGTGCGCTGGGTTTGGGTCCCGCCATGTTAAAACCCCGCCCAATGAAAAGAAGCAAACAGCCTCGGATGAGACCTCCTTTTTCTGATGACGACCACGGCAAACGTATAAAGGACTATGATTTAAGGGTATGCACCTGGAATATCCGGACCCTTAATGGGGAAGGTGCCTCTGCCCGGCTGGTTGATGTCCTCGGGAAGACAAAGGCTGACATCACCGCCATCCAAGAAATGCGATGGACGGGGCAAGGTAAAGTAAGCGTGAAGCCTTGCGACGTCTACTACAGTTGCCACGTAAAGGAGCGCAAATTCGGTGTTGGATTCGTGGTAGGAGAGAGACTCCGTCGCCGAGTACTGGCGTTCACCCCGGTGGACGAACGTCTAGCCACAATCCGCATCAAAGCTAGATTCTTCAACATCTCGCTCATCTGCGCCCATGCCCCGACGGAAGAGAAGGATGAGGCGTCCAAGGATCTCTTCTATGAGCGCTTGGAACGTACATATGAGCGCTGCCCCCGACACGATGTCAAAATCGTGCTTGGCGATTTTAATGCCAAGGTGGGCAAGGAAGGGATCTTTGGCGCCACTGTCGGAAAATTCAGCCTCCACGACGAAACGTCCGATAACGGACTGAGGCTGATCGGCTTCGCCGGGGCCCGAAATATGGTAATATGTAGTACTAGGTTCCAGCATAAGAACATCCACCAAGCTACATGGCTGTCTCCAGATCGAAAAACGAGAAACCAAATGGATCATGTTGTGATAGACGGAAGGCATGCTTCAAGCGTTTTGGACGTACGTGCACTCCGAGGGCCAAACATCGACTCGGACCACATATGTTGTTGTAGCCAAGATACGCACCCGCCTCTGTGCAGCAAAAAATGTGCGCCCAACAATGCAAGGAAAGCTTAACGTCGAAAAGCTGCAATCACAACAGATGGCCAATTTATTCGCCACTCGACTCACACACCTGCTCTCTGAGAGCACTCTTCAACAATCCGACGTACGCGAGCAGTGGAACCACATTTCCCGATCAGCCCGAAAAAACAACTGGTACGATGAGGAATGTCAAGAAGCCGCAGAGAAAAAAGATGCCGCCTACAGGGCCACGCTGCGATCGGGCGCAACGCGAGCCATGTGGGACCGTTATAGGGAACTGAAGAAGGAAGCGAGACGTATTTGCCGCAATAAGAAGAGAGAGGCCGAAATACGTGAGTGCGAAGAGCTTGAGATGCTGGCCGACAGGAAGAACGCCCGAAAATTCTACCAGAGGGTTAGGCGACTTACGGAAGGTTTCAAGACCGGGGCGAACTCCTGTAAGAACAAAATGGCGACCTAGTGACCGATGTCCAGAATATACTTAAATTGTGGAGGGAACACTTTTATAACCTACTGAATGGTAGCAGCGCTGAAAGTAGTGAGGAAGACGAACCCGAGTCCCCAATCGATGATGATGGAGTAGCTGTCCCACCGCCTGACTATGACGAGGTACGAATAGCGATTACGCGGCTGAAAAACAACAAAGCTGCTGGAGCTGACGGCCTGCCAGCCGAGCTATTCAAGTACGGCGGCGAGGAGCTGATGAGATGCATGCATCAGCTCGTATGCAGAATATGGTCAGATGACGCATGCCCGACGACTGGAATTTAAGTGTGCTCTGCCCAATCCACAAGAAAGGCGACCCCGCCATACGCGCCAACTACCGCGGAATTAGCCTTCTAAGCATAGGTTACAAGGTCTTATCGAGCGTATTGTGCGAAAGACTGAAGCCCACCGTCAACGAGCTGATTGGACCTTATCAGTGTGGCTTTAGGCCTGGAAAATCCACCATAGATCAGGTATTCACAATACGCCAAATCTTGGAAAAGACCCGCGAGAATAGGATCGACACACACCATCTATTTGTCGATTTCAAAGCCGCTTTCGACAGCACGAAAAGAAGTTGCCTTTATGCCGCGATGTCTGAACTTGGTATCCCCGCGAAACTAATACGGCTGTGTAAAATGACGTTGTGCAATACCACCAGCTCCGTCAGAATAGGGAAGGACCTCTCCGAGCCGTTTGATACCAAACGAGGTTTCAGACAAGGGGACTCCCTTTAGTGTGATTTCTTTAATCTTATGTTGGAGAAGATAATAAGAGCCGCAGAACTGAACCGCTCAGGCACAATACTTTATAAGAGCGTACAATTGCTGGCGTATGCCGACGACATCGACATCATCGGTAAAAACAAGGGCTACGTCTGTTCTGCCTTCTCGGGATTGGATAGAGAAGCAAAGCGAATGGGTCTGGTGGTGAACGAGGACAAAACGAAGTATCTCCTGTCAGCACACAAACAGTCAGAGCATACGCGTCTTGGCACCCACGTCACTGTTGACAGTTACAAGTTTGAAAAAGTAGACGACTTCGTTTATTTGGGACCCAGCATTAACACCAATAATAATGTCAGCCTTGAAATCCAACGGAGAATCACTCTTGCCAACAAGTGCTACTTTGGGCTGAGTAGGCAATTGAGAAGTAAAGTCCTCTCTCGTCGTACAAAGATCACACTCTATAAGTCACTCATCATGCCTGTGCTGGTGTATGGCGCGGAAGCATGGACAATGAAAGCATCTGATGAGGCGGCTCTTGGAGTTTTCGAGAGAAAGATTCTGCGAAAGATTTACGGACCTTTACGCGTTGGTGATGGCGAATATCGCAGACGATATACAACGATATAGACATAGTGCAGCGAATTAAAATTCAGCGGCTCCGCTGGCTTGGCCATGTCGTTCGGATGGACAGAAACGCTCCTGCTCTGAAAATATTCAACGCGGGCCGCGATGCTGGTAACAGAGGAAGAGGAAGGCCTCCTCTGCGTTGGAAAGACCAGGTGGAGAAGGACTTGGCTTCACTTGGCATTTTCAATTTTCGTCAGTTAGCACAGAAGAGAAATGACTGGCGTGCTGTTTTGGACTCGGCCAAAATCGCTTAGGCGGTTACAGCGCCAAATAAGAAGAAGAAGATGTGAAGAGGAAATTGTTTCTACTTGAAGTCCATTTCGACATTTTAATTTTATTAATTTTTGAATGGAGAGGATCCTTTCAACATTGGCTGAAGAATGTGCAATCGACAGTGGTTCCTTAAAAAAATTTTTGGTGATTCTTACTTTTTTCCCAAAACTCAAAAATATTCAGGTTGACAAAATTTTTTAAATCAAGGTGTTCAGCCAAGGCCCTAAATTCTGTTGTGCTGTCTTATATTCTAGCAATTTCATACTTCTGAAACAATTAGTGGAACGATGCTTTGCATATTGCTTCATAATACTGAGGAAGGGTTCAGTATTAAAGACCATATTAGAAAATTAATTTTTTTCTTCATAGTACGACAAAATTTTACACAAAATTGTTTTACGTTTTTGCTAAAATTTAGAATATCTTCCTCTGTTAGTTTTTGTTTTTGTTTTGAAAAATGAACAATTCTGCTTCAGCTCCACAATACACGTCCCGTATATCATTTTTATGCGATTCTAAATCTATCATCTAAGAATTTAATCAAAACTTAACGAAATTTTGGCAGATAAAATTGTATTAAAAAGTGCTGGGTAGTAGGAAAGTAGAAAGCACTTGAAATTGTATCAAAAAAGTAAAATTGTATCGAAATTATCAACACTGCTGCATACTACCATGTTTCGGGCCCCGGCGAAGTCGATCAGCCCCAGTCCGCTGTCGGACGTCTCGTCATGGAGGCTGAATTTTCCGACAGTGGTTTCAAAAATCCTTTTTTTGCCCACCCTGGCATTGAAATCGCCAAGTACGATTTTGATATCATGGCGGGGACAGCACTCATATGTGCGCTCCAAGCGCTCATAGAAGAGATTCTTGGACGCCTCGTCCTTCTCTTATGTCGGGACATTGGCGCAGATGAGCGATATGTTGAAGAATCTCGCTTTGATGCGGTTTGTGGCTAGGCTCCCGTCCAACGGGGTGAACTACAGTACTCGGCGACGGAGTCTCTCTCCCACTACAAATCCAACACCGAATTTTCGCTCCTTTACATGACAGCTGTAGTAGACGTCGCAAGGCCCCAGACATTTTTTGCCTTGTCCCGTCCAACGCATTTCTTGGATGGCGGTGGTGTCCGCTCTTGCCCTTACGAGGGTATCAACCAGCTGGGCAGAGGCACTTTCCCCATTAAGGGTCTGGACATTGCAGGTGCATACCCTCAAATCGTAGTCCTTTAAACGTTTGCCGTGATCGTCATCATAAGGGGGAGGGGGTCTCATGCGAGGCTTTGCTTTGTTTTTTCATTGCAAGGCGTTTTTACGTGGCGGGTCCCAAACACAGCGCCAAACCCATTGCTGGGACGTGGGTGGTTTCGCAACCGAATACACGGTTATGTAGCGAGCCGTTTGCTCCAAGACAGACGCCCGCTTGCAGCGGCACATACTGGTGAACAGACGCTGCAGACTTCAGTGAGCCCTTAAACCGAATAAATCGGAGTGGCCCCACCGAAGCTCCATCTCTTTCTGCCCTGACCCAAGGCTCCACTCGGGTTGGTTACTGCATCTCGCATCTGGCTTGCCCACGTTTCCCAGAGTGCGCTGACGCGAACGCAAGAGTCGGGATTGAGTATAGCCGTGAAACTGTAGCTGCATACCCAGACCAACGACTAAACCGAATTGCACTCATTAAGTGCTCATATTTACTCCATTTTAAACAGTTTGTGTGTAATTTTTCTCTCCGCGACAAATTTGGTATGCAAAAGTAAACAGGCAGTGTTTAATTTAATAAGCACGGTGTGTAAATTTGCATTCACTATGAGAGGAAACTCTCTTAATATGTGGAAATTTAAACACAAATTTTTTGGGTGTATACTTAGCGTTCACAGAGGTTTTGTAGAAAAAATAAAAATGAAATCATGACCTAAACAATTTATCGATTTTCAGAAGACTCTCGAAGACTACTGTTTAAATAAACAAGTAATTTTTAGCAAAAAACCAAACCAACTTCAATTCTCATGTAAAACCTTAAGATTACCGTTAATTTCTCCATGATCCAATAATCGGATCTATACCAAGTTAGGATGGGACACCTCTGAGCTACCACCTTTCCTTTAAAAAAAAGAATTATCGAAATCGGTTATGCGGTAACATATATAAAAAAATATTCCCACGAATAGATAACCTCCTCCTTTTTTGAAGTCGGTTAAAAATATTGAACAAATTATGATTTTGGTGTAAAGACGAAGTCGCATTTTAAAATTTGCGTGCAATTAAGGGCATTAACAAATTTTTATTTTAACTCTTCAAAAGTTTATGATAAACTTCATGCAATATAAATTCCTTTGTAGGGCCCGGTACAACCAATTGTTACAATAACAAGTAGTTTTTAAGCAAAAACCAAAAACGACTTCAATTCTCATTTAAAAATTTAGAAATACCGTTGCGGTAACATACATAAAAAAATATTCCGATGAGTTAATAACTTCTCCTTTTTTTGAAGTCGGTGAAAAAGAGAAAAATTAATGAGGTAAATTATTATAAATTTTTTAATAGCTATTTTTAACATTTTCAATAAAATTTACATTAAAAAATAATCTCAGTCCCCCCTCCTAAATTATGCTCTGCATACGCCCATGATCAGAAGTTAAGAATTTAATATAGGCAAGCTGCAGCTGCAATCGACTTGCAAAGTTGAATCCATATTTTGGATGACAAAAACAAACCAAAATGTTAATATTTACATACTCTGTTAATAGTGCCAGTTTACACAGGTAAATATTGGAGCAGGTGAAGCAGACTGTTTGATTGATACAATATTTCGTTACTCTTGCGTTTATTCATATACATATGAATATATCGTACATAAATAACAAACAACAATCTCCCCCGACCCAATTTTCAAAATAATCCTGGATACGGCCCTGCATGTATGTAGTATTTGTAAACCACGGTAACCATATATGTGTGGATATATAAAATAAATGCATCGTGCTCCTTTATTCTTTTAAATATTGGGAATTCTGTCAGTTGCTCACTGCGTAAGACCTTATTGAGGTGAGGTATTAGTCACTATAGCTCCACTTACCGCCTCCATTATCTATTAATCAAAAATTTCTATATTCTGGTTGCCAAGCACGACCACAACTGACGTCTTTCAAGTGCGACATCATCCAATCAGCGAAGAAATGTCGTTAACTTAAGTGTCCAATTAATTAATATCGCATTTAGCAGCCGCCAAGCTGAGAAGAGCCATTAAGATACTTGCACTCCGTAGTTTGTTACTTGGCCACACATTCAGCTTT
Source organism: Rhagoletis pomonella (assembly GCF_013731165.1). Taxonomy (NCBI): domain Eukaryota; kingdom Metazoa; phylum Arthropoda; class Insecta; order Diptera; family Tephritidae; genus Rhagoletis; species Rhagoletis pomonella. The sequence continues at coordinate 80,066,842 of NW_023458558.1, read as the reverse complement.
TATGGATATGGAGAAGTACTTATTGTCGAGTATATATACATATGTATGTATGTAAGTATACATATGTACTTGCACACATAACATATTCCAGTTGTCGACCCTCTTCGTTCCCCCAACTTTCGTTGCACTCTCTAAACCACCGGTAGGAAGTGAGAGATTTTTTTGACTTTTCTTAAAGTGAGATGGTTGCATTCTCTCTATTTTGGTAATGTTTTTTGCTACAACAGAACGCTGGGTTGAGTTATGCACCTATGCCTCCTGTGTTTTACTTAGTTATTGATTACTTGCTGTTTAAACTGGATGCTCATGCACCCAGTGATCGACCAACCTGCTGAACAAGTGGCAGAACGACCATCTTTTTCTACATAGAAACACCTCGTACATTCCTTATATGTACGTGCCACATGTGTAAATATGTATACGATGCATAAATCTTTTCGGTGTGCTCACTTCACACCCGTACATTGCCACCGGCGTGCTTTCGCTTTTGATCCGAAACTGCCAACCAACTCCAGACAACAGCACCGATACTAGCACCAGCAACGGCAACATCCCCGGCAGCGTAAGATTGATAGGCTCTCGGACTCTGCTGGAGTTGTGTTGGCTTAGTTGAATGGTTAGTTTTTTGCTTTAATTCTTTGTATTTCGCTCTGCCTTGATTTTTTCTGATGCTGGATTACCTTGCGCTATGGCCCTGGACTCATTTTTCATGCTCAAGTTTCGTCCTTTTTGGCCGCACGGTGCTGGTAGGTGAATGCAATTAATATTTTTCATTTGTTTGTTTCGTTGCCAAATGCGAACGGCAACATTAATAAATTAACAGCGGCAAAACAACATACAGAGCGTAGTACAAATTTTACCTACCGCAGTTAGATTGTGAAATGTAAGACGGTTATTTGATGGTCTTCGCAAATGTAAATTTTTATTAAGTGGCCAAGTAGATGAAACATACAATGTTGCAAATTTCCATCCAAAATTTGAGAATACTACATTGCAAATCACTTATATGTTTGAAGTATATACATAAAATGAATTACATATAAATATTTATCAAGGTGTCAAGAACTGGGTTTGTAAACATGTTAGTTTTATTGCGGATTTTATTAGAATGCCCATAAAACAAAAATGTTTGCTCGAAAAAGTTTTGGGTTAAGGCGATTAAACAGCAGAAAAAAAATTAAATTAGCGAAATAAAAAACAATATCAATAAAATATATTAAAATAAATTGCTAACTGATGTATAAATTTTTTTTTGGGTTTTTCGTTTGATTACACGTTGCACGATTTTGTCATAAGCTTTCCAAAACTAAATCCGTTTTTTTTGCACAAAATGTCCCAGCTGTTTTGCATTAAACCGCTCTTCCCACATCAAGTCACTGTCTTGCACTGCATTTCTGGGAGAGCAACGAAATCACCAAACACAAAATCCCCAGTTTTAAAAAAATCCTCAAATACATTATCCCCAAGCTTTTGAATAAATGATATTACTGATCATATAAACAATAACACGAGCCGAATCTTATTTTTGTTCTTATTCGTAAATACAGCAGTTCTTTTTCATGACTATTGTGTTTTATATTTGCTTTATTCTTTATTTATTTATTCTCTCATTTTCTTCTCACCCCCTCTCTTCCACTTGCAAACAGAATTGAATTCAATTCTTGAACCCATGGTGCATTAAACAGGTTCAGTAATAGCCTGTCTCGATTTATTTTCTTCCAACCGGCAATCTTATACAAATTTTTAAAGACAAATTTTCGAATAAGATTGTGTCAAATCAGTATAAATCTTTCTTAACGCTCTTATTGTTTCACCTGGTACAATTTTACCATGACTTGAACCGAGTAAAACCCGTCATAAATATTTTCAATTTATGACCATATTTACAGCGTGGCGACGAATAACTGTTACCCAGATATTTTTGAGAAATAAAAGAGTCCTTTATAGATTTTGCGAAAAAAGTATTTTATTGTTATTTTTCCACAGATTTTACTTTAGTTGCATTAATTAGTTTTTAAATTTTAATCCTTATTTACATTTGCCAGCAGTGTAAACTTTGAGAGGAAAGTTCATTTGGCACGCAGGTCTTCGTCAGTTAATTTATTCCATATCTTCTGTAACCATAGGCTAATTTTCTCCATTTTGAGTCCCTTATACTCCCCCTTCTGTCCAACCTAAGGCCTCATACTCAAAAATCGAATAGACTCGGAACTGGTGACTAGGACGGCCATTCATTCAACCAACCTTATACAGTTTTTTTCTTTTTTGTACTTTTTTTATACAAAGCCTAAGAAAAAATACACCTGAAAAAGACTTGCGTGCCAAATGAACTTTTCTCTCAAAGTTTACACTGCTGGCAAATGTACATAAGGATTAAAATTTAAAAACTAATTAATGCAACTAAAGTAAAATCTGTGGAAAATTATCAATAAAATACTTTTTTCGCAAAATCTTTAAAGGACCCTTTTATTTCTCAAAAAAACCTGGGTAACAGTTATTCGTCGCCACGCTGTATATATACATACATATTTACTAACAGACCCGGTGAACTTCGTCCCGCCCAAAATTGTTAATTTTTTTATTGAATCATTTGGTCCAACGTTTTCACCAATAATTCACGTTCGCGTTTCGTTTTTTTGTCATCAGAAGGCATATCCTCCATGGCGAAGGCGTTATGTCCGTGAAAAAGTTCTTGCGCCAACAATGATTCGATTCGATGGTAAATTGTCGTAATCAGGGATGCCGTTTGGATCTAAATAAATCCAATTGGATACATTCTTAGACGAATTTTTGCGGGATACTTATTTTTTCCGGTCAGTATAAATGTGGATACTTTTTTAAATAGGCCAAAATTTTATTTTTCCTATAAAGTTTTTTTCGTTCAAAAATCGATTTTCATTAAAGATGGTAGAAAGCATTACGTTTTCTAAACGTATAAAGAATCGCTACTTAAGCGTGAAATTAAAGCATTTTTTTTTGTGAACGAAGCAATGAACATATGAAGATATCTCACCAAAACAGGTATAAGCGCAATTGCTTTAATTAGCTTAAAAGGATGCTCTACTCAAGATCTTAATATACATATCGTCATTTAAAGTACAAAACCGCGTATCAACAAAATGCAAAACCGCGTATGTGACGTTACATAAATTATTTTCTAGAGAGTAAAAACAATTATATCTCAAAATGGTTCTCTTTTTTATAAAGCAATCGCATTTCTGGCTAGTATAATTCAGGACGAATGGATAAGGATTGAGCCAAGAGCTTGTGTGAGCAAATCCAATTTTCGGCAGAAAATGTCGGTTACGCGGATTTGCAGAATGACGATACGCGGTTTTGTACTTTAAACGACGATATAAATTATACTCTTTCTGCAGTAATCTCTTTCATATCACATATTTTCATTTGTTAATTTAAAAAGAAAGAAGATTTCAATGTAGTTTAAAAAACTAAATTTGATTTATTTAAGGATACATTTTCTTGAGACGGCGCGGCAACACTGGTCGTAATCCATATAGTATCCGTATAGTAATCCGTTGGTGGCAATTTCAAAATGGGGCAGTATCATTGCTCCACAGAATTTCGATATACGTAAACTTATTTCAGAATAACTACCTTAAATGTCTTACAATTGTATTTGTCATTTATCAGGAATTGTCTTTATTATGTTTAGTCGCCGTAAAGCAAGGACTGAATTGGTTCTGGTGGTTAATTTAACGGTGGTAATTTGACTTTGATTCCTAGTGTCGCCGAATGACTTCACTTCACGACTTTTAGAAATAACTAGACTCCACCGCCACCTTGAGGTTCGGTTTTTCGTAATAATATTGCCCCTACCGTTATCAACATCTATATACCTCGAATATGAGCCAAAACGGATCGTAAATACGATCTTTAGTAATAACTCGACTTCAGTGCCACCTGGAGTTTTAAATTGTCAGCCTAAACTATACAGGGACCCACTCAAACACATAAACAATGTCATTATAATCATTTCGGTCGTTTAGGAGGAGTGACGAACCGACGAATTTTATATGTATGTATTTACAAATATGTAGGTAAAAGTTTAAGTATATTTGGATGGCACCACGTCCCCCTTTTCCAATATCCCCTACTTTTCTTCATGAGCATAGGACTGATTTCAAATATCTCCATATCTATTTCCATGACTCTAACGCAAATACTTCCAAAGATATTCGGTATCAAAAATTCGATTTGTATGGGCTCCTTTGATATATCGAAATTGTTATCAGCCTATAGCCAGCCATCTAAAGTACGTGTCCAAAACTTAATAATAATCGGTACAGCCGTTCGCGAGATCACCCCTTATAAAAAGAAGGGACTTCTCTTTATATAATTAGTATAGATAATAAGTATAACTAATATCCAATATCCGTTTGCTTTGCGGCGCCTTAAAACACCTTTTGAACTCTAAAAGAACCATTAAATGTTATGCTATGTATATCAATATTACGTGTGGCAATAAAAATAAATAAAACAAGTAAGAAAGTCTAAGTTCGGGCGGAGCCGAACATTAAATACCCGGCGCAAGTATTAAATATATGTTTTTTCACCCTTCCGAAACCTTCCGCTAGATGGTAAGCCGAGGTGTATCAATTTTGAGTAAATTAGCGTCCTTCAATTTCGAAATATTGAAGTTTCAAGCATTTCTTAAATTTACCGTTATATGAGAATCGGCCGTTATTTTAGTCCGATTTCAATAATTTTCAACGTTTTGCTTACACGTGGCAAGTACAATAACCATACCGAGTTTGGTACAAATTGGTAGAACGGTTACCGATATACTTATATGTGATCATAAGTAGGCGGTGCCACGCCCATTTTCCAAAATTTTACCATAAACGTATTTCTTGGTAAAGAATTGTTGCAAGCATCAATTTTGAATCAATTAGCTTCAATATTTAATGATTTTCGAAGATTTTGTATTTCTCTAAATTACCGTTATATGGGAAGTAGGCGTGGTTATTGAGCGATGTTAAAAATTTTCGGCCATTTGGTATGTTATGCGAAGGCCAACTACTGTGCCAAATTTGGAAGAAATTGGTGCAGCGGTTACCAAGATATACACATGTAACCATAAGTGGGCGTGGCTACGCCCATTTTCCAAAAATTATAATATTCTTATTTTTCGTCTAAAAATTATTGTAAATATCAATTTTGAGTGAACTATCTTCAGTAGTTACTAAAATATCGCAGTTTTCGTATTTCTGGAAATTACCGTTATATGGGAAGTGGGCGTGGTTAAAGTCCGATTTCGCCCATTTTCAATACCAACCTACTTTGGATTAAGGGAAACCTACATACCAAATTTCGTTGAGATATCTCAATTTTTGCTCGAGTTATCGTGTACACGGACAGACGGACAGACGGACAGACGGACGGACAGACAGACACGGCTTAATCGACTTCTTTTTTCATCCTGATCATTTATGTATACATTTGTCTATATCTATCTCGATTCGTTTTGGCTGTTACAAACAACCGTTATGTGAACAAAATTAATATACCCTTGCGCACAAGTGCGCTCGGGTATAATAAATTAAATGAAATAAATAAAAAAGAAATTGAAAAAATGTAAAAATATTAAACGCCACCTTAAAATTTTGCAGGTGAGCCCGGAGACCATTCGTCCTTGGAAATAAATCATTTTATTTTTAATTTAGGAAAGTATGTCTGCTATAATGATATAAAAAGATTAATCCACCGATATAACACATATTTAGTATGTCATCGTTTAAGTATAATATATATATATTTTTTCAAATACAATCATTTTTACTAAAAAGATTGTTTATTATGGTTTAAAATTATTGTAACCAATAGAGGTATAGTGAAACACATAAAAAGAAGTTCACAAAAGTTAACATAAATTTATTCGTCGATTTAAATAATTAACTTTTAACTGCACATGTTTACTTTCCGAGGAGAAAGCATCGAAAGCCTAACCCCGTCAGTGTGAGACTTTAACCCAAACTAAAACTCCTACCGTTATGTATCGTTCCCCTCCTGGTACCACCGTCAAGGACTTCGTCGGGATAATAACACTGTGTGACTGCTAAAGCTATAGATCTAGTGAAGCAGCTTAGAATTTCGAATACCCCCTCAAAATCTGGACTTTATAGGTTCAACGTAATTTCTGTTTATCCGATAAAAAATATTTACAATGCGTACACGGTAACCGCAACTTTCAATACGTGCAATTCCTTGATTAATGCAAGTCTTTAAAACAAAACATTGTAACCTTTATAAGTGCAACTTCAAAACAATTTAACCTCAATACCTACAACTGTTTTTGTTTATGCATGCCACACTTACCAGTATTCCGGAAAAACTAAGAAGTGGTGTTTCAGTTATAGTGATGTATATCACACGGCTAGGAGAGACCCTTCTCAATTCTGGCGGAGGTGGTGGTATTTCTCAACGCCATTTTACACAGCTGTATTAGTTTTATTAGTTTATTAGAAATAAAGACTACTTCTTTTCCAGGACTCATCCGATGCAATAAATCTTCAAAGGGACTTGGATAAACTGCATTTATGGTGTTTTAAGTCGGGTCTTTCTTTAAATATAACAAAATGTTTTTACTTAACATTTTCTAGACGTCAAAATGTTATTTCAACACAGTACACTATTGCTAACTGTGCGCTTCAAAAAGTAACAGAGACTAAGGTCCTTGGAGTCGTGTTTGACTCTAAGTTATCCTTCAATACTCATATTAATTTTATCCTTTCGAAATCGTACTCTGCTCTTGGCTTTAATCGGCGTAACACTTCCGAGTTTTCAGACCCATAGTTTGGAGACCATATGACCAACTATCGATAGGTAGAATTGAACGCGTTCAAAAAGTATTTCTGAAATTCGCACAGCGTTCGCTGCGGTTTGAGGCTCCTGTTCCATCCTATGGCTCGCGGCTAATGCTGATCAATTTAAGTACTTTAGAAAAGAGAAGAACAGTTCTTTCATTATCGTTCACTTTTAATAGAATTAGTGGCATCACTGACTGCTCAATTTTTCTTGATCGGATAAGCTTTAATGTTTCACAAAGAAGTCTCCGAAATGTTTACCCTTTTTACGGAAAAAGCTTCAAAACTAAATATGCAAGTAACGCTCCGATTTCTCGATTATCTAACACACATCAGGTAGACTTTTCTTTGCCTAAATCGGCTTTTATTAAAGTCCTTAATTTAATCGCTTGATTTATATTTTATTTGGCATTATCAATTATTACCATATAATATATTTTCTAGTCTGTAAGGTACATTGTACTGTAGATTTAAACATAAATAAATAAATAAAATAAAGATACGTGTCGATCCTATTCTCACGGGTCTTTTCCAAGTTTTGGCGTGTTGCGAATACGAGATTTATGGTGGATTTGGCGGATCGGAAGCCACATTGATAAGGCGCAATCAGTTCGTTGATGGTGGGCTTCAGTCTTTCACACAGCACGGTAAATAAAATAGGTGGCGCGCATGTGGGAGTCGCCTTTCTTGTGGATCGGACAGAGCACATTGGAATTCCAGACGTCGGGCATGACCTTATCAGCTCCTCCCCATCGTACTTGAATAGCATGTCTGGCAGGCCGTCAGCTCCAGCAACTTTGTTATTTTTCATCAGCATAATCGGCATAGGCGCTGGGACAGGGCTTCTCGGGTTCGTCTTTTCCACTACTTTCCGTTCTTCTGTCATTCAAATGGTCGAAAAGTGTTCCGGCCAAGCCGATCAGCCGCAGCCCGTTATCGGATGTTGCGTCATCGAGGATGAATTTTCCGATAAAGGCACCAAAGATCCCTTCCTTTGCCACCCTGGCATTGAAGTCCCTAAGCACGAGTTTATATCGTGACGGGGGAAGCGGTTGTATGTTATCTCCAAGCGCTCATAAGAGATATCCTTGGATCTCTTCCATCTGGCCATTGGCACATATGAGTGAGATGTTGAAGAATCTTACTTTGATGCGGATTGTGGATAGACGTTCGTCCACCGCCCAAGACCGAATTCGCGTTCCTTTACGTGGAAACTGTAGTAGGCGGCACAAGGCTCCACGCTTACCTTGCCTTGCCCCGTCCATCGCATTTCATTCACGACTATGAAATGTGCCGCGGCTCCTTATACAAACTCACTTACCCCGCTATAAGCACCTACTTTACTTAAGTCTTCACACTAAATTTCGAAGTCATGTGACTTATCGTTCCTAAGTTATAGCTGATTAAAACTTGACACCTGTAAGATGTTCCACTAGAGCTGTAAATCTATCGATGGTACTATCGATACTATCGAATGGTTCTATTTTTTTGCACTATCGAATGGTCGTTGCCACTATCGATAGTCTTTGTTTGAGAAAATATACATATTGTTTATATTATATGTACTACTTAGTATGCATTTTTTATTTTTGAAAATGAGAATTTGCTTACACATCACTAGTTTTTACGTATTACCGGGTTTTACTCGAAAGAAAGGGGTTGGGAAGAAAAGGGAAGAGTACATATGCGTCTGTACCGTCAACTGGTTTCAAGTTTGCTTTTGACATTTTCGTTGTTTCCCATTTAAAGAACCAAAAACTGGAATTCAACAATATTTAAGTATGTTAAAGCAAATAGAAAACTCAAGAGAGAATTAACCGGAATTGCTTTGAAGTACTTGAATCATGTAAATCGGGTGTAATTAAATTCGAAAAAAAAACTAGTTTGAATACCTTTTTAGAAACATACTATGGTGTTAGTGATTCTGTGTCGATGGAAGAAACTGTTGTTGAGTCAAATTTTGGAGATTCTTGAATTTTCTTTTGATACTTTGAATGGATAAATAATCACGTAGAAGCCGGGGTACGGTTCAGCTATCTGTACAATGATTTGGGTTCTTGTAGCACACGTTTGAAATATGGACTTTCCGTAAATTTTGGAGTGAGTTCTATGCAAAAATACTGCGGCGTAGCCGGAGTTGGACTGATGAAAGTTTGTTTTAATTTATACAGTTTTCTTTATGTTTACAAGCGATTTGCTTTTCTTCGATTGAGAATTCTAGGCTTTTATTTTATCGGTTTAAAATATTTAAAAAATCGAAGAGAAAGGACAAAGTTACTGAAAATTGCTATATAACAATTAGCTAATTCTTCAGGAACTAAACAAAACTAAAAATTTATTTAAAAACCTTAGTCAATGCATTTGAAAATTATCCGATACTGTCTATAGTATTGTTAGTTTCAATGCAAACTATCCAAAACATCGAGTGGGATGACTATCGATAGTTTTACAGCTTTATGTTCTACCCCCTTTTACAAACTTATTTATTTACATATATGGATACTTTACTTTAAACATCTACCATAGATCTGTCTTCACACCAAATTTCAAAGTCGTGCGACTTCCGGTCTCGAAATTATAGCTGATTTAAAGTTTCACGCCTATGGGATGCGCCCCTTGTACAAACTCATTCATATATACCTTACTATAAGCGCCTACCATGTATATGTCTTCATACCAAATCTCAAATTCATGTGACGTATGATTCCGAAATTATCGTTGATTAAAAATTTCACACCTATAGGATGTGTCACGCGCCTTTTACAAGAGTATATCTACTTTACTGTAAGCATCTACCACAGATATTTATGTATGTCAACACACCAAATTACAAAGTCATGTGACTTACCTAGGTTACGTCCGAGGACAACCCTGTAGTCAAATGTACCAGTTGTAAACTACATTACAACTAGCATGCCCAACTAGTTAGCTAACTATCTTTTTTCCACGCAATCAACTGATATTTTTAACATGGGGATGTCCTACGAGATGGCAATTGTCAGATTTCGGTCAGAACTATACCAGTCTCATACTAGTTCAAAATAGATATAAAAATACTAGTCCAATTATGGACCGAAACCACTACTTGGAAGTCAAATAATAAAATGAATTCCTGAATATACAATAAAAAACTTTTGATTAAGTACACTTTAATATATTACACATCTTTATTTAGCAGCCTTAGATTTGCCAATAATTTGTGTTATGTTTTTTGATTATTAATTAAAAGGAAAAACAAATACATAAATATTTCAAACTTTCGAACATAAATTCAAATGCATTTTTCATTAAATGTTATTAAGAGTAAAAGCTTTCAGGTACAATAAATACTATATTTTTTATCTTTTCTAATAGTATTAAATATGCAAAAGAAAAAAGTTAAAAATAGAATAAATACTTTAGTTCATTTTCAAGCGAACTTAAATAAAAATTAGTTTTCATTAAATTCAAGAACTTTGCACATTTCAGTCCTATATTTTTTAAATTTTTATAAAAGTAATAATTAACGCTTAAAATTTGGGATTTGGATAAGAATAAAATAAATAAATAATTCATGCAGTTATTAAATATTCTCATTTTTTGTCTATAGTTTGACTTGTTGATTGATAATTGAAATTAATCATATAATTATATTAATCGTGTAATAAAACAAAGTCAAAAATAATTAAAAATGATCAAAAATAACAAAGTAATTATTTAATTAAAATCAATTAATTAATTAACAATTTTTAATTAATCATTAATCTTTAAAAAGGTGCTGCGAGTAATTCAAAATGATGTTGGCAACTTATGCTTATTTATTTATTTTTTAATAATTTTCATTTAAAATATAGTTCAATCTATAACAGAAACCATATAAGAGGCATTCCACACTATTTCAATTGGTCAAAAACTACTTGTGCTCGATTTTCGGATATGTGACAGGGGAGGTCCTAAAGTGTTTGTAACCACAAAAAAACAATTTTTTTTTTTTCAAAAGTTATACAACATCCAAAATATTAAGTGTCTCGATGTAAGCCTTTTTTTATCACATCGAGCCCTAACCGCCAAAATAACGTAAGCGCTATTTTTTTCAAAATTTTCTTTTTGATGCAGAAATACATCTAGATGCCCTAGTAATATTTCTGCGTCAAAAATAAAATTTTGAAAGAAATGTCGCTTACGTTATTTTGGCGGTTAGGGCTCGACATCATAACTCGATAAATATTGGTTGTATCAAAGAATTCAGTAAGTACTTCTTTATTGAAAAAGAGTGAGAGATTTATTAAAAATAAAGTTTTTTTAAATCTTAAAACTGTTATCCAAAAAAACATGCTTTAATTAATAATCATTATGTTTATTAATCATTATTTAACAGGTCTGGTATAATTGAATATGTACCCGGTTTAATTGTTTACAATATACCCAAATAAAAGTTATAACACTTTGTGTACTTAAACTGTCGAAGTCAAATAAAACCGGGCATGAATAAATTATTTGTATTTGGTACAAGTCTGGTCATTTTCGAACTAGTTCGGTTTCAGCCAGGAAGTTCTAGTTGTAAACTAGTATTTTTCCTGGCTAGTTTGGGGTTTCACTGCAGGGAAACTACAGTTTTGTTATAGTATGTATGTATTTTAAATAAGCTTATCAAAAATGGACTAAATTTTTGGTGGACTTTGCAACAGTGTTGCCATTTTGAGCTTTTTGGAGCTAGATTTAGCTCTTTATTTTTCTATTTAGCTCCAAAAATTGGGTTTTCGCTCCTAGCTCTTTTTTTAGCTCTTTTAAAAATTATCTAGCTTTTTTAGCTTCAGAAAGTTTTAGTTGTTTTTGGTAATATATCAGATAAAATTAAAAATTGGTAATCTCATTGTACAAACGTTGACTAAAATCTATTTGGCTTTGGTGATCGCATGCTATTTTCGATGCCTTCATGTTATTCTACTTCGATTAACTTAGAAAAGTTCCATTCCAAATGCTAATAGAAATGGGCAAGTAGTCGATTAGTTTATGGGTCAATCCATGCAAAATTTACACTAAAAATTTTTTTCCGCTCAAATTATTTTTCTTTGCATTCTTTGGGTTAAAATATGATCACGCATTTTTTTATTTTCATTTGACACATACCGTTTACGAGATATATTGTTTTGAATTTTAAGCATGCCAAAAAAGGACTTTTTAATATATGCTTCCGGAATTTGATTTTCAAATCTGTTAGCAATACAATCGGGAATTGTTCTTCATCCTATTGATGATAAAGTAATAGTAAAGCAAATAAAGCAAATAAAAAGTAGGTATTCATATTCATTACTGTAGAAGGGCGTAATTAGAACCCTAATAAAAAAACATACATTCAGAACTTGTCTTTTAATGCCGAAGAAATTCAGCTGCGAGCATGCAGCCTGTTATACGAGTAGGTATATAGAAAAATGTTGCACGCCAAGGAGAGCGCGCGTTTTTTAGCGCTTTCGCAGTTGTTTAAAATATGATTACAAGCGTAATTTTGAACTACCCATTCTGAAATTTTTACAGGTTCTACTTAAGTATTTGAAGAACAGTTTTCAATAAAAAAATTAAAAAAAATCATTACTCAATATGAAAAAAAAACTTAATTTGTTATTATTTTTTTAATATCTAATTTTTTGTATTAAAAAATAATTGTATCGACTTCTCGTAATCCTCATATGAAAGCCAAGAAAAAGTCATAAATGGTACGATGATTAAGTTTGTTTTTGATTAAAATGCTTGTTTGCGCGGCATGCCCTTTTTTGGCATGCTTAAAATTCAAAAAAAAAATATATCTCGTAAACGGTATGTGTCAAATGAAAATAAAAAAATACGTGTATCATATTTTTACCCAAAGAATTAAAAGAAAAATAATTTGAGCGGAAAAATTTTTTAGTGTAAATTTTGCATGGATTGGCCCTTATACAATGCACGGGGGAGCACACAAACCATACCGCACAGTTAATCAAGCGAAATTTCGAAATGCAGTGGAAAAACATACATTTATATCCACAGGAAAATACAGGCTCCACCATAACTACTCGTGGATCTAGATTAAAGAATTCAAAAACTAATTAGAAGAAAATCCTTTTTCTGAACGCGCGAATTTCGTTCTTACCTTATTAATTTTACCTTAAGAAGAGAAGGAAATAAAACTTGTCAGACAAATTTAGAAAAAAAAAATGATCCTTAACCCGAGTTTTTACGGTCAATTCAAATATCTTAAATTTTAGATTTCAACAGTTTGTAAAGTAATTTTAGTTCATTGTCAATATTATATAAGTATATGCCTACATATAAATGTTATGAGTGCCGTACCAATGAATTCGACATATATGCACCTTGTTTTAGTTTTACAAGTTTTTATCAGCACTTAAATATATAAAATTCGTTGTAAAATGGAAAATGTAAAAACAACTTTACATCAATAACTGCTCAAATTAGAAAAAAATATGTAGGTCTTCATTTTAGCTATTATTAGTATTATTTAGCTCTTTTTAGCTCAGAACGAAATTTTCTTCTAGCAACACTGCTTTACAAACGAGATCAACATAGGGCAAAAATGAACAAATTATATTCGTATTAATATAAAAAACAGCAAAACCTTAATTAGAAATTAATTTTGCAAATGAGACACAAGTCTCAACTTAGTGTCGGCGAGTAGTTAATGCAAAAAACTCAAACTCCGATAGTGCAAACAAAACAAAATGCCTTCCCTCAAGAACGCAAGATGAAGGACTAACCGTATATAAAATTTGACCGCAGTCATAATAATAGATTGGCGCTAACACATATGTTAGTACTACTAACTTAGTAGTCGTCGAATCGACGAACATTAGTACTCTAGGGTTAATAAGCCACTTAAGTAGTTACCCAACACTATTAACAATAATGTGTGCATTTTAGTTAAATATCTAATAAATGTTATTTTCAAGAACATGGGTTTATATAGAGGCATTTCATGTCACCGCGGCCACCTCTGTGCGCGTCTCTAAGGATTTGGATTAAAGTTGAAGAGATTGAAGGTCTAGGTGACATGAATACACCCCAACGGCTCCAATCGCCAGATTCCAGTACTCTATCGTCAACACTGCTAGAGATAGGTACGCAGTATGAAAAATTCGGTTTGTATGGGAGGTGCCA
>NW_023458558.1:80028630-80047887 GCF_013731165.1 Rhagoletis pomonella | reverse complement strand
TTTATTTTCTGGATCGTGGATTGACATCCAATGAGTGCGGTGCGCGTTCAATTCTCTTGTGCCTCGCATGCCATTAAAATGAAGAATATAGTGAAGTATTTCGGTTTACAGATTTGTTTTCAACGTGTATTTAAATCTCATATTTTTATAGTTTCTTTGGAAGTTGCTCATTATTAAAATACTTAATTTATTTTTTAACCAAAACAGGATTCGCCAAGTTTTCCGTATGTGTGACGTTATATGTATATAACTGACTTCTAAAAAATGTAATGTCAAAGATCACTTAAAACCGCATTAATCTTTAAAACAACAAAAGATAGGAAACAAGTGTCTGTATATAAAATGTAGCTTTTGTGGCTTATAATTTATTAGCATAAATGAAAAAGTTTCGGTTTTTACACAGCGCTTCAGAAATATACGTGCGACTGTAACGTGAACTACAAAAATGTTGACCATATGGTCTTTAGTTGTGTCTCACTTTAATTGATTTTAAGTACTTAAAAAAATTATTACTTTTAAGCACTTAGTTTTGTTAAAAATGTTAGGTTATTTCTGAGCTCGCGGTCTCTTGGGCCGGGCCGCCATATAGTTACGCCTCTGGCTATGTTCGAAGTTTCAAGTTATAACTTGTCGGGACGTTTGTCAAAATTTGATTGCAAGATTTGACCCAAATAAGCAACCATACATAACTAAATATCTTGGACATATATTCAAAACTACTTTGTGATATTAGAACAAATCTGGGACTTACCTGTCATCACTTCTGTTAATTCGGACTATGCAGTTTATTAGTAAAATCTTCTGTCAAGCGTTATACAAGGTCAGCGTTAACATCACCGATGACAGTTAAGCCTTAGGTCGATTCTTATATCAGAATCTAATTTTTGTGAAAAGTACATATAGAGGGTATTGAATATAAGCCAATCTGGCGTTACGTGACACTTGAAAGAGCAAATGTTAAAAAAAAAATAAAAATATAAATATTTTAAAAAGGTTTTTCTAATTATGCATATACATTCAATGGCCCCTTATTCAGTAAAAAAAATTACAACTGTTGGTAGTATCTAGCGATTTAAAGATATTAGTAAATACATATATGCACTAGCGTGACGTTACAAAAAACCGAAGTGGACTTTGACTTGGCTTACAAAATTGTAAAACTCTGCGAATTTGGCAAGACTATTTGTATAAAAATTTTTGTAGTAATACTGGAAATGTCAATGTCAATTTTACAAGTTTTTACTTTCTACTTTTATTGTTTTATCACTGAGATATCTGGCATGACGGTACCTGACGTTACTTTACTAAAATTACTATTGAAAAAGTTGTGTTAATATTGTTCTTAGAAAACATGCACTTTATGTCGAATATACTTTTTGTTTCGACATCTATGTCTTATGACGTTTCAACTAAGCATGCCCAATGTGAAACAAATCAGAGCATAAATACGAGTTTTCAAAATATCTAGACTCTGGCGCCACTTAACGAGGCCATTTTTGGGAAAAATTATTCTGTTTACATAATCAATATAAATTTGGCGTATTCACAACAGTGTTGTAAGTATCATATTGTTCTATATCGTAAACCTTAAACGCCTAAAAATGTATTAACTGGGTTCCCACAGTACCATCAAAGTCATAGCTGGTTGTGGTTTGAAGTTCTCTAAACATTTATTTAAGCTTTAAAAGCCTACGACATACAACAATACGACACTTACGACACCGTTGTGAATCCCTCAATTATAAAAAGCAGCCAAATCGGCCTATAAGTAAGTTTATTTGTAGGACTTTTATTTTCTTCGCGGTAGACCTTCCGATGGAAACGCCCATATGTACATACAGTCACTCACAGAGGTTTATTCCTTTGTAGTTAACTAATTTACGAATACTTCTGTGAGTGACTGTATGTATATAGTATGCACATATAAACATCGCAAGTTAAAGAAAAGTGGTAACAAAACATGATATTTGGATTGAAGTCATTTCGACAGACTTGTCAACTATTTATGGATGCCTTAATGGTTAAGACAGCACCAACATAGGTTAAATTATATACATATTTGTTATTGTTTGAAATTTGCCAACACTGTTAGCCAATAAAAAATAGGCGGAGACTTAATTACCCATTCGCAATTCTCTGCCTTTGCCTCACTGTTGAGTTCATTCCGAATGCGCTGACTCAACAAATGTTTACAAGAAACAGCTGGTTGCCGATGGAAGAAAACGCTGTTAGTTTCACTAATGCCTCTCTTTCTTTTATTAGCTCTCCACTACTTTCCCCAAATCTCAGAAGAGCGTAGAGAGTGGTTGAGCTCATGGTTGCCACTCGCCAACATTTTTTTCTACCAAAATCTCTTAAGAAAAGTTACCAAAAGTTACCAAATCTTCACTACCAAAATCTTCACTTCTTCACTGAGAAAAAAATATACTACATATATATCATAACAAATATGTGTATACTTACAGCCCAGTTCTGTGCACTTAATAAATTCAATATTTTTATAATTTGTAAATTTTTGGTTATTCATCAAGAACTCCCAGTTATAGTACAGAATTTTAAATCTATTTTCTTGATAAATTATCAAGATTGAAAATGCTATTGACAATTATAATAATTTTTTTTATTAGCAAATATTTTTGTATCAATTAATTACTGCATGTGCCGTTATTCTCATTTTCGTTGTTGGTGTTCCGACAGGGTAGGAATATGTTGTAATGTGGAACGATTTTCCATCATCCCTTGTCAAATTTGGTTTGGAGACAAGGATTCGGCGTTGTGCCATTTTCAGTGTAATTTTTCGTTCGGAATGTGCCGATACTTGGACCTGCGACTCACGGAATAATAGCACCGGCACAAAAAAAAAGTGGCGGGGGCTTTTACCGTCCGTTTGACTCGATGATCCGATTTTTCATAATTTACTGTACGTCGAAATATATGTCGGTAGGTGGGTCTGGTAAAAAGCAAGCGACATTTTTTTTGCCGGAATAATCAAAACGATTTATGGACCTTACCAAAAATTGCCAGATGGCCAGTATTAAAATGTGAGAGGGTAGAATTCAAAATATATCGCAAAAATTCGAAAGTTGTTTTAGATGTGCAGCCCTTGGTGCTGCCACTTGGTGACTCTAATTTAATCGAAGTAATGTTATTGAGCTTTGTACTACGATTTGTTTGTTAGGAAAAATGGAAACAACAATGCTTAAGCGGTAGAAGTTATACAAACTATTTCGGAGATCACCACGTCTCCTCATCAGACTTCTTTTTTTCTAGACTTTCAGCAGGGATCAAACCCGCGTCATCGATGTGCAAAGTCAGAAGTGCTAACCACTGAGCTATGCACACCCCGTAAGCTTTTGTTGCTAATCCATTTCCTCATTCAACCTGCTACTATCAAGTGCAGCTGATTCACCGCTATTAAGAGGTCGAAGTAATTTTGTAGAAGTGTCAGTAGTGCTGCCACTGAAACTCGAAGGGCTTTTATAATTACGCACATTCAAAAAATAATTCATTTCTTTCTAGTAATGCAAATAGATGTTTAGTTGCAAAAGTTACCAAGTTACCAAACCATTTAAAAGTTACCAATTTTGGTAGAAAGTTACGACTCGTGGCAACCATGGTTGCGCTCTCCGCTCAGGCTACATCAATGGCATCCGACATATTCTACATTGGTTCATGAAAAATGTGTTGGTTGCAGCGTGAGGCAATAAACCGCTCTCAGCAGCCATAAAGCATCGTGCGAGCAGGCCAGCTAATCTTTGCTTGTGAATGTGGAAGCGAGATACCACGTTACCATAAACAGTCTAAAGATGTCATTAATGGGTGCGCGTGTCGGAGTTAATGCTGCAGCTTTGTGCTCTGCTGTCGCAGAAGACGGCCAACGCCGGCTATTCTGCTGCCGTCAACGCGTCTCTGCCTTTGTTGAGGAGAAGCATTTAGTGGACTGTTGATTGCGCTGCGCTGCGCAGCTCATATTTCTCCTTCTTAATGGTTTGTTTACATCATAAATAAACATGGCCGAACTTCTTCGGTAGGCCTTAGCACGGCGAGAGCGCTGAACACCATTCGGTCACAAATGCAATCGGCACGGTGTTCAGTTGGAGTTTTCGTACTGTGGGTAGTGTTTTGGTGTGATACATTTGGCGCGCTTTTCATTGAAGCAATGGATAACGAACGTACCGGTTGACCAAATGGGAAATCTTAGCGCTTGATTATTAAGGTGTTTTTCGCTTTTCCTTTTGTGTGGATTCACTTTCTCAATTGGAAAATAATTAAAAACATCTTTTCTTATGTTATAGCAAGTTTTGCAGTACGTTGAGGAGCGTACTTAATTACATAGTTACATACTATGTAAATACGTATGTAAGTTACGGGATTTTCTACTAAAATCCCTAAAAAAATATATTTTTGAAAATTGGGTTGTGTCAACCTTTATTGATAAGCAGCAAGACTAAGACTAAATTTTACAATTGGAATTACTTAAAAGCTAACTTACTAGCACCGGCCAATCGTTGACGCTGATTCTCTGAATTGCCAAACTGGGCTGCGCGTGTTGACGGTGGCTTCCTGTTGCTGACGGTGCGTCTGGCTTTTGCTGTGGGAAACGTTGTGCAACCCAAGCTGCACTTCCGCTCTTATTATTGTGCTTTTGCTGATCACTCAAAGTGGCGATCAGCAAATGTTAACGTGTTCCATGTTAACACTTCCCCTCTTAAAAACGATCGTCCTCGAGCGTTTATTAAAAATAGGGTAGGTTGTTGAAATTTATGTAAGTATTCTGATCATTAGGGGGCTCCTTGGTTTTATTTGAGTTTATATTTGCCAAAGGAATCTGGTAAGTTTCTGGAATCGGAGATATTATTATTTTGTTCTGGTGCTTTTTCCAAAATTTGCAAAAAATTATAATGGCAATTATTGTGGTTGCAACTGCTCCAAGTGAAAGTGAGCTATTGGATATTGTTGCTGTTTTGAGGATATTTATTCTTCTTATGTTGTCGATATGGAATTCTTTTAAAGCTTCCAGAGAAAGTAATTCGATTCGATTTTTTTCAATTGGTGCAGGTTGTAGGACTGCTGGAATAGCAGGCAGCGGAATCAAATCGTAATTAATGTAGAATTGATTATTTATCTGTAACGTTGAGTTATGAAAATTAATAAGGTGTGTCCCTGACACATTTTTTTGCATTCCGTCAGCATGTATTTCGCCTTTGAAGACATTAAGTAGTAATATACCGGGTTTTATCTCTTCAATTTCTTGGACGTGTTGGCCGTTCGTTATGGTGCAAGATGAATTCAAACTATTAATTACTCTAGGTATACAACTACTATTACTTATATTTATTAAATGGGTTTGCTTAACCGCGGTTAATGCGGTTATTGATGCGGTTGATGCGGTTATTGATGCGGAGGAATCTGGAAGGGAAAAGTTAATTTTGATTTTATTTTTTTTTTGTTACTGGGTGAATAAGGAAAAGGAAAAATTAATTTTGGTTTTTTATATTGCTTTTGTGTACTATTCTTCCTGATTCTGTCAGGACGGTTGAATTTCGGTCTTCCCTTATTACTTCTTTTTTAAATTTTTTTGAAATTTTGGATCCTAACCGTTTGTTTATTTTTACGTAGATAGTGTCACCCGGATTATATGCTTTTATGGGGTGCCTGGATTTGTTGTGGTAAGCAAGATCTTTCACCTGCTTATTTCTTAGTTCGGTTATATTTTCAGCCCTAGCCCTTTCGAATTGGCTTGGGTCGGTTGTAACTCTTCTACCAAAAAATACCTCTATTGGTTTCTTTTTTGTAGTTGAGTGGATTGTATTATTGTACTCATAGACGGAGTTGTCGAGGAGTTCGGCGAATGAAGTGAAGCTTCGCTCTGCTTTTAAACAACGCATTATTTCTGTGAGGGTCGAGTGAAATCGCTCTATTTGACCATTCACGGAACTTGCATAAGGCGGTGTTTTAAAAATTTGTATATTTAGCGTATCTTCCAAAAGAAATCGAATGGAAGCTGAATTCAAGGACGTTTCATTGTCTATTACTACTAATTCGGGTACGCCGAACTGGAAAAGTAGTTCACGGAGAGGTTCCTTAACGTGCTCTATGGCTCTCGATCTAAGGATTTTTGTTTGGGCATACTTTGAAAATTTATCTATTGCTGTAAGGACGATATTTCGCTCAGTTATGTAAATATCAATGTCCAATATTTGCCCTGGGAATTGTGGAATAGGGATTTCTCCTAATTTGGGTTTGGTGGGGTTTCGGTCATATTTATTTTCTTTACAAATTGAGCACTGTTGGATTATTCTATTTATTTTTTTGGTCATGGAAGGAAAGTAAAAATTTTCCAGGATTTGGGTTTTATTTTCTCGACAGTTTCGATGTGCTCTTTTGTGGGTTTTTACAATGATTTCTTTCTGTTCTTGTTCGTTTGTGACATCCTGCACTTGCATTTGTGTAAATCGGATTTTGTAGTTGTTAAAGTGTATTGGATAAATTTCTTGGATTTTTCCCATAATCCTTTCCTCTGTTTTAATACAGTTGACAACGGAAGGATTAAGGTATCTTTTCAGAAGGTTCTTTAAAGTTTCGGGGGTATACTCAGGTTCTTCCAAAATGTGTCTGTGGTAAGTAGGGAACACTATTTTAAATTGATATGTTGAGGCTTCGGCTATATTCAAAAAAATTTGGTTTTTGAATACGTTTATTGGTGTTTCTACGGATGGGATTAGGTTATGCGATGAGCTTTCATCGCTGTGTTGGGATACTGATAGGGAATTTATAGGTTCACCTGGCATGCTTGATAGCGCATCGGCTACGACATTAGTTGTGCCAGGTTTATACAAAAGCTCGTGATTATATTCTTCAAGGATGGCTTTCCAGCGCTTCATTTTGGAATTGTTGTTTTTATTGCTTAGGGCCTGCGTTAGCGGCTGGTGATCCGTGAATATTTTGACTCTTGCTGATATAATAAATCCTAGGAACTCTACGGAGTCCCTGAAAAAATGGCATTTGTCCAGCTGAATTTTCATGTTCGCATCTTCGAGCGTTTTGAAAATTTCTTGCAGGTGGAGGGTGTGCTCTTCTTCAGAGTTACTGAAAACAACTATATCGTCGATATAGACGTAGCAAATTTTGCCAATTTGATGGCGAAGAATGTCATCTAGGGCCCGTTGGAATACTGAGGGGGCATTCTTTAATCCGAATGGCAGTCTTGTGAACTCGTATTTGCCATTATTTATTGAGAAAGCTGTTTTCTCAATATCGGATTCCTTGAGAGGGATTTGGTGAAATCCGCTCTTCAAATTCAAGACGGAAAAATATTTATTTTTTCCAAGCTGGGACAGTACTTCGTTAATTTGCGGTATTGGATAGCGATCTGCTATAGTGATCGCGTTAAGTTTGCGATAATCGATTACTATTCTGTACTGTTTGTTACCCTGAGAGTCGGGTTTTTTCGCAACGACCCAAATGGGTGAATTATACGGTGACCTTGATGGTCGAATAATACCGTCGTCTAACATTTTTTTAATCTGGGATTCAACTTCATTTTTTAGCGACATTGGGTAGGGGTAATATCTTGTGTAGACGGGGGTGTCTTTATTGGTACGGATTTCGCCTACGACTTTGGTAGTGTATGTGAGTTTATCATTAGGTTCGGAAAATAGATTTGGAAAATGATTTACTAAATTATCGACTTTATTTCGTTGATTTGTTGACAAATGGTCGTCATTGAGTTCAATTTTATTAACAGATTTTGACTGAAATTGTTTTAGTTTTATTTTGGTATTCCCTTGTATTTCCATAAAGTTATCTTTGACGTGAATAACAGCTTCTAGCTCTTTGAGGCTATCATTCCCGAGGATTCCATGAAATGATCGAAGGGTGGGGAGTAGGTAAAATTTTAATTTTTTATTTATGTGGAACAGATTTAAGAAAGTGTGCTCTTTAATTTCGATGTCTCCCGCTATAGATTTTGCAAAAAAAATTTCTTCGTTTTTAATGGATTTTGGTACGATGGATGGTTGGATGTAATTTTTTGTTGATCCTGTATCTATAAGAAATTTTACGATGTTTCCACTCTTCAGCTTGCACTCGATATATGGCAGCGAAGAGTGATTCATTCTAAAAAATGTAGATCAGTTGTATCTATGAACTCATCGGTTAATTCACTATTATTATGGTTATAGGTATTATCATTATTATAGGTATCATTAGTATAGGTGTCATTAGTATTAGTTTCATACTCTTGGTTAGTGGGATTATAATCGTCTAGGTTGTACTGGTCTTGTTCCGTCGTTTGTTCAATGTGGAAGTCTCTTTGTATTTTGTTAGGGGGTGCGGGAGGGTTAGTGTTAGGTGGTCTTTTGTTAGTAGGATCATTGGGACGTGGCCTGTTCATGTAATTAAGGTTTCTTGTTCGTAGGGATGGATCGATATCCATTGGTTCTGGTCGTGGTTGAGGTTTTTGGGCTGGACGAGGTGGTGGGTTATTAGGACGTGGGATGTACTGATTTTGTTGGTAAGGATGTCGGTATTGGTAGGTTGGTTGGGGATGTTGGAATTGGTAATTTGTTTGGGGAAATTGATATTGATAATTCGGTTGGGGAGGCCTGTAGGGAGGAGTTGTGTTCAACCTGGGTTGAGGCATGAATGCCAATTCGGGGTAAAACTCGTTATTAATTCTTTTGGGAGGAAGGGGTGGACGGATGTCCAAAGTTCTCCTGGGTTGGCCATTATTTACTAAGGCATAGTGGGACCTGAAGTTTTGGTTTTCAAGTTTTAGACACAAGTGGAGGGCTTGAGGGAGATCAGCGGGTTCCCTCATTCCTAGGAGTCTTGGCAAGTCTCCTTTAAGCCCACGAATGAACGTTTCCAGCGCTTTGTCCCTGTATGTACGGGTAAGTAGATGCATGGCTTCTGTGCCGACATCCATGCAGCCGAGCTTATTAAGAATAAGCGACATGTCCGAGTATACTCGCTGGTAAAATTCCTGAATTGTCAGGTTACCCTGCACAAGCGACGTCATCTGGTACTCGAGAGTACCTAAGTCGCGCTTATCCGCCCAGGTGTCCCTGAGAATTCGCGAAGACACCTTACCACATCGGGTATCTTGTCTAATTCCGAGATGTTGGGAGAAGCTGTGTCTATAGTTATATCCCTAACATCGGAAAAACTCGCGTTGGGGTTGAGGGCGGCTTGAACCATGTTTCGCCCTTGTTGTTGGAACATATTGGTTACGATGCCAGATATGACCTCCGTCAACTGGTCCATCGATAAGGGAGTAGTATTGGCAGGGGTAGCGAGTGTGGGAGGTGGTGCGTTTAGCACAGGTGGTCGAATAAGATTTTGAGGGTTTGACATTTTGAGCTTACTTAGCCTATTATTTTCACTTTATTATTTATGTATATTTTTGATGTTTTGTGGAACTTCAACAATCTCTGGAGGGTCCCTTTGGTGGTGAATCGCAGAGTTGTTTTATTTTATTTCTAGAGATTTCTTTAAATTATGAGCTGTACAAGCTCTTCAGTTAAAAATTGTTTTCTTTGTGTTATTCAAGGACTAAAGGTTTTAATATATTCACTTGATTTTACCTTAAAAGGAATTAATTAAAAAAAATATCTTTTCTAAATAGGAAATTTATCTTTACTTAATTAATTTAAAATTTTTTGTTTATTATTTCTTAAAAATTTTCACTTATGTTTTTTATTAATTTTCCCTCAATAGGACTAGGATAATTTAAAATTTATTTTCAATCGGAAATTCGGATTCACTTAATTTACTTTTTAGTTTGTCTTAAATCTATGCTTACATTAATGGCAGCATCCGGCGGCTAACGACTCGCGTTTCCCGTTTGCACATTTGTGAGCTACTAGGGCACCTTTTCTCCTTCGCTGACTCTGAGTTAACTTAGTTACTTAGCTGGTTAAAGGACCTACGTCGTCTTTGGCGTGCTATTCCACCCTTTATGCGCTGGAGTTATTACGAAATCGGCGATCTTTCTGCTCCAAGTATCACGAAATTTTATGCTGTTCTACCCTTATGCGCTGGAGGCTGTTCTACCTTTATGCGCTGGAGTTATTACGAAATCGGCGATCTTTCTGCTCCCAGTATCACGAAATTTTCTGCTTCGGGTGTTGCAAATTTTTCGCGAAACCGTTTGTTAATTTAATTTTTATTGACGCGCACAACTTTATTTAGTTACGGGTTTCAAAAAACACGACTGGCGTAGGCCCCACGTTGGGCGCCAGTTACGGGATTTTCTACTAAAATCCCCAAAAAAATATATTTTTGAAAATTGGGTTGTGTCAACCTTTATTGATAAGCAGCAAGACTAAGACTAAATTTTACAATTGGAATTACTTAAAAGCTAACTTACTAGCACCGGCCAATCGTTGACGCTGATTCTCTGAATTGCCAAACTGGGCTGCGCGTGTTGACAGTGGCTTCCTGTTGCTGACGGTGCGTCTGGCTTTTGCTGTGGGAAACGTTGTGCAACCCAAGCTGCACTTCCGCTCTTATTATTGTGCTTTTGCTGATCACTCAAAGTGGCGATCAGCTAATGTTAACGTGTTCCATGTTAACATGTATCTACATGCATACGTACAAACACATATGTATGTAGACATACTTATGTATGTACATATGTATGAATTGCAGACGTGGGTTGCTTGTCCCTGTAGTGCAAAGACGGAAAAACACATAAGAAGCCCTGGCCAACAGACAGAATAAAAACTCAACACAATTAAAGAATTTTTTATATTGCATCATTGATTTGTTTGATAAGCAATGTGTCGAGTGCCTATTCATAATTTATGTAGAGATACTCACAAATAAGTCGATAAAAATTTCGACTTCTAAATAATTTTTGGTATTCCCGACATCCTACTGATAAAGTTATAGTATTCCCACAAGATATGATAGTGGAAATTTAGTTACAAACCTTTTGGATCTTGCAAAAGCCGCGACTTGCCGAAGTAATAGGCATATAGAGGCTTTTGCATAAAAAGAGGGCTAGAGCTCAGACCCAGTCATCGCGCCGATGAAGTGAGCGCAAGCTCAGGCATGTGTACTGAAAATTGAATCAGAGCATAAGATAACTTTTTATGCAGGATGCTCACAGTTTTGGTACCCAACTTATTTAATTATAAGAGTGGTGCAATTGTGAAATATCATAAATTGTTCAAATTTGTGTGAAAAATGTTTAAACTTTTAGTGCTAGATGTTTACCAAATATGTTAACTAGCATTACGGGTTGTTAACAAAAATAGGGAAACAATTTTTGTGGCTTGCTTGTCCATTTAGTGCAGCATCGGAAAAATACATAAGAAGCTCTGCTGTTGTTGTTGTAACAGCATACAAATTCCCCAAAGAGTTTTTGGAGAGTGGTGCTGGAGTGCCACTCCTTGGCACAGGTACATATATATATCTGGGTTGTTCCGGTTACGTAGTCTAAGTCTTTTATTCATCAAGTGACAATATAAAAGAATTTGATATTGCATAATTAATTTTTTTAAAAGCAATGCAATGTGACGAGTGCCTATTCATAATTTATACTCAGCAAATGTATGTCGATGAAAATTTATGGTGATTTCGTTTATACAAAAAAATGTTGCCCTTGCACGGCGCATGTTTTTGCCTTCTTGTCGTTGTCCAGCTCACGCATTTCATAATATTATCGTTTTGAGCGACATCTGATTTTCCGGGCAACCATCTCCCTTGACAAAGCTTCAAAGGGCAGAAAATTTGCCTTCTTTGCCCTATAAGAGTTTAAGATTTTAATAAGAGAACACAGAATTTTCTCACCGTTTGTCCTTGTTTTAGAATCGAACACGAAAAGAGAAAAGGGCAAACAAAATGCGAATTTTTTTAGTAGAAACGAAAACAATATTAGACTTCTAATTAATTTTACTCGTTTGGTATTCCCGTCAATCTACTGATAAGGTTATAGTATTTTCACAAGATATGTTAATAGAAATTTATTTAAAACCAGTTTGTATCTTGCAAAAATCACAACTCGCCGAAATAATAGACACATATGGGGAAATATTTTGATATGGGAATATTTTACGTATTGGCACATTACTACCGCCACTAGGGTTCGAACGATACTGTCGATATTGAGTAAGCAACGATACTGAGAGTATAAAAATGACAACTTTAATACTCGATACCTTATTTGGTGATTTTAATCGATACTTTGGAAAGTACTCGTCGTATGGAATACTTCTTAAAAAACACACTTTTTAAATTTTTTCTTCCTTTGTCAACCCAATTTTCTATGCTTATATGGATTACTATCATTCAATTTTGTCCATCACCTAAAATTAACTGAAATTTCGTGTAGTCTGTTGCATAACATAAACCAAATAAGTTAAAGTTTAATGGCCTTATTCATAAAGAATACAGTAGGTTTTGAAGAGCTTAATAAAATGACACTTTCATTCATTTTTCAGTTTATAAACGTTTTTTATGTTTTATGAATAAGGCCTTAAAACTTTACGTAAAGTTCTCGAAAATGCAGAATTTTTAGAAACTTTTGGGGTACGCAGTTTTGTAACCTATCAACTATACGTGTAGCCTACTACCGTTGACTTTTAATTCAAACTTGCACATCTATATATATAAAATTAAGTGGCAAAACTTCCTGTTCGCATACTCCTCCTAGACGGCTTGCCCGATATCAAAGAAATTTTCAGGGGTGATTGGGGTCTGTGTGGAGGGTGCACATAAGAAATTTCATGTGTGTATCTTTGCACGTTTTGCAAAAACAAAAAAAAAAAAAAATTAATTCTGTTTGGCTTTACGTGTTTTTTTCGGATTTCTATCATTCCTAGACGGCTTGCCCGATTTCAATGCATATAAAATAAAATTTTCAGAAGTGATTGGGGTCTGTGTGGAGGGTGCACATAAGAGATTTCTATCATTCCTAGACGGCTTGCCCGATTTCAATGAAATTTTCAGGGGTGATTGGGGTCTGTGTGGAGGGTGCACATAAAATGAAATTTTCAGAAGTGATTGGGGTCTGTGTGGAGGGTGCACATAAGAAATTTAATGTGTGTATCATTGCACGTTTTGCAATTAATTCTGTTTGGCTTTACGTGTTTTTTTGGATTTTCATTATTGTTTTGCCGCAAGATTGGCAGTCCTGCCTTTTACTAATAAATAAACAGAAACAGCTGGCGAATGTTTACAATTATTAAAAAACATTGACAACAACATTGTGTGTTTTTTCCAGATTTAATTCAATCGATTTGCTACATTTATTCGAAAAGAATACTTTAGAAAATGCCTCCACTACGCAGACGTATCACGGTTAGCAGGCATACGCGTGATTCACATCGAATGTCAATAAGGAGAAGAAATCAAAGCGAAGAGCAACGCGCTCAAGTGAATGCCCGAGGTAGAGCGGTGTACAGAGAGCAGCGTGCACAGTTTAGAGCTGAATCCGCAGACAATCAACGGCCAAATTATCGCCAAGGCAGAGTTCCGCTTCGTCTTCGCGTCTACCGTTGAACATCCAAGTCGTTGAAACACCAACGTGCAACATATCGAGGAATTCAGCAATGGCAAAAGTTTTGCGAGAAGCTGCAATAGTTCTATGGGATGAGTGCCCAATGGCTAACAAAAAGTCATTAGAAGCATTCAATAGAACAATGCAAGATTTACGCCAAAATCAACAACTTTTTGGCGGGGCATTAGTATTATTATCCGGCGATTTCAGGCAAACTTTGCCAGTCATTCCTCGATCAACTCCTGCAGACGAAATAAACGCATGTTTAAAATCGTCAGTTTTGTGGAGACATGTTCAAAGGCTGACTCTTACCATCAACATGCGAGTCCAATTGCAAAATGATCGATCCGCAGCGGCGTTTTCGAAGCAGTTGTTGGACATTGGCAAAGGCAAAATACCAATCGATGATACCGGTTTGATCACATTGCAGAACAACTTTTGTACACTTTTACAATCGAAAGAAGAATTGATTGAAAGTGTATTTCCGAATATTGTTCAGCACTATCAACGCAATGATTACTTAAGTGAACGCGCAATATTGGCATCGAAAAATGTACACGTCAACGAAATCAATTTTGCCATTCAAGAAAAACTGCCAGGAGAAGCTACAACATATACATCGATTGATAGCGTTTTGAATCAAGATGAAGTAGTCAATTATCCAACTGAATTCTTGAATTCTTTGGATCCCCCCGGTCTGCCACCGCATCGTTTGGTCCTGAAAGTCGGTTCACCTATTATACTTCTACGAAATCTGAAGCCACCGACTTTGTGTAATGGCACAAGACTTTCCCACAAACCAAAAATGTTGTATACCAAAATGTTATATAAATAAGTAAAAGTTTTACAACAAGAAATAAAACACAAAGTAAAAACCCTTAAGAGTTTTAATCGATTTAGGTGTAGCGAAGCGCACCGGGTAAGAGCTAGTTATTATAGAAAATTGAATAGGCAACAAAAATGCATACCCACAAAGTTTACAAAAATTCTTAATAAAATTTGAAATTCGTGAAAGTATATATATATACATATGTATGAATGTATGTATGTACATTTAACGTTGAAATTACTTCTAACGTGAAAGTAAGTTCTGCAATGAAAAAAAATCACATATTTTAAATGTTTATTGTTTTAATTTCAGGAAATAACTACACTGCCGGAACAAACTATTGGCACAGCAAATTTTTCACAATATATGCAACAATTTTTATTCTAATATTTTTCCGCCAATTTTGTATAAAAATATGGTTCATTCAACAACAAAGTGCCAACAACTGTTCCGATTTTTTTCTTCTAATTCAAAGCGTGCTATATGAGATACAAAAAAATAAAATATTTAAATTGGAAAAAAGGAGAATCGTTGCAACTTTCTTTCTTAGTAAATTTGTTTGCTGCTCGAAGCATTGATCAATACTTTGCATGGCCAGCGGTTATGCTGCTGAGTTGGGTGAGCGGTTCAAAAGCTACTATTCAATCGCTTGTTTTGTAAAATTGCAATTTAGAATTTTTGGGAGAAGAAGTTAAAAATGTTTAACATTTACGAGACCAAATATTTTGAGAAAAAAATCAGCTGCTATACTGATACTACCTGTTCAAAGAGAGAACGGTTCTACCTTACTATGTTTTTATCATGGAGGTGACGACGAAGAAAAAAAGTTTTAGTTGGCGCAGATTCTGTACAGTGTTGCTACAAATTTTTTTTATTTTTTACCAAAATCACCGGAAAAAGTTACCAAATTCAACAAAAAGTTACCAAACTTATTTTATGTGCAGAACTGTGCAAACATACATATCGATGCCTTTATGCATCAAAAAGAAAATTTTGAAAAAAATTTCGCTTACGTCATTTTGGCAGTTAGGGCTCGATATGTCTGTACATATGTATATCCGAAGATACCAAGCTTTTCAGGCAATCAGCGCTCCATTAACTTAAAATTTTAACGAAAGTTTGCTGAATTTTTAAATATTGAACAAAGTTTGAAATTTGAATTTTTTTGAGTTCTGTTAAAGAAAGAACAATATTTTTATAAAATATAACCAAACCAATATAACTAAATTACAAAAAAAACAACAACATGTTAAAACTTATCAAAATATGGTGCGGTTAAAATTTTTTCGACCACTGTATGTAAGCAAGTGACAAGAAAATATATCAAAAAGTCAACGCTTGAAGGAAAGCTTTCGACTCACACATAGACAGAGTGAAGTGCCCCGCTGAATGCCTCAGGTTTCTTAACGAGAACATATGTACATATTTACGTAGAATTCTCTCATATATATGGTTGCCGGGTACACCGGAAAATTAATGGTAATTGAAAAGCTGGCGAACTGACAGGGAAAGGTAGGACCACCCAAAACCTTCCAGGAAAGGACACGGTGGATATACTTAGCAATAGCCATTTCAAGCGGTTTGTTAAAGAACACACCATTTTAGTAGCTAAGGAACGCTGGAACAACTTTCGCCTTGCGAAACTTTCAGCATTACCTGGTATTTCTATAAAACGAAACGCTTACGGGCCTTTTACTAATGTAGAATCAGAACCAATATTGACCTATTTGAAATGTAAGACCGAATCGAAAAAGTTACCAAATTGAAAAATAAATTAACAAATTCCCAAACTTGATAAATAAAGAAAAAAATTACCAATTTTGATCAAAAATTACCAAAGCGGTATTGTTCATTTTTTGCGAAATAATCTGACTGAAGTAGCCACGTCCTCATTAGCATACAGGGGAATTGCACCAGAGAGATAATGAACCTCATAGCCTGTTATCAAATTCTCTCTAATTGTTTTTTAATTTTTCATGTTAAATTTTTTTTATTGTCAAATATTCCGTACTTAATCCAAATTCGTCTTGGAATAGTGCATACTACATTGTTGTAGTGTCCCAATAGGAAACCATATACTGGTGTTTTAAGTATTGGAGTATCATTCTGAATTTATTTGCATTTAATTTCATTCCAAGTATTTTCAGAATGCAATTGCGTAATTTTTTAATAGGAGATATTAAATTTATTAATGTATTTAGGACCTCACTAAAAATATCATCTTTCTTAAGATATCTTTTCCAAATTTAATGTTTAATTTTTTTCTGACAGCATACTAACTTCATTTAAATAAATATGTCTATACTAGCTTATACCCGCGGGTTTCACCCCGCGCTTTTATACAAATAGGAAAAATAATTTAATGATGTTAGATTTTATATCTGTGCCCATTTCGTTATAGCTCGCTATTTTCTAAGCGAGTTAAGGTATTTAGGCCGTTTAGAACTATGAAATTATAAAATCTCCTCTCTCCTCCCTCTAAGTTTACCGTAAAAGGTTTCCAGGTATACGACGCGTGAACGTGAAACCTTCTTGGAGGTGCCACGGCGAGTTCTAATATTTCCAACTCAAATTTAGTAACCTGGCCTTGATAAAATTCCACTTCTCATTACTGTAGTAAATGCCTCAAGAGAGCTTTAGATTATAAGGTCGAACCCGGCTCTCCCTTTTCCATTTAATGAAATTTATTCTGTCTTCCACAAACACTTCCAGGGATATGTGGCAAGAAAAAGTAAATTTGTACTGGAAGTGCGACGTCCCTTTTTCTTATAACCCTAATCTTCTTCCATGAATTTAGAATTGATTTTACATACCCCAGTACCAAGTCCCAGTACTCTACCATGAACACCTCTAGAGATAAGCAGTATAAAACAGTAAATTTGTACGTCAGGAACCATGTCCCCTTTTCGAATAACACAAATTCTTCTCTATGAGTATGGAATTAATTTTGTATACACATCTCGGTGCCAAGTT
Organism: Rhagoletis pomonella; assembly: GCF_013731165.1. Lineage (NCBI taxonomy): Eukaryota > Metazoa > Arthropoda > Insecta > Diptera > Tephritidae > Rhagoletis > Rhagoletis pomonella. The sequence goes on along the minus strand of NW_023458558.1, from coordinate 80,030,578 downwards.
CCAGTCCTCTGCAATAAACACCTCCAGAGATATGCAGCATAGAAAAATCAATTTGCATGGGAGTTGCCACACCACCTTTTCCAATAACTCTCATTTTTCTCCATGAGTATGGTATTAGTTTTACATTCATACATGCATACATATGTATTTCCATATCAAGCTTGAGTGCTTTACCCCAAACATTTGAAGAGATATGCAATATGAAACTTTCAGTCAGTATGGGAGGTGCTACGCCTCTTTTCCAAAAACGTCCATTTTTCTCCGTGAATATGAACATGATTTCACACAGTGTTGGCAAACTGTTAATCTGATTAACGATTAAAAATTAACGATTAAAATGTTAATCGCGTTTGACGATTAAAATTAATTAGTCGTAATCAACTGTACGATTAATGATAACATTTTTTTTAATCGTTAATCGCTGGCTGCGATTACGTTTAATTAATTTAAAACATTAATCGTTAATCCAATTAAAAATAAAATCTGATTAATTTGTCTAGATTGTCCGAGTTTGAAACCAAACACCAGTTATAGTAATTATTTTGTGTTTTACGCTTATAAAAAGCACGTAATATAAAAAAAATAATAATTATTGTTATTAGTAATACATAAACTGGGAACTTTTACAAACCTAGTTTGTAAAACGTTTGTTGGTATACATATATCTTATTGAAAATGCACACCAAATTGCTTAGATTGATGAGGAAACCCGACTTAGCCATACTGGATTAACTTGCTTTGCAGCATAACTTAATTAATCACCAAACCTACTTGATCAAATTAAGAGTTAATGATTAAAAATTGATTTTTTAATCGCGGTTACGGTTAACTGTTTAGCCGGATTAAAATTAATCATGATTAACTGTAATCAGATTGAATTTAATCGAATTAACTAACTAATTAAAACATCAATCGATTAATGCCAACATTGATTTCACATACATATCACTATACCAAGTTTCAGTTCTCTCCCACAAATACTTCCAGAGATATGTATGTAATATGAAAATTCCAATTTGTATGGGAGGGGCCTTGAGTTATCGGACTTACTTTCAGTCTAAGACCATCCTTCCGAAATCCGTAGTAAGTGTACTAAATTTCGTTCTGATCGGAAAAGGAAGGAAGTAGCCTATTTTTCAATTAAGGTCATAAACCATCTTTATTTTCGAGTCTAGGTCATAAGCTATCTGTGTGCATTTTTTCATGCAAATCAGTTCAGTCATTTCCACGTATTAATTTAATTAAAGTTTTTTAATACGTGATAACTCTTAAAATAGTAGCCTATTTTCCAACATAGGTCATAAGCTATCTCTGTGCGAAATGTCATGCAAATCTGTTCAGTCGTTTCCGCGTATTAATTTAATTAAAACTTTTTTAACGGGTGTCAACTCTTCCAAAAAATTAGCCTATTTTCCACTCCAGGTCATAAGCTATCTGCTTGCAAAATTTGATGCAAATCCGTTCAGAATTTTCCGCGTATTAATTTAATTAAACTTTTTTAACAGGTGGCAACTCTTCCAAAAAATTAGCCTATTTTCCACTGTAGGTCATAAGCTATCTGCTTGCAAAATTTCATGCAAATCCATTCAGTCGTTTCCGCGTATTAATTTAATGAAACTTTTTTAACAGGTGGCAACTCTTAAGAAAAGTAGCCTATTTTCCAATCTAGGTCATAAGCTATCTGTGAGCAAATTTTCATGCAAATCCATTCAGTCGTTCCCGCATATTAAATAAATGAAACTTTTTTAACAGGTGGCAACTTAAAAAAAAAAAATAGCCTATTAATCAATCTGGCCCATAAGTTCTCTGCGTACAAAATTTCATGTAAATCCGTGCAGTTGTTTCCGCGTGATGATTTCCCAAACATCCAAACATACAAACTTTCACATTTATAATATTTTTTATTATATTATTATATTATTAGATTATTATATTATTATATTATTAG
>NW_023458558.1:80028289-80028620 GCF_013731165.1 Rhagoletis pomonella | reverse complement strand
TATTATATTATTATATTATTAGATTATTATATTATTATATTATTAGACTTAGCTAAAACGCTCGAGCTGGCTGTTTTAAACTAAGATTAGCCAATAATTATGAGTTAGCTTTTCAATTTGAACGCGGTTTACGTAAACTAGCACTGAAAAACTTGCCATAAGGATTGTAAGGGACCTCTTCTGGAAATATGTGTATAGACTAGGGGTGTTAATTTTTTCGCTTTCTACGATCCCGGGATTTTCGGGATGTCGTTATGATAATCCCGGGATTCCGGGATTATTCGCGGGATTTAGATATTCATTACTTTTCAACAACTTAAATCGAAAAAAA
>NW_023458558.1:80022145-80023289 GCF_013731165.1 Rhagoletis pomonella | reverse complement strand
TTAATCATGTCTTTGAAATGACAAAGTCCTTTAAAATAAATCCTTACGTCAGAAAGAGAAAATAAAAACGCCAAAAAGAAGTAGGTTTCAAACCCAGTTATTAATTATTTATTTCATATAGAAACATTTTTTTCGATTTAAGTTGTTGAAAAGTAATGAATATCTAAATCCCGCGACTAATCCCGGAATCCCGGGATTATGATAACGACATCCCGAAAATCCCGGGATCGTAGAGAGCGAAAAAATTAACACCCCTAGTCTATACACATATTTTCAGAAGACGTCGCTTACAATCCTTATGGCAAGTTTTTCAGTGCTAGTTTACGTAAACCGCGTTCAAATTGAAAAGCTAACTCATAATTATTGGCTAATCTTAGTTTAAAACAGCCAGCTCGAGCGTTTTAGCTAAGTCTAAACCACAGCCGTGCACTGAAAAACTGACCCATCACTAGAAATCGGTAAAATACCAATTATTTATTGTAAATTTCCGGTTGGTATTTTTTGTATGGCCACAAACAAGTCCTAGCCTCTCGGTGGGATAATTTAATGTATGGTAGTTGCGAACTAACGATCTGTTTGTATGTATTCTTGTTGGTGTTTTTAATGAAGAAATCGCCCCTGAAGATGCTGAGAAGGTCAGCGAAACGTCGGGCTGGAAAGTGAAGAAAAAGTCTTTTTCTTGCACAGGAACTTACTTGATCAAATAGCTTAAAGTACCAAACACTAAATAATAATTTATACCACTAATACCTGCAATTAAATTGTAACACTGGGCGTCAATAAAACAAAAAAACAAATCGAAACACACGAAGGAAACTTACGAAACTGGGGGCAAAATATAGTAAAGCGGAGCACGGTGGACCTGAACCAACATTAAATCGAAGGTCATAGCACATCATATTTTTTTGCTAATTTGGGTTAATTATGTTATGAATAACTTGCAAAAATTTTATAGCCCATAACTTATCGAGCCGATTTTGAAAAAAACTCATTTTGAATGAAAATTATTCCTTTTCTTTTAAAATTTTCACGCACCCGCTCTAGATGACAAATTGATACATTACAGTTTGTATTTATTTTGTAATGTAACTTACTTGGGCGTAGACAGGTAGGGGCAGGGGGTGCTCGATCCCCTCCCCCCCCT
>NW_023458558.1:80002779-80022045 GCF_013731165.1 Rhagoletis pomonella | reverse complement strand
CTCCCCCCCCTAAATTTCATTCTGGCTAAGCCGATGGTAACTTATACGATTTATATACAATCAAGTTAGTATATGGTTCAAGTGTCTTAGCTTGTTTTATGCACAAAATGCCGATAAATTCAATTCAAACGAGAAGATTGTGCGCGCACAACATTTGTTCTTTTTAAGTTTCGAGTATAAGTATTATTTATACTTGCAATAGATTTTGTCAAGTGTATCTACAAAACAATAACATGTTTGCAAGACCAAAAGACCATGCATGCATGTAGGCAAGGGTCTAGGATTCTATAGCGAGCAAGCTGTAGCATCTCTACATTCCGACTTTAAAGCAACTGGGACAAATATAAAGAATTCGTCATGCATCCGGAATATCCATCTAAATTACTGAGAGCAGTACAAGAACACAATGCTCAACATGTATAAGCTACTGTTTAAAAAATTTAAAGGGTTGTATGTAAAACACCATGCTGCTCTCCTATTAGTTGTCCAAAAGTACATACATATATAATCTATATATAAATACGCCACAAGAAAACTTTGCAATCCCTTTTTTGAAGGCACCGTTGGCTCGATTTCTATGAAACATACACTAATTTACATAACATAACTTCTTCTAATCCAGAAATGTTAACCCCGATATATAGGGGGCGTGGCGTCTGACATATAGACCAAAATGTGAAAACCACAATATCTCTAAAACCAATTACGCTGGGGAACTGAAACTGAGCACAGATGCATATATTGTAAATACCCTACTTACGGCGAAAAATGGTAGGTACTGGAAACGTGGGCGTGGCACTTCCCATACAAACTCAAATTCTCATATCGCTTATCTCTGGAACCACTTATTGTAAGGTTTTGGAATTCTATACACCTACATTTATACACATATAAAATCGCAAGAATCACCCACTGGGAAAATAGGTAAGCACCTTGCGAGGTAAGCCATGTTTTCTTTCAGTTTTTAGTACCAAAATTGTCATCATGGCCAATGTCATCTACTAGTAAAGGGCAAAATGAACACCTCCGAAGACACATTACGTTGTCAGTTGCAAAATAACGTGCAGCCGAAGTTATTTCCAAGCACCGAACTACTCCGAGCGACTGCTCTGCATTACACGTAACTTACTTTGTAAAGCGGCTCAGAAGTATGTCTGATACCAAATGTACATTCTAAATTCCTACTTACATAAGGCGGCCATGCCTTTGTAAAAGTAAGGGACGATCGGCAGGGAAATGGTAATGACTGCCAGGTGAAGAGTAAGTTGCTAATAAGGTATTATTACGTGCTCCTAATTCCTACTGGGCATTCAACTGGGAACCATTTTCTCCCAGATTTTAAAATCGCATTGAATGGTTGTTGTTTCGTGCAAAAGCTTTTAGAAGTATAAGGGTGTTTGTCTTCCGATATTTGGCGCAGGGATTGAGAGCTATCCTAAAAAAATCATATTTATGATCAGATTTGTTTCACTTTTAGAACACATATTAGTAACATAAAATTTGGTGTCACTTTGTAGCCCAGTCGTATGATGGAAAAATATTGGGCTTTGGCCCAGTCTTGACCAAAACCCGCGTGAAACCGCCATTAGAGAAGAAAATATTATCTTCTGTTGTAAATCTTCAAGATACTTTCTCAACCGTTAACGATTCTGATGAAAAAAGAAAGAGTTTGTGTAGATGTGGGCAATTTAGTTTTATTCTCCAAGAGGCTCTCAGACAAATATAATCGAAAAACTTATTTAACGTCTGAATTGGTATATGTTTGATATATTAGTCAGTGATGAACACTTATCTGTACATACAAATACATATGCATAATTTCTATAAATGAAAATCGAGGTTCCTTTTTCGGTCTTATTTCAAAAGCAACTGAAGAAATTTGGAGGAGACTTGATAGAATTAGCATTAATCAATCCGGTATTAACGTTCATAATTCGATTTAAAGTTTTCCTGTAAATTCGCTATAAATTTTGTTGGTGGACTTCAAATGTAATTCGCGTAAAGGAGTTAGTATTTGTGACAGGTAAAATTCAAAATTGTATGAAAAAAGATATCGAATTCCGACAACTGAGCGATACTAGTAAATAAAAATCTACTTTATACCTGGTACAGTTTGTAGAAATAAACGATGTTCTTTTCAATAATAAAAATTTAGTTTTTTATAAAATATCGTGCATTTTTTAAACAAATTATGTATTACACAAAAAAATAAATAACGAGTGTTGTAGCCTTAATGGTGTTTCCTTCACTTTACAATTTTTAAAAAGGGCCAATGTAGTGCTTAAATCCCTAGTCCAATATGTATGTATGAAAATTTTAAAAGAAAGGGAATAATTTTTATTTAAAATGAGTTTTTTCAAAAACGGCTCGACAAGTTATGGGCTTTAAAATTTTTACACATTATTTATAACATAAATAACCCAAATTAGCAATAAAAAATGATGTGCTATGACCTTCGATTTAAAGTTGGTTCAGGCCCACCGTGGGAGTTTTTAATTTCTCTCAAAAATTATTTAAAAAATTCAGTGCAATGTAGAATATCAATATGAGAACCAAATGAAAAAAAATTCTGAAGAATTAAAAAAAGTGAAAACTTTTTTATTCACAAGGATTAATTAATTATATTTTTTTAAGCTAATAAAGTTGCAAGGACGAAATTAGAGGATGTGGTAGAGTGTATTTGTCCGTAGATAACATATAATTTTTTCGAAAATAATTATTGCAAAATTTCAAAAGGACATTTTCATACCTAATCGTACTTAAGCACCACAAAATTTTCTATTTAGTTTGATATCATACTTTTTTCCTAGATTACACTGATTTTTTTTTTATAATTTTTTGAAATAACCATATTTATCAAATTTAAAAGTCCTTTTAAAAAATCCTTACGTAAGAGAGAAACACTAAAAACGCAGTTTTACTGTATTTAGCATATGGTTTCGCGAATATATTGATCTTTTTGTGTGTAAAATTTACCGTCGCAAGGTATTATATTGCACTGAGAGAAGAGTTCAGTTACGTCAATTAAATATGATTATCTCAACACGTGATTTGGTTATAGTTACATTATTTTGTTATAGTTCCCAAATCATGTGCTGAAGGAAATATATTTGGCCGACTTTTTTCTTGTTGTGAGATGAAAATTTTGTTCAAAGTTTGCTTCAAATTGAATTATGCAAATTTTTAATATAAATATGTATGTAAGCACTTCCCAACACAAATACATATGTATATTTCTCATGTAATTAGTCAAGTAATTAACTAATGGTAAAGTTATTTTGGCACATGCGGTCCTATTAATAGTTTAGTGATTTGCCATTATACATATCTGCGCAGCAGCGACCAGCGTAACGTAAAACATTCCACTTATTCCGTATCAACCACATAGCCTACTTCTTATTTGCCTGCATGTATAAGTACGATGAATCGTCATGCTATAATTTATATATATGTATGTATGCACTATATTTTACTCACACAAAAACTAAGAACAATAACATTTTAAACAGCAATGTAGTGGTAAGTTTCGTATGTAGAAAAAGTACAAAACTCTGCAATTTGGACACCCATTGATACTTAAACAAAAACTGAGTTGTACAAATAAATAAAATATATTTTTCACAACAAAACATATTCCTCCTCCGCAAATGGATATGCAGTCAATGGCGAGTGTATTAAGTTCAGGTGGCGCATGCAGTGTTAGCCCCCTTCGGATAAATAAACGCCACGGAGCGCCTCTAAAAATATCATGTTTTAGCACCTTAACATCGACAGCAGTAGCTGCAACTAAACAAAAAAAAAAATAAATACAAAGCCACGACAACACTGGCAGAAGAAAACCATAAAGAGGAGTGAATTTGTTGGTAGCTAAAGCTGTTGGCTTGTAGTCACGGCGATAGCGCACTTGCAATTCACGCTGTGGCTGTTACCGAACCAGTGGGGTATCCGAGCTTTAGTATGGTAACTGCCCCGCTGGCGTTGGCGCTTTTGCTGATGTTGCACCCATCTCCAGCCAGCGGCAATTGAGTGTAAGTACACAGTGAACATGCTGCGATATTTCTAATTTGCCGAATAACTTACTATGTGCGTACTTGTTCTAATGCTGTACTGATGTCGATTTAGCCATTGGCGGATCCAAGTAGGGGAAAAGAGAAATAAAGAGCTGCTCCTCGTTTTTTTCTTTTTGTAATAATGTTCAAACTATGACCATAAGTATTAAAAAACGCTAGCTGCGTTCTGAATTCGGCAAACAAATCCTAATTACAACATTTCACTAATTTAATCCAGAAACAAAACATCCAGGTGGATGGTTTGTTTTCGAGCGTGAGAAATTTAGGATTTTTTGGCCTACAAAAGATGTTAAATTTATAGTGTAGCAAACCGTGCAAATATTATTATAGATACACGTCGTATCCCCTCTATTGAATACTAATGTTTAGTGTTAACAATATATACTTATTTCAAGACAACTTTAATATTTAATTTTAATGATTCAAAAAATCAACGGCTGGAATCAGTCTTATTATACTGTACAACAAATTTCAAAAAGTTGGAGGTGATAGGAATCGGGCCAACAGCATTTAATTAAGCTGGTCAAATAATGAAAAAGTACCAAAGGATTTTAAAAATTTGGTTACCATTTCTTTTTTATCTCAATTTGAAGTTGGAGAAATAAGATCCCAATGAGAACGTATAATTTAAAAAAAACATTTTCCAAAATTAACGGACGCCTTCCCGTCCGGAGGTGATGAGACCTTCGACCTTCCCTGCATCCGCCACTGGTTCTTATTGTTATTTTCTAGAAAATAAAAATATATATAAGAAGAGAGAGGTCGAAATACGTGAGTGCGACGAGCTTGAAATGCTGGCCGGCAGAAAAAACACCCGAAAGTTTTAGCAGAGAATGGAGCAACTTACGGAAGGTTTTAAGACTCATGTAGGAACAACCATGGCGCCCAAGTGACCGAGGTACTCAAATTATGGAGGGAACACTTTTCGACCCTTTTGAATGGCAGAAGCACTGTAAGAAGTGGAGAAGACGAACCCGGGTCCCCAGTCGATGACGATGGAGTCAATATCCCAGCGCCTGACTATGACGAGGTACGAATAGCGATTATGCTGATGAAAAGTAACAAAGCTGCTGAACTCAAGTACGCTCTGCCCAATCCATTAGAAAGGCTACCACGCCATGCGTGCGAACTACCGCGGGATCAGCCTTCTAAGCATAGGTTACAATGTTTTATCGAGTGTATTGTGTAAAAGACTGAAGCCCACCGTCAATGAACTGATTGGGCCTTATTAGTGTGGTTTAGACCTGGCAAATCCACCATAGACCAGGTGTTCACAATACGCCAAATCTTGGAAAAGCTCCGCGAGAAAAGGATCGACACTAAACACCCACTAAAAGGAGTTGCCTATACGCCGCTATGTCTGAATTTGGCATCCCCTAAAAACTCATACGGCTGTGTAAAAAGATGTTGAGTAATACAATCAGCTTCTTCTGAATTGGGAAATACTTCTCCCAGCCGTTCGCCACCAAACGGGGTTTCAGACAGGGCGACTCCCTTTCGTGTGACTTCTTTAATCTGATGTTGGAGAAGATTATAAGAGCTGCAGAACTGAACCTCTCAGGAACAAATTGTTACAAGAGCGTACAATCGCTGGCCTATGCTGATGACATCGACATCATCGGTAACAAAAACCTCGAAGTCTGTTCTGCCTTTTTCAAGTTGGATAAGGGAGCAAAGCGAATGGGTCTTGTGGTAAACGAGGACAAGACGAAGTATCTTCTGTCTTCAAACAAACAGTCAGCACATTCACGCCTTGGCACCCACGTCGCTGTTGACAGTTATAACTTCGAGAAAGTGGAGAATTTCGTTTACTTGGGAACCAGCATTAACACCGATAGAAATGGCAGTATGGAAATCCAACGTAGAATCACTTTTGTCAACAAGTGCTACTTTGGACTGAGTAGGTAATTCAGGAGTAAAGTCCTCTCTCGATGAACGAAAACCACACTCTCTAAGTCACTCATCATGCCCGTGCTGCACTGAGGGAAAAATGTCGGCCTAAAAATAAGAACAAACTAACCCGATTTAAGTATATGGAATCTAAATATTTCATTCTTGAAAAAAAATCTCGTGCTCAAATCAAATATGATACTTCTTTATTATGAGTACGAGTATTTTATCAAAGAGACATTATAAGGAAAAGGTTGGGTGAGTTATAACAACCTTTCATACTTCGACTTAGAAAGTTAGATGTATGTATATGAACAATAGTTTCACAAAAAGACGCGTGAAAAAATGATTGATATATACGTATTTTTTTTTTAAATTTGCATGATCTTAATTCCAGTATTTGGTACTCAAAAACATCAGACTTAATATAAGATTTAAGTTCTCTAGTTTAATATTTTCAATCTTAGTCCGATTTTAAGTTCGGAAATGCTAAGATCGACTACGAAAAACTTGATTCCTTCTCTGAGTTTGGTATATGGTGCAGAAGCATGGACACTGACAACATCCAATGAGGCGGTACCGGGAGGGAAACGGTACATGCGTGTAGGAAGTTTAGTTTGGGCTAAAGTCTCACACTGACGGGGTTAGGCTTTCGATGCTTCCTTCTCGTAAAAAAAACCTGCGCAGTAAAAAGTTAACTATATAAATCGACGAATAGTTTTATATCAACTTTTGTGAACTTCTGTTTATGTGCTTTTGCACAACATACCTCTATTGGTTACAATAAGTTTAAGCTATAATAAACAAATTTTTAGTAAGTAAGTTATTGGTTTAAACATTTTTTTTTTGTATAAGAGGCCTCCCGTTCCCGCTACGTCGCTAATGGGGAACAAATTCGTTGCATATTCCAAGGCGCTCGTGTGAGCACAAAGTTCACAAGCATTTTACATGGAAGAAAATGCGCAACACCCTCCCCAAAAATATTCTAAAAAATCAACGGTAACTTTTAGCGACTTGAAGCTTACAATTTATCAGATTAAAATTGAATGGGCTACAAAACTGCATACCCAAAAATCTTATAAATATTCTGAATAAAAAGTTTGAAATCTTTTTAAGTTTGATTGACTTTTGTGAATTTTGTGCAAGCTTTGAAACGTTTATTTGTGTGGTTTCTGTTGTTATATAGTAGATGGAACTATTACAATAAAATGATTAAAAATAAATACATACACATAAGTAGCAAACAACATAATTTTGAATTTGCCATATTTTTCTCGCAGCTGTAAATAAAAATTTTACAAAAAAAATTTAGATAAAATGAAAAAGATTGTTAATATTTAAAAAAAAATGATTGTATGCATATTTTGTATGTAGATATTTGTTTTCAAGACTGATTTTATTATGCTGGTGTCATGATGATTAATAAAGAAATATTTAAATACGCACATATTTACATATATGATATTTATATTTTAAATAAACGATGTACACGTATTAAATTGAAAATTTAAGATTAAAAAAATAAACTTATCACCTTTTAATTTGCAGTTTTTTATATTTATTTTGCGCCCTATTGGAAAATTATAACCGGAACACATATAGACAAGTTTTAACAAACTATTTTTTTTTGTATTATTTAATTTATATTACTTGTTTTAATAGTGTATTCTGCACCTAAACCCGTATACACTCTGGTTTCAAACCTTGTGCAATCTTACTAATATTATAAATGTGAAAGTTTGTATGTTTGGATGTTTGGGAAATCATCACGCGGAAACGACTGCCGGATTTGCATGAAATTTTGTACGCAGATAGCTTATGGGCCAGATTGGTTAATAGGCTATTCTTTTAAGAGTTGCCACCTGTTAAAAAAGTTTAATTTATTTAATATGCGGGAACGACTGCATGGATTTGCATGAAAATTTGCACACAGATATCTTATGCTCTAGATTGGAAAATAGGCTAAGTTTCTTAAGAGTTGCCACCTGTGAAAAAAGTTTCATTAAATTAATACGCGGAAACGAGTGAATGGATTTGCATGAAATTTTGCAAGCAGATATCTTATAACCTACAGTGGAAAATAGCCTAATTTTTTGGAAGAGGTGCCACCTGTTAAAAAATTTTAATTAAATTAATACGCGGAAAGGACTAAACAGATTTTCATGAAATTTTGCACACAGATAGTTTATGACCTAGGTTAGAAAATAGGCTACATTTTTAAGAGTTGCCACCTGTTAGAAATGTTTAATTTAATTAAAACGCGGAAATGAGTGAACTGATTTGCATGGAAGTTCTCACACATAGCTTATGAGCTAGGTTGAAAAATATGCTACTTTTTTAAGAGTTACCACCTGTTAAAAAAGTTTAATTAAATTAATACGCGGAAAAGTCTGAACGGATTTACATGAAATTTTGCAAGCAGATAGCTTATGACCTACAGTGGAAAATAGGCTAATTTTTTGGAAGAGTTGCCACCCGTTAAAAAAGTTTTAATTAATTTAATACGCGGAAACGACTGAACAGATTTGCATGACATTTCGCACAGAGATAGCTTATGACCTATGTTGGAAAATAGGTTACTATTTTAGGAGTTATCACGTATTAGGAAAGTTTAATTATATTAATACGCGTAAATGACTAAACTGATTTGCATGAAAGTTTGCACACAGATAGTTTATGACCTAGACTGGAAAAAAGTCTACTTTTTTAAGAATTGCCACCTGTTTGAAAATGAAATTTTGCTCAAAGATGGTTTATGACCTGGATTGAAAAATAGGCTACTTCCTTAACCGGTTTTCCGATCAGAACAAAATTTAGTACAGTTACTACGGATTTTGGAAGGATGGTCTTAGACTGAAAGTAAGTCCGATAACTCAAGGCCCCTCCCATACAAATTGGAATTTTCATATTACATACATGTCGCTGGAAGTATTTGTGGGAGAGAACTGAAACTTGGTATGGTGATATGTATGTGAAATCAATGTTGGCATTAATCGATTGATGTTTTAATCAGTTAGTTAATTCGATTAAATTCAATCTGATTACAGTTAATCATGATTAATTTTAATCTGACTAAACAGATAATCGTAACACCGATAAAAAATAAATAAATTTTTAATCATTAACTCTTAATTTGATCAAGTAGGTTTGGTGATTAATTAAGTTATGCTGGAATTTCCCTGTGCACACAAAGCAAGTTAATCCGGTATGGCTAAGTCGGGTTTCCTCATCAATCTAAGCAATTTGGTGTGCATTTTCATTACGATATATACCAACAAACGTTTTACAAACTAGGTTTGTAAAAGTTCCCAGTTTATGTATTACTAATAACAATAGTTATAATTTTTTTATATTGTGTGCTCTTTGTAAGCGTAAAACACAAAATAATTACTATAACTGGTGTTTGGTTTCAAACTCGGACAAACTAGACAAATTAATCAGATTTTATTTTTAATTGGATTAACGATTAATGTTTTAAATTAATTAAACGTAATCGCAGCCAGCGATTAACGATTAAAAAAATGTTATCATTAATCGTACAGTTGATTACGACTAATTAATTTTAATCGTCAAATGCGATTAACATTTTAACAGTTAATTTTTAATCGTTAATCAGATTAACAGTTTGCCAACACTGTGTGAAATCATGTTCATATTCACGGGGAAAAATGGACGTTTTTAGAAAATTGGCGTAGCACCTCCCATACTGACTGAAAGTTTCATATTGCATATCTCTTCAAATGTTTGGGGTAAAGCACTCAAGCTTGGTATGGAAATACATATGTATGCATGTATGAATGTAAAACTAATACCATACTCATGGAGAAAAATGAGAGTTATTGGAAAAGGTGATGTGGCAACTCCCATGCAAATTGATTTGTCTATGCTGCATACCTCTGGAGGTGTTTATTGCAGAGGGCTGGAACTTGGCACCGAGATGTGTATACAAAATTAATTCCATACTCATGGAGAAGAATTTGCGTTATTCGAAAAGGGGACATGGTTTCTGCCGTACAAATTTACTGTTTTATACTGCTTATCTCTAGAGGTGTTCTTGGTAGAGTACTGGGACTTGGTACTGGGGTATGTAAAATCAATTCTAAATTCATGGAAGAAGATTAGGGTTATAAGAAAAAGGGACGTCGCACTTCCAGTACAAATTTACTTTTTCTTGCCACATATCCCTGGAAGTGTTTGTGGAAGAATACTGGAACTTGGTATGGAGTTGTGTATACAAAATGTATCAATTGCTCATGGAAAAATTGTGAGTTATTAAAAAAGGAGGCATGTCGCCTCCCATACATACTAAAAACTTCTTAATACATAACTCTGGAAGGATAGAAAATCTCTCGAATTATTTTAAATTTTTTATGGAGATTTATTTTATAAGTGCCGTACTGACAGAATAAATTTCATTAAATGGAAAAGGGAGAGCCGGGTTCGGCCTTATAATCTAAAGCTCTCTTGAGGCATTTGCTACAGTAATGAGAAGTGGTATTTTATCAAGGCCAGGTTACTAAATTTGAGTTGGAAATATTAGAACTCGCCGTGGCACCTCCAAGAAGGTTACATGTTCACGCGTCGTATATCTGGAAACATTTTAAGGTAAACTTAGAGGGATTGATATCTTTCGTATGCCTAGGGCGCAGACGAGATTTTATAATTGCATAGTTTGAAACGGCCTAAATACCTTAACTCGCTTAAAAAATAACGAGCTATCACAAAATGGGCACAGAAATAAAATCTAACATCATCAAATTATTTTTCATATTTGTATAGAAGCGCGGGGTGAAACCCGCGGGTATAAGATAGTATTTAAATATATTTCAAAAAACTTTCGGGAAACTTCAAGTTTTTTATCAAAATAATAAAAAAATTATGTATGCAGTTTTTTGCCCATTAAATTTTAGTACAATAAAGTGCAAGTTTGATGTTCCTGAAATATCCTTTGATTTTTGTTATTTTTTATATATTTTTTTTATTCTATACGAACAAATTGTAGAACGTACTTTTTATGTTTTTCTAACAATACCAAACTAGAAGTCGGCAAATGTGCAGCTTTTGTTATCGTTAACGATAATGTTTACTGAATAGCTAAATTGATAAAGTTGTAGTGGATCGCACTACTGAAGCCTTCTCCAAACCGAAGTAGGTTGTTCCTTCATCAACTTATTGAGCACGCAACGCCATTGAAAGAATAAACGAAGGTCCTTTGAGGATAATGAATGTAGCAGTATGAGGCGAGGAAGAATAAGAAGGGTAAATGCTATATATACATATGCCTACGGTTGCCAGACGTACTGATTTTATCAGTACAGTACTGATTTTTCAACTCTTTTACTGATTTTATTTATTTCTTCAATCAGTACGCTAATGTCCTGATTTTTCCAAATTTGTATTGATTTGTACTGAATTTTTAATTCAAACAAAATACTTTAGGATTTTCTTAAGGTTTTTACATAAAGTGGTAATTTCCTTAAACTGTACAGTAAAAAGTAAGAAGATAATTGAATTATGGTTGACATGTTTCAGATAATGTTTGATATGCCCAAGAAATTAATACAAAGAAAAGATCAATCGTTTTATGGGCATATCGCCGGTCGTTACGTACCAGTTGCGATAATATGACGGAGGTTTAATTATTTAAAAAGAAGGCTGACGTTTTTTTGTCGAGTGGTGTTAGTTATCTCGAAAGTAACTTTCAGTTTAATAACAACAAATTTGAATATTCGAATGGCTTTTTCCTATAACTTACAATTCTTTTTTCACAATTTACTGATATTGTAAAAGAGGTTTGCATACGAGACATAGAGTTAGATACTCTATTTAGCGAATTCTTAGCTTTTAAAAGTTTTTGCGTAGTTGAAAAAATTAATTTAAGCCATGAGGGATTATAGATGAAATCCTTAAATAGTGGTACATTTCCACAGTTTGAAAAAATATGTAATTATTTTTTTTTTCAATATCACACCCGATACCAGTACCCGATTCAATTTTCAGTTTCCATTGCTGCCAAAACGTTGAGATTAAACCCTTTCGGACGGAGAGGAAATAACATCACTAGGCACGAATAAAGGCGCGCCATTGTTTTGACGGCGAAAAAGGACGCATTTATGAAAAAAAAACCGTGTACACCTAGTTTACGGCGAAGAAAGACGCGTAACATAGATGTATACCTGCCAAGGACTGTCATTTCAGCATTATTCCCCAAAAACTTTTTGGGGAATGTACATACACCCGCAAACATAGTTGACCGCGAAAATAAGTTAACGCGTCTTTCTTCGCCGTCGACTAGGTTTGGGCGCCTTTCTTTGCTGAAGTTTTTTATGCGTCCTTTTTCGCGGTCAACTTTTGAGCTCGCGCCTTTATTCGTATCCAGTGACGATAAATTAATTTCATTGTTATAGTAGAATTTCGGCACACAAATTTGTCAAAGGTGCAGTGTTGCCACAAGAATTTACCGAATTCCTCAAAAACAAATGAAAAATCCTCAAAATCTGAACAAATTACTCAAAATTTTCTTATTACAGATATGAGTATTGTGTACTGTATATTATTTACAGGTACTTAGTATAAAAATTAATTACATTCTTCAATTCAATTAGTACATTTGTTCTTGCGGTTAAAACAAAGTATCACCGTTATTTTTTATGCCTTGGTTTGTATATAATATTGCTGCAACTATATCAGTGCTCAACCTGGTCCTCAAGTCAGTCCTATAATTTTTAAACTACTAAATATACGTTCTACTGAAGCATTAGAAAAGGGCTATATTAGTAATGCAGATATAATGTTTTTTAATTGGGAAACTTATATGAACCTGAAGAATATTTCAATTCAAAAACTTTTTTCATATAAATTTCTGGATCTAGTGAAGAATCAATGGGGCGTATTCTTGTTTTCGTACGAATAGAAAATCATGAAATTTTCCTATTATTTTCTATACAAAAATTTCAAATTTTCGATTCGTACGAAAACCAGAATACGCCCCAATATGAATATCGTTATGATCGAACAATGCGTGTTCTCTCCATTCGATACCGAGATTTTGCAAGTTCAAAATAAGTTGAAAATATAACGATGGAATGAAAAAAATTATCGATATCATTCTGAATATTTAGAAGCAAATGCAGAGGTGCTTAAGAGCGAAAAACACCATACAAACGGCTTGACATACCAAGCGAAATATCCCTTTGCTTAGAGCTATTTACGTTGTGTGTATGGGGGTGTTTGAAGGTTTGACAAGCCGTTTCAGGGAAATGTGAACAAAAATCTAAATTTTTTGATTTTCTGGCCGCCATGTTGACGTTTGTTCAAGCCCCTTACGTTGTGTATTATAAAATCGCCTGACAGGGGCGCACCCAGGAATATATTTTAGGGGGGGTTTTATATTTCTGAAGATATATTACCGGAATATACTGAAAATTCGCTTCAGATAATATGCTCTTTGAAATACATTTATGCAAGTTTTATGTACTGTATGTAATAAATAAATAAACGGTTTAAAATTCATAAACTGCACTTTATTTACATAAGATTAACAGAACTCAAAAATTTTTAACCGACTTCAAAAAAAGGGGAGGTTATCAATTCGTCGGAATACATAACTTTGGACCACGTGAACCGATTTCAATAATTCTTTTTTTATTGGAAAGATGACACCTCAAAGTAAAAATAAATTTATTGATTCCAAGAAATTTTTACACTTTTATGTTAATTTTTTCGATTTCTGGTTTCTGGTTTTCGATAGAGATGGTGATTTTTCACGATTGCCACATTTTTTTAATATTTCGAATACCGAAAAAATTATCTGAACTCTTAAGAAAAACTAAAAATTAATATAAAACGACGGACAAGAAATGGAAAGGTAGTTTTCTTCTACCAAAATTTCATAAACCAGTTTGCAGCTCTCAAGAAAAAAATGGTCGTATATTTATTTTCTCATGAAAATTTACAGCAAAGGCAAAGCGCTTTTATCAAGCAACAGAAATTATATTAAATATTTCTTATGATTTCCTTGAGAGCTGGATTCTTAGCTTTAAGATACAGTTTGTATTTGAGGTCATTAGCTTTAGGAGGGGTTTGAACCCCAAAACCCACCCCTTGTGTGCGCTAATGTCGCCTGATTAGTAACGGAATTTTTACCGAATGAGGACACAAGAGAGAAAAATCGGAGAAAACCAAATCCTTTTACATTGTGAACCGGAAGAAAACTAAAATTCTTTGCTTGAACGAGTCATGCTTGCATGGTTTATGGCGAAATGGGAAAAGTAGGTTTGAAGAATGTTTGACAAGCCACTTGTTTGGTGTATTTCGCTCTTTATAAAACCTCGGAAAGCTTTTTGTCCAAAAATTTTGCAGAGCGATTTTAACCACTCTGTTGTGTAAAACATGGTTAAAAATTCCTCAAAAACTCCTCAAAATAAAAATCCTCAAAAAATACTCAGGCGCACCCGATATTCCTCACGTTTTGAGGAATTACTCTCAAAGTGGCAACGCTGCAAAGGTGACATTTCTACCGTGAAGGAGGCAAGGCTCACACTACTAAAGCATAATGTATAGGGGGTCAATTCTCGTTCTCTGAAATGGTGAAGTAAAAACAGAAACTGAAACTCTATGAAAATTGTATTTTTCCACTTTATCATTTCTTTTTACCACTTTAAGCCATTCTCGATCATTGAAGGCTTTTTCATAAACATCGAGCAAGAAATTATTTGGTAAATTACTGTGAGTAAAAAAGATAATATTACGATTTTCAGCAACGTGTCCAATATATATTTTTCACAGCTATAAAGCTATATCAAAAAGCTTTTCACAGTGAACAATTTTTGACAAATAAATTTATTTTCATTTGAAAACAGAATTGTAATTTTATGTGAAGTGATGAAAAATATATTCTTTTCACGTTTTCGCAGAACAAGAAAAACAAAACAATTCATTTAAAATGCCGTCAAGAAATGGAAAAGAAGACAATTTTCTATTAAAATTTCTATAATCAGTTTACAGCTCTCAAGAAAAAATGCTCATATATTGATTTCTTCAAGAAAATTTACAGCACAGGGAAAGTAATTTTTCACGCAACAGAAATAGTTAAAACTATTCTTCAAATATTTCTTAAGAGCTGTATACTAAGCCTAAGAAATGAAAAACAATCGAAAACAACGAGTTTTAAGATCACCTACAATACAGGCGGTGGAAACGATGACATTTTTAAAAGTTAACAGAATGTTAGTACATATTCACTAAATTTTCGGTGTAAAGGCTCTAAGAAATCAAAGAAATGGTTCAATTTGTTCACGTATTACGAAACCTTTTTGGGGGATGGGGAACTTTTCCCTCTTCCCCCGTAGAACCCGGGCTTGCTTGTGCCCTCATATATAAAAATGTCCTTAAAAGCGCAGTTAGTCAACTACGTAGCGTTAACGTAGGTTGACGTACGTAGCAGCATATAAATTTATTGTTGATAGAGAGAGAGAGAGAGAAGCAACGGCAACGTCACCGCCATTAAAACTTGTCAAAATGTGGTGCGGCTATAATTTGTTCGATATTTGTTTGTATAGATGCATATCGTCGCTTGGCGCGCAATACCTCGTATACACCAAATGAAATACCACGTTTACGATAGTCCGAAAATTTCACAAAAGTGCAAATAAACTTATTTTCTTCTAAACTTTTGAATGTTTTTTTTTTTTAACTTAACTTATTAAATATGAGCTTCTACTAAAATTATTGATCATTAAATTTGTGAAGTAGGCAAGCGCTGAGACAGGGTACCGAAAATAATTTTTTTCTCAGCCACTTCATACGTGGTATTGCATTTGGCGGATACGAGGTATTGCGCGCCAAGCGACGATATGTATTTGTAAAAATTGCTCGTTTAAAGTAATAAAATATTAATAATATTTCGGCGCTTTCTTTTTTCTAAATGTGTTTTGCCGTTGTAATTACTCCTAGATATAATTGCACGTTTCGGTGTCACAAAAAAATACAAATTTTTGACGGCGAGCGGAAATAATGAAATACTAAGATACTATGTTAATGTGAGTTTTGCAATGAATTCTTAGGCAATTATTGAAGCATTTGTAATGTGTATTGCGAGTTATGAGAATCGATAAGACAACACTAATAAATCAATAATGCTGAACTTCAATCAGCTTTCGTCATCAATCATTTGCTAATCAAACACTGCACCGTTGAAGCTTACACAAAAATTATTTATGATCAATGTGACAAAGAGCACTTGGAGTTTGCAAATTATATGTAAACGTGTTGATTTGTGCACTCACGCACATGTGCAAACATATATATGTAGATATTTGTGGTGTCAGGTGTAAAAATATTAATTAAATATTTTATATTTTTAAGTTTTGTTGACTAAATTAAATTATTTAAAATAAGTTCGTGATTAGAAGATAGAAACGATTTTAAACCCGTTTACAAAGTACCTTAATGCATAGATTACACGAATTGATTCAAAAGCAGGGACCGTAAATAACAGTCACTTTTTTTTCAACAGCTAAACTTGGCCAGATATTTTTAAGTCGAATATAAAAGTCCTTTCCTAATAATAAACAAACCGCTTATCCAAGAAGAGGACTAAAATGGCTTTAAACCTGATATATTTAAACGAGGAAAGCCAGCTATTGAAAAATGTTTCAATAATAATTTATGTATATGCATTTCTTTTGTATTAAATTACAAATAAAAATATGAATAGAAGTGGTAGCCTTCGATCGTTATTTCTGTTTAAAAGCTATTTAAGTCCTCTTTCATTTGGTACCAAATTTGGATAAGCCGTTTTTTTTCTTATCCGGAAAGACTTTTATTTCGAACTTAAAGAATATCTGGCCAAGTTTAACTGTTGGAAAGAAATAATTGCTATTTACGGTCCCTGTTCAAAAGGCATATGCCTAATGTACATACATATCTGTTTTGATTCTTTAGGCTGTTACAAACAACCGTTATGCGAACAAAGTTAATATACGCTTATGCGCAAGTGTGTTCGGGTATAAAAATACTTCGTATTAATTTATTTCCGTGATTGGAGTATTTAAATATTAATGGATAAGATAGTTTGTGCCTTTTTTGCGCATTTAATAATTTTTAGTAAATTTTTCAGATCACAGTTGAAAGTTCGATTTTCGGAAGTTAAAACTGCTTTCAAAAGTCACTTAACATGCAAGATGTAACCGGTCCTGAAACCACTTTTGAAAGTTCTTGTTGCACCAAGGATTTCTCAGGCTGTGGAAGATAAGAAATTAAATAAATAGGACATGGCTTGACATTTCAGTGCACAATTGTATATTTATTCAAATTCAAAAATATATATTGCAGTTTGTAATTCACAACCGTCGAGAAATTAAAAAAATTTAAAAAAGGTAAGTATATTTTATAACATTGATTCAGGATCGGCAAGCCCCTGACAGTAGCCACCCGAAGATGCTACTTTGTGCCACGAGAGGGCCGAAGGAGGTAGGCAGAGTACCCGGAAGAATAATCTCCGGATAGATGTCTGCCCCCAGCACCAAGCGGATCGGAGCGGATAAGAAGAAATTTGGACCTGCCAGCCGAATATTGGCATATTTCGAAGCTATCGAGCGGTCAACGCTAGCGTTGGGGCTTAGCTGCTTACAGTTTGCGACCACGATTGCGTGTACTGCTATCCGAGCGTCTTGCCTATGCTTACCTCCAATCCGAAGCTTCGGTGGTTCCCGAGACCAGTCTCCTCCAGCCCCGCACCAGATCAGCTACTATTACGGACGTTAGCGCGTACACATCGATTAAAGCGCGTACAAGATGTAGGCGTCCTCCCGATGGTGCTCCGGTTGTAGCAAAACGAATTTAAGTAAATGTTGTTCTGTTGCAACAAGAGTGCCTTGCTCGTATAGTTATGTATAGATGCAGTAGACTGTATAATAGTGGGCTGGTTATTTCTGATCCCGGCGGAGATGGACCATGCAAACGCTAGGAGCAACGCAGCTCGCAGTTGCGCCAAGGTTTTTTATTTTGAAAGAAAAGATGAGAATAACACAATATTGATAAGTTTTCTTATGCAAATTCGGTGCTGTGTACAAATGATTTTGGCTTACAATATTACCTTGATAAATACGCAGGGGTGATGGCTGGATCGCGTCGGGTGCCCTTGATAGCTCGAAAGAAGTGACCGAGGTAATTGTTGAGAAGTTAAGTTTGACCTCCAAGCAACAACCTTTTTGGTGGAGAAACTTAACGAAGTTTTATATTAAGGTAAACTAATATACTAACATGTTAACGGCTTAGCATTAATCAGGCTATTTAGGCCTAAACAGGCCTAAACAGGCAGACTATGGTGAAAAACTTATATTTTGCCATATTAGAGTTCTTTCTTCTTTCTTTTAGATAAGGACCACCTTCGCTTCATCAGCGTTTACATACTTGCATACATACATATGTACATAGGTACATACGTCTGTACAAACGCATTCATCATGTTGCACGCGCAGCCTGACAAGGGATTTGCTGCGATAAACGAAAATCGAGAATTTTATGTGGCCCTGTGCTCCCTAATCAATACGAGTCCCATTTTACGTTGGGAACGGAGACAATTGTTGTTGCATTTGTTCTGTTACTCTTGAAAGTATTGAATTCAAATTATTGGTGCAGTCTTACTCGTTACCGAACTGTCTGCTTTCGTTGCGAATGCTGGGGAAGACTTCAAGACAGATTTGATGGTTTGGGATGAAGTGCTGCTGATTACACGGAGGGAAGAGCGGCATGTGTGGTATTATGCACTTATGCATCTTTGATGGATACTTCCTCTTAAAAAACAATACTTATACGTAGTATGTATGAATGTACATATGTACGGGTACATGATGTACTAATGTTATTTTCAATCTCCTTGATAGTGTGTTATATTCATACGTATTTATGTGCAGACAAGAATGTTGTTCTTATAATTCCTTCTTTTTGTGCTTAAAATTTCTTAAACACAATTTGTAAACACAATTTTGTATTGTTGTTGTTTCCGAAAAGTGATATAGTCATAAAATTGCTTTATATCTTCTTTGTCTCCGCCGTTTTATATGCGTGGGGGATGCTGCGGGAGCATTGACATTCTGGAAATCTCTTGCCTAAAATCGAACAGACTAAGAGAGGTATGGCTAATCCGAAATTACGACTGCCGTCGAATACGCCATATGCAGTGAAAGAGACATGTTGCACGTGACTTTTGAGAAATATTATGTCCTCGAAACATTTCTGAATTGCGAACTGATTGCAATTCCATTATCCGAAAATATAAGGGTGAGAATACAGACATATACAT
>NW_023458558.1:79981145-80002769 GCF_013731165.1 Rhagoletis pomonella | reverse complement strand
CACCGCCCGTTTATGATCACATATATGTATCTCGGTAACCGTTCTACCAATTTGTACCAAACTCGGTATGGTTATTGTGCTTGACGCATAAAAGCAAAACGAAGAAAATTATTGAATTCGGACTACAATTGAGGGCGCTTTTCATATAACGGTATGTTTCAGAAATGCTTGAATTATCAATTTATCGAAATTTAAGGACGCTAATTTACCCAAAATTGATACACCCCGGCTTACGATGTAGCGGTAGCTTTCGGAAAGGTGAAAATCATATATTTAATACTTGCACCGGGTATTTAATGTTCCGCCCGAACTTAGACTTTTTTATTTGTTTTTGATATGTATATATCTTTGGTTTCGGTAAGGGGTAAAATTTGTGAAGCTGTAACGCCTATCCCGCAGGAAATTTCGAAGGGTATAAGGGCATACAATTTTTTATTTCATTAGAAGCACCCTGTGTTGCTTGCTATTGTAAATGGTTGCATACATTTAGGCATATGCATAGTAAGAGGAAATGCTGTACAATTGACTATTACTTCAGCCTATTTAAACTCCGCACCAGTGTTGCCACAAAAACTGCCAAATTCCTCAAAAACAAGTGAAAAATCCTCAAAATACGAACAAATTACTCAAAATTGTTTTATTACAGATATGAGTATTGTGTATAGTACGCAGTACACAATACTCATATGTAGTTAGTATAAAAATTAATTACGTCCTCCAATTCAATTGGTACATTTGTTCTTGCGGTTCAAACAAAGTATCACCGTTATTTTTTATGCCTTGGTTTGTATATAATATTGCTGCAACTATATCAGTGCTCAAACTGGTCCTCAAGTCAGTCCTACACATTTTTAAACTACTAAATATACGTTCTACTGAAGCATTAGAAAAGGGCTATATTAATAATACAGATATAGTACAGATATTTTTTTTAATTGGGAAACTTATATGAATCTGAAAAATCTTTTAACTCAAAAACGTTTTTCCTATAATTTTCTGGATCTAATGAAAAATCAATATGAGTATCCTTATGATCGAACAATGCGTGTTCTCTCCATTCGTTATCAAGATTTTGCAAGTTCAAAATAAGTTAAAAATACAGAGATGGAATGAAAAAAATTATCGACAACATTTTGAATATTTATAAGCAACAGTGTTGCCATAACTTTTTGGATGAACCGGCTAAATTGAAAAAAAAACCGGTTAAAAACGGCTAAACTGTTTCAACTAAATTTCACATGTTTTATTTAAATAAATCATAAGTAGAAAGACTAGTTCTTGAAGAGAAGTTGCAAATTCAAGCTAGAAAAAATTTTGCCAGCAAGGATTTGCAATTGGGTAAAACATATGATTGTGGCACATGGTTGGATTTTTTGTCGACGATAATTTGAATAAACAGGTTCGTCAAATTTAAAAATTTACAAACTTGAGCGATTTTAAAATGAAAAATTTAAGTAAATATTTGTTTACTTAATTAATTCCAATGATCTGAAACGTATGTTGAAAAAGTTGGACTAGCAAGAATCCTAGATCCTGTTTTTGCCCCTCTGAAAGAATTTTAAAATTCTATACAAATTTCTTATGTTTGAAATGCAACCGTGGACACTAGCCGGCAGGGAAACTTGCAAGTTCCCCCAAATTTGCGTTCGTGCAGAAATTTGCAAGTTTGGGAGCATTTTTTCTTACTAACTGATATTTTGAGTGACAATTTTCGCTGCATTTTCGACGAACAAACCTATTGTCTTCCCAGAGAGTTTTGCTTTACATAGAAATTTGTGCTCTTTTACTTTCATTTTGACGCATTTCAGTGTTGGTTCTTTTAATTCAAGTTGGCCTTCGGTTTTTGGAGTTTAAATAAGTTTTTAGGAAAAACAGTTAGTTTAAATAAATCAATATGTGTACATAGTGCTTGAAAATATCAATTTTTCATTTACCTTAAAACTTTAAGCGTGGAAAACAATGATGTTTTGTAATTAAGGCAGAATTGAATAAGTATGCGCTTCTGGGAAGACAATACCTGTAACATTTATTTTTGGCACTATATCCAAACACAAACGCGTGTTAAGAAAACTGTGAAAAATTTTGTTATATTCTAAGCTTGCGAATAAAACTTCACACTTAAATTTAAGTCATTCATAGCAAACATTTTATGAAGAAAATCCCCGTTACGGACTTCTTTTGAAAAAATAGATTCGTTTAAAATAAAAATAAGCGAAATCGGCCCAATTTTATATAACCCTGCCTCCGCGATAGGGCTAGTAGCCATTTCTAACGGATTTAGGATCGCTTAGTCAAAAATGAAAACATATATATTTGAGTTTTAAGAAAACAAGGTAAATAGCAAAATCGGCTAAAAACGGCCAATTTTTTTTACAAAACGGCTAACAAATCGACTTCCGGTTACACAGAAATTTCTCCGGCTGTTTGCTATCGCAACCGGCTAAATCTAGCCGGAAAACGGCTAAAATGGCAACACTGATCAGCAAGTGCAGATGTGCTTAAGAGCGAAAAACACCACACAAGCGGCTTGACAAACCAAGCGAAATATACCTTTCCTTAAGAAGGTAGGTTTGAAGAATATTTGACAAGACGCTTGTGTGGTTTATTTCGCTCTTTATAAAACTTCAGAAAGCTTTTTGTTCAAACATTTGCAGAGCGATTTAACTTACACCGGGCAATATTTTCAAGACAATTATGTCAAAATGACGTGTTTGTTGAAATATGAATTCGCCGTGTTTACAACAAAAACATCATTTTGACATATTTGCCTTGACAATATGGTCTGGTGTAAACCCTAAGTAACAACTCTCTTATGTAAAACATGGTTGCATTTGTTATCTGCAAATATATCGAGAAAAAATTCCTCAAAATAAAAATCCTCAAAAAATACTCAAGCGTACCCGAATTATTCACAAAGTGGCAACAGTGCTCCGCACATGCATACGGCTTTGTACCTATGTATATACAGTATATTTTGCTTTGCTGCCTCTATGCTTAAGTGCACATTTAAGATACCTACCCCAAAATGCGCATCAAAAGCATTATTTTTAACATTTATAAGGAAACTGCTCCGATAGATGCATTCAACATACCTGCACATAGGCGATACCTGCCTTAAAAATTGTGCCACTAGTATCAATTATCAATGAAAGTATTACGTTTACCTGCATTGGCCCTACAATTACCTAATTTTACAACCTTTTATTTATTTTGCTCATCTCGCAGAACAACGAAAATGGCTATCAATTTATGTAGTTATATAGATAATTAGATAACATTCGGTAAAAATTTCGCTTGCAGTAATTTCTACATGGTAAGTGCCCCGCCAATGTTTGGTTTCAAAGAGATTTGGATACCTTCCTCATTGAAGTAGTAAAGAAAATTCGCTTAAGTGCCTTTTTCGGTTACGTGCACAAGTTTTTCGTGCAAAGAAGGATGTGCAGCTAAGCAAAATATACTGTACATACATATGTATGAACTCATTTGTTGCAACTGGTTTTAATTTTCCCAGATGGTTTTAGTCATAGGTTTAGTAGTCTATTTTGATAAAAAAGCAAGGCGAAAATTTAAACAAATACTGAAATCATTTTAACTAGGACCGTTGATAACTGATGAACATACATGAATATATGTATGTACAAATACTGAAATCATTTTAACTAGGACCGTTGATAACTGATGAACATACATGAATATATGTATGTATAATTGCATATGTATTAAAGTGGTCCAAAAATGTATGTAAAAAAATAAGGTCGGATTTTTAATGCCGGTACACCCTAGGATTGTTCTATATCGAAAAAATATACCCCTATTTTTTATTTTGAAAAAAAAATAGGGATTGCTCAAAGCGCTCAAAGTTTTCCATGTATTTTATATGGGGGGAAAACAACTTTTCGTAGAAATAGTGTAGAATTCTTGAAAATCAACAATTTTCGATCGGAAAACTTTTCTTATCTTCAAGAGATTCCCAGTAATAATACGCAATTGTCTCTTTAACCATTTTTTCATAGTAACTATATTTTATAGGTCCTCCAAAACCCATAGAAAATGCAAAGGAAAAATCTTTAATCATAAAAAATAGTTAAATAAACAATTGGATATTAATACTGGAAATCTCCTCAAGAGAACCACAGTTTTCCGATTGAAAAATATTGATTTATAAGAGTTTTATACCATTTCTACGAAAAATGGTTTTTTCTCCATATAAAATACATGCAAAACTTTGAGCGCTTTGAGCACCCCCTAAATATTTTTTGATTTCAAAATAAAAAATAGGGGTATATTTTTTTCGATATAGAACAGTCCTAGGGGTGCCGGCATTAAAATTCCAACTTAATTTTTTTGGACCACTCTAATATGTATGGATGATATAATAGCTCTGACCCAATACTTTTCGTGTAAAATCCTGGAAAAAGGTCAAACAGCAAAATCACGCTCTGAAGTGAGAGTAATAAGTGAGTAACAGCAAAACGTGCGGAACAAAAAAAAAGCATCGGGTAAAATCCTTCAACTTCAATCTCTACACAACTCTCCCAAAAAATTGTTCTCATTTACATGAACCACAGATTATATTCCGAAAAGAAAAACTAAATTTAGAAATATATACAAATAGAAATGCTCAAATTATAAGCTCCGAAACAGTAACTGATACGGTGTTTTCAAGATATTTTAACGCCTTTGAGTCACAAGTATATAAAAGTATCATATTTTATCAATCATACCGATAATTTCATGTATTAAAAGAATCAAAAATGAAAATGAATAAAAAAAATTTAATCAGCAAAATGAATAAAATTAAGTGAAATTAATGTTTAATTTCTAGCCTAACCTACATGTATATGTATGTAACTGAATCGCCAAATAATAGCTTTAGATATAAAAAGATTCTTATTTTCAAGCTTAACTCCCTAATCTGTTATTAGAAAAAGAGATTATATGCAAAACTATAATTAAAGATATCTCAGATTAAACCTACAACTTTTTGGTGTCCAACCTAGTTTTATCGATTATACTTGCGAAGAAGAGGAGGAATGTCAAATGTAGAAGTAAACAAAAGTTGACGCTAGTAAGGAAAATAGGTTTGTAAAGGTATTTTTAATAAAATATTCAGTTAAAATATATTTAAATGGCATAATATGTGTTGCAGAAAAAAGTGACCACGGTGGAACAGAGAAGAAGTTTAACTTTTCCTCGAGTTGTGTGAATAACAAGCACAACCAATTTGGCAGCTAACGAACTTTGATTGAGATTATATTTTTATGTAAACGTAATTTTATGCTTTGCCTTTCGCATATGTTTACACATCCAATTTCATGAGTACCTAGTACTCACACCTTTTTTTCAAATACCAACACATCTTAATTCAACTTTGAATGATGCATGTTCATCCTACCTTTCTCTTTCATCCTTTGAATGAGTTTATTAGCAAAAAAATAAAAAGGGTGAGAAAATACCTTTCCAATGATACCTCACTAGTCTAAATCGGAAGAGTATAGGTTCAGTTATTCAAGTTTTTCTTATATCAATCTTTGAAAAAAGTTAAAAACAGCATCAAAAATCTCATTTTAAAAATATATTATGTATGTAAATTTTTTAAGCTTAAACCGTTTTGTCATTTGAGGGAATTTTTTCAAAAAATATCTTTAAGAAAAAAACTCCATTTTTGGAGGTATTTTCAAATCGGTCCAGCTCACGTAAATCTTAATATTTTTCCGAAATATTTTGGTGGACGTCTTTAAATATAATAGATTTTATAATTCCAATGGAAAAACAGAACCGATTTTTATTTTTGTATGGGGAGTGATGCATTCTAATATACATACATTCATTTAAGGACGCCATTGCTGCGCTCAAAGGAAAAAATGCCTACAAACTTTCAAATTTTCCTTATATATATATAAAATAGTACCCTGAAATGCCAGCTTAATAGGGTCGACCTCCCCCCAAATTTCATTCTGGCTACGCCGGTGTACATATGCTATGATTTATCGTTTTACTGAAGAGCAGTTTTAAAATTATAATACAGTATATAAACTTATAAATATAACAAAACTTTTTAAATTGTTGCAAATATGCGAATCTCGAAATTCAGTATGTAAGTATGTAATAAATAAATAAACTTTTTAAAGTTTAATAAATTGCACATTATTTACATAAAATTTACAAAGAACCCCAACATTTTTAGCCGACTTCAAAAACGGGGGAGGTTATCAATTCGTCGGAATATTTTTTCTTTTTTCATGTATGCTACCGATTGATATAATCTTTTTTTATCGGAAAGATGGTACCTCAAGGGTCTTCCCGTTATTTGGTTTAGATCCGATTATTAGATCGTAAAAAAAATTAACTGTACTCCTAAATTTGTACTTGTTTAATAAAAAGTTCTATAAACACGAGATGCGCTGAACTTTCAAAATTAATAAAAAATGTTAACGAAGAGTTTTAGTGTTAATTTTGCTCGATTTATGGTTTCTGGTTTTCGATGGAGATGGTGATTTTTCACGATTGCCAAATTTTTTTTTTATATTTCGAATTAGGGATGTTGCGGATGTGGAATTTTAGACATCCGCGGATGCGAATACGGATGCGAATATCTAACAGCTAACATCCGCAGATGCGGATGCGAATGCGGAAGTCAAGTATTTTTAAAAAACAATTAGAATCCAGCATAATGTTGAGATCAATGTTTCAACAGCGCTTACAACCCAAAGCTGATACATATGTCATGTTGTTTCAGAATTTGGAGAACCTGTAACTTTATCAGCACTCTTCGATTTTAGTTTTTGTAATTAATTTTTAATACTTTCTTCTGCGACTGCTTTGAAAAATTTGTGCTTATAGCGAGCTAAATAGGTGGATATGGAAAATAGGTTATTATTATTGAACACAATTCTGTTTTCAAATTCGTGGCTGCCAGCCGAATCGGATCAGAATATTGCTATTTTTTTTTTAAAGCACCCCGTTTTTTATAAGCATTTGAAAAACAGACAGTTACGTAATTCTTATCTTATTAAAGGTCAGACCTATAGCCTTTTAATTATTTAAGCACCGATTCTCTTTATAGCCAGACGTTGATCATTTCTACTGGAAATCCCTATTGGAGGAGCTTACTCATTGACTTTAAATAGCAAAGAAGGGACAGTTTTACCACAGAAGTTTTTAGCCAAGGATCCAATGTATATCCCTATGAAAAAAATATTATCCAAAAAGCAAACAAAACTACTGTTTTTAAAATTTCTGCTAAAAATAAATTCCCCAAAGAGCCCCATTTGAAATTTTCAAACGAATATATGTAATAGGTGGCATACGCGGTACGTCTGACTCGCGAGTGTGTACGTGTTGACTCGCCTTCGACTACACACAGTTGAATCATTCAGAGTCATGCCGGGAGTCATGTTGGTGTAACTAAGGGTGTGATTATGCATACTTCGCATAACTTCGCACAACCATTTGTACCAGAGCACTAAAAGTGTAACTTAAGAAAATGTGGAGCAAAATCTAACAGATCGCTAAGTTTTTAAAAGTTCTGCTAATTCCTGGGTATTGGAATACATGCAAAATACATACAAAGTACATACGAAATTACAGTTTGAAGTTTATGCGAAGTTGTGCGAAGTTATGCGAAGTATGCATAATCAGACCATAACACATATTTATTTTCACAAACACATCCAAACCGACTCACGAGTCAGGCGCACTGTGTATGCCGCTTATAACATGAAAAGAAAATCATGAAATTTTTTTAAGAATTACAGTGCACACTTTCTTCTTTTGTGTCTAGTAGTTTTTTTTAAGATTCGTCCAAAAAAATCATAATAAAGAAAGAAGCCAAAGCAGGTATTTAAAGCACAGAAAAAAAATATTATTAAAGGCATTATGTTCTCTTTGACGTACGTCAAAGGCCAAGTAGAAGTGGGAACTTCTATGGCTGCCAATTGATAGCTCGGTTATAAAGCTTAAGAAATCATAGTATAAAGACACTTTTATCAAAGTTGATAAATATGACATTTGTCCATTTTTGTTACACAACTACTCCTACGACCACAGGCAAAAATATTGGCTACAATACAAGAATGATAGAATATAAGATTGCGCCGATCAGAGAGGATTTTTGAGAATAACTTTTGTGTGACGTCACACTGGTGCAATTGCGAGAGAGAAATGCCAAAACGTGAGCAAGAATGGAAGAAGAAAAAATGTTGCAAGGAAAACGTAAACAAGTTGCACAAGTCATGCAAACAACGATTCTGCCAAATTCGTTAAGAGAGGAATAGCGGTCCGAGATCGGCGAAACCTTTGTATTCTCTCAATCGTGTCTACAATATGTAATTTTTTTTTGCCATATATACGTTTTATCGGTTCACTTGCAAAATATTCGCACTCGCAAAAGCTCCACATTGATATTCGCAACAACCCTGTTTCGAATAACGAAAAAAATTAACCAAACTTGTAGTTTTATTATGTAGCTCATTTCGGTGCAACGAATTCGAAGTTGGCAAATTAAATCTTCCAACCCTTGTTAAGTACATACATATCAGTGGTAAACTCTTTTAGGCTGTAAAGTATAATAAACAACTGTAAGTGTAATGTTTTCATTCGTAGTTAAACTTTTAATAACTCTCAAGAAAAACGAAACCCCAAACCCAAAACCATTGACCAACCCATTTGCGGGAGAGTTTTTGAAGTTGTTCATATGTATAGCTAGTCGCTTGCTGCTCAAAGACAACAGACGCCAGCTTGTAACCGAATCTAAAGCTGAACAGATGCTGTTAGCTTTAGTGAGCCCTTAAACCGAATGGGCCGGAGTGGTCCTACAAAAGCATTCTGATTTTCTCCGCAAACCAAGGCTTCAAACGAGATGGTTATCGTATCTCGCACATGGGTGGATCCTCTTGCCCAGAGTGCGCGAACGTAGACCCTAGAGTAGAGTCGCGAAACGGCAACTGCATACCCGAAGAAGAACGATAATAAGGAGAGCAAAGATTTGTTGGAATAACCAAAACTCGGAAAAGATTGAGAAGAAAATAATTGAATAGCTTGCTGAAACTCCGAGGCGTTTATTACTAGTATGCAATTATTAAATCCAAACTTTTTAACAAACCCAAACAGCCCTGCATTACATCTTAGCTCCACCCTTGTTAAAGAATAGTAATTATGTATTTTTTACTCTAAGTGTTGTTTTTTAACTCTGTCATAATGTCCGGATTGTTAATACCATAGATATCTGAATAATGCAAGGACTTTGCTGAATTTAAAAAGCAACATTTAGCACTTTCGGACATTTGTTTTTCCAAGCGCGTTCACGCTGTCACATTTAATAAATGTACATTTACCCAAGTTCGAAATAATAGTTACATATGTATGTATGGTTTTTGGTTACATACGTTGAAATGAAGCCAAAACTCGTCAAATTTAATTTATTGCAATAAGGGTGAAGATATATGTGTCCATAGCTACTAATTATGCGAAAATTTAAGAATAAATACATCCATCCACATCAGAGGAACAAAATATCAACAAATATGTTTGAATAATTAAAATAAAATGTAAAAAAATATTTATAAACATCATCGAATCTTCGAAGATCGAATTTGATTTAGAAAATAATTAAGTAATTTAAATAGATTTTATTTGCAGAAAAGGAGCGGTATACTCCTGTTGAAGTAATAGTTTTGAAACTCAAAAAATCTAAAAATTTAACAACAAAGTAGTTTGAATCCTACTGAGCTGAGCTCTTTCGAAACGCTTCGAAATTCCATGCACGTTTTTTTTTCTTTCTAAGGTAATGGAAATGTACCATCTCCAACTGCTGAGGATAATCGTGTTTTTAGTTTCTTCTTTGTTCACGAGATAGTGACAAGCAATAAATCATAAAAACGATGGAACTTCGGTTCGTCAAGAGTCCCGGCAATGCAAACTAGGAGAATAAAAAAATGCTCGAAATGACATACAGGACTTGCAAGACAGCGAAGAATAGCAGTCAAGAAGGGCAATGCGACACATGGCGTTGTAAAAAATAGTTATGTACGTATGTATGCATGTAAATATGTTAATACATATGCACATATAGGCCTAGAAGTGCGAGTAAATTTTGCATGTGACCTAATAAAAAGAATAAATAGACAAACAAAAGCCATAAGAGAATCCTAGCATCATGCCGAGCAATTTTAATGTTGGAAAAAAATCAGAATAGATAGTTGTACGTAAAAAGTTTTGGAAATATTTTTCATATGCATGGTGGGTCATAATTTACGATTATGCAGAAAAGAAGACGGCGGACGCCAACGGCGTGGATTGTGACCGCCGTGGCGGCGTCAAGAGCCAGGCACTATTGAGGCTGCAGCCACTGACAAGCTATGAAAAAGACCGACAGGAAGGCAAGCGGCGAGGCCTGAAAAAAAGTGACAAACTCTTGTCTGACTTACATGTACTGTCACAACACTAGAAATAAAAAAAATCTCGGACATACATATATGCATACTATGTACCTAAATATATATATGTATGTGAAGAATATACATATGTACATACATATGTATGTACTATATAAACACTTATCAGTTCTTACATGTGGCTGTTTACATAGGTGATGGGAGCGAAATTCGCAGGATACTGCAAATTGCTACACTGCGGAAACCATCATCTATCTTCACACCGCGCGCTTTTCAGTCAATATGTCAGCGAAACTATCGGTGACACGCACACGTCGGAAACAAATCGGGGAAAGTAACGGCTAGCAGTTGCAGTGGCTCAATTGAAAATAATTAGAACAACGTTGCATAGTCCCTGCAGTCGCAGCTTACTCCAGCAACAACGAAAAGCGATACAGTGAATGAGTCTTGGAGCGTGTTTAATAGTCCACAGGCGGGCTGCAGCTTTGGGCTCATAAAAATCCATTTGACAAAGCGACAAAACAACTCGCCACAAAAGCATTAATAAACCAAAACAGGAGGAAGCGAGGAGATATATTCATTGTCGACGACAAACAGTTCCACACAGTACATATGTATCAGGGTTGTTGCGAATATTCGCATTCGAATTCGCAACCGCGGAGATTCCGCATTAATTTTAATATTCGCATCCGCTTTCGCATTCGCAATAATCAATGCGAAGCTTTTGGGAATGCGAATGCACTGATGAAACGTATATCTGGCAAACAAAATAAAAATTTTAGCTAATATTTTTGGCCTGTGGGGATGCTACGTTAAAATTGTCCCCCTAAATCCCCCCTCTTTTGTAATTTAAAGTCAAAGAGCAAGATCCTTAAATAGATATTTCCAGCGGAAATGTTCAACGTCTAGCTATAACGAGAATCAACAATTTGCGTGGTAAAAGTTAACCTTTCATAAGGTAAGAATTATGTAACTATCGAACATTAAAAAACTGGATGCATTGCTAGTTTTTTTCTACATATCGATGGTTGAGTGGAAGATCGACCTATCTCGGCAGCCAGTTCGAAAACGCCCTATCTCAGAAAATTTTTCAACAACACTCTATCTCAGAAATCTTTTCAAGAACGAACTATTTCAAAATTTTATTGATAAACAGCCTTTCTCAGAATTTGATTGAAAAACGCCCTATCTCAGCTTATTTTCAATGTATTTTCGTTTGGGATAGGGCATTTTTGAACCGAAATCTGAGATAGGACGTTATTCAACCAAATTCTGAGAAAGGGTGTTTTTCAATAAAATTTTTAAATAGGGCGTTCTTGAAAAGTTTTCTGAGATAAGGTGTGTTTGAACTGGCTGCCGAGATAGGTCGATCTTCCACTCAGCCATCGAAATGTAAGTGTAATAATTTTTTTTCATAAGAGGGCTTATTATGATTGAGTTCCGTGTTTTCTTTTATTACTTAGCAGAAAAACACTATTACTACGCAAATCTGTTACTACGCAAATACTCCTCTGTGATAATTGTCAAAATTTGCCCGTAGCGAAATAAAAGTAAAATGGAATGTGAAAAAGTTGACAGCCAAGTTTACAAATCAAATAAGAATCATTTCAAGGCGAATAATATCTATTGAGGAGTGGGACTTGGAACCCAATATATCGTTAGTATAGTATGAAAAGGGCGTAACTCACCTCGTCGCTGAAATACAAAAAGCCATAACTAACTAAAAATCCAAAATTCACTTTTTAATAGATTATGATGCATTTCATCGAATCATAAGTCCGACATCGTTTTATGCAATAACAAGATTTTAGTTAGTTGTGGCTTTTTTGCATTTCAGCCACAATGTGAAATGCGCCCTATCCATACTATATTAACGTTATGTTGAAAATTTGCGTACATTTGCCTCAAAATATCAAAGCACATTGAGCACATGGAATGAAAAAACAAAACGGATTTGATATGGTACTGACAGCGGTGAGTAAGTAATTGTGACTGCCTGCAATTAGGAAAAGTCGATCTCAGCTAATAAAAAAAAAACTAATTAGAAGCTATTCATTACAGGTGAACCATTTCAAAAAGTCACTCGGGAACTAAGCAGATCTGAGACCTTCATCCGTGATTCCAATAATTCAAATTATTATAAAGAAACGGTTCCTTTTTAACAAAATAACAAGATTTTGTAACTAATTCGGCTGACAGCCACGACTATCAAAGAGAATTTTCTTCGAAATTTTCATTCCCAGAAAATCACATTTTATTTGCCATATCCACCTATTTACAACCTCGCTATAAGCACACATTTTTCAAACCAGTCACAGAAGAAAGGACTAAAAATGAATTACAAAAACTAAAATCGAAAATCGCTGATGATGTTACAGGATCTCCAAATTCTGAAACAACCAAAATAATGAGAATCAAGAATTCTATGGAAAATAACGGTGTTTAAACAACGATCTCTTCATGATGCTAGATTGTGAAGATGAAAGGCAGTCGGATACATCCGACATTTGCAGCGCCGATGCAATTTTGTCAAGTTTCAAGTTTTTCAAGTTATTCGCTTTGAGCGAGTAGTTATTTAGTGGCGCAGGTTTGATTTACGACACTTAGGCTTTAACCCAATTCCAATTTTTAAATTCAAGTACTAAAAAAAAAAAATTAATTAAAATGATTACATTTTCTATTTTTTATTTTCCTAAATCACCTAATTTACCCACCTAAATTATATCTTAAAAATACTTGACATCCGCATCCGCATTCGCAACATCCCTAATATGTATGTACATCGGGACTGTTTGTAAGGGCTTGTGTTGGTGAGTGTCCTTCTGTGAAGAGCCATAAATTTTCACATTATTTTGAAAATCTTTCAATTACACTTCATTAAAGCGCACACAAATGCACTCACGCACAAACATACATGCATGTGAAATTAATACACTTAAAGCCGAACTTACTTCAGCTACGCCTCATATTAATAATTAATTGAATTGGAGTTGTCCCCCGGTCTCACTGCGGCATTTCGGAGGAGCGTCGAATTCGAAAATCTGCTCAAGCAACGCCAAAACGCATTCACACCCGCTCCACAGCCTTGCCTACTCGTCGTCATGTTGTAAGAGTTTTATGTTCTATTTATGTTGTCTAAACGACGCCATAATCGTAAAAATATCAAAACAAATCGTTAAATTCGATCATCATCATTGAAAGTCGCATCGACAACCACGGCGGCATCGACAACAGCAAAAACAAATGTATGTACTCGTATGTTCCCCTTTCCATACCTGCAACGTCCAGATGAAGCAATGAAATTTGTTGGGCATCCACTTATCCGGTATTGCCGCTTCGGTGTTTGCTTTATTGGTTGGTTGGCGCTTCTGTATTGTCTGTGAGTGCTTCGAATATTTCGATTGCTGAGCGTACATGCCACTTGCTGGCTGTGAGTGGGGTTGTTGGCTGCCAGGGGAGCTTATGTAGGGAAAACACCATAAGCGTTTCTCAAAAAAATACATACATACATATAGATAAATTTGTACTTGCATACATACTTACAATTTATTTAGTGCTTGCTTTCTATTCTTTGTTTTGTGTGAAGACAAGTCCCTCTGCGCTGTCGAATTCGCTCCCGCTTCCCTCTTATGACCCCTTATACACGGTTAAAATTTTCGGTTTTAATTTTAAACTTTTTGGACTACATATATGACCAAACTAAATTCAGTTTCAAATACAAACCTTCCAAGTTTAAAAAAAGAGAGCACATATGTTGGGTTTAGAATTTAAACAGTTCGGTTTAAATTTTAAACCCAAACATTTTCATAATAAAGAATAAAAAAAAAAACCTTAAACTTCATGCTCCGTCTGATGAGGATTGAACCCGGACAGCCTTGGTAGCAACCAATTGTATCAAGCATCTTTGCCACCCACGTAAATGTGCTTTCATATGTTGACTTTGAATCAACACCACATTTCGCTGTGTGCAAACATTTTCTATTTCGGTTTAGATTTTAAACCAAATTTTCTATATATGAATCCTAGAAACTAGAATTGAAACATTTTGGTTTGATATTTAAACCACGAACTTTCTGGACTAAAATTTAAACGAGAATATAGTAAAAATTGCTTAAAACTATTGACTGGTTTAAAAAGTAGACTATAAAAGATTAACAAAGGCAGTAGTCCCAGCGCGGTTTAAAAATTAAACCCAAATTTTTAACCGTGTATTCGTCATTCAGAATAGAGTATTTATGTGTTTTTTGACACAAGCCTTACAAGGAGCACATCAATTTGAGACTTAATTAAGTTTGCATTAAGTGAAAATTATTTCAGGCATTTATGTGTCAAATGAAAGCACAAACTCAACAATTCGACAATAGTGCGTTCGCTAAAGACAGCATGAAAATCAGACCACGTAAACAAAATATACATTCAACAATTTTTATTGAGCTCAAGCTCGTGTGGTTGTTGGTAAAAGTTAAACATTCTAATAATAGAAATATGTATTAACAAAAACCAAAAAAAACCAACAACCACATGATCAAGTGAATTGCAGCGGAATTTTTGAAAGAAGTCTGATGAGGAAATGTGGTGATTTCCGAAATAACTATCACTTCTACCATTTTTCAAATTATTGTAGCCTTTCCACAATAAGTTTTCATTAAAAAACGGCCTCAAGCTCAATAAAAATTTTAAATAATTTTAAATATGTATCTAAAATCAACGAGTTTATAATAAAAACAAATATTTTTAAAGCAACCTTTTTAAATATAAACGAAGTCGGACCTTAAAAACTGGTTTACCAAATTTATCGACTAGCATACATACATACAGAGCAAGTTAAATAAAAGCTTGTAAAAATATAAACTTTTTGAATAGAAGGTGTTCAACATGAAAAATATTGTAGATATTTAAAAAAATCACTGTGCGCACAATTCTGCAGCTGAGCGTACAAACATAAATCAATATGTATGCACATTAGACTCAGATTTTAGTATTTAGTATATCTAGTAATGATTCTCCAAGGATCTCTTCTATAAGCGCTTTGAACGTATATATGAGCGCTACCCCCGACACGATGTCAAAATCGTACTCGGCGATTTTAATGCCAAGGTGGACAAGGAAGGGATCTTTGGCGCCACTGTCCACGATGAAACGTCCGATAACGGACTGAGGCTGATCGACTTCGCCGGGCCCGAAACATGGTAATATGTAGTACTAGGTTCCAACGTAAGAACATCCACCAAGCTACATGGCTGTCTCCAGATCGAAAAACGAGAAACCAAATCGATCATGTTGTGATAGACAGAAGGCATGCTTCCAGCGTTTTAGACGTACGTACACTCCGAGGGCCAAACATCGACTCGGAACACTATCTTGTTGTAGACAAGATACGCACCCGCCTCTATGCAGCAAACAATGTGCGCCCAACAATGCAAGGAAAGCTTAACGTCGAGAAGCTGCAATCAAAGCAGACGGCCAATTTATTCGCCACTCGACTCACACACCTGCTCTCTGAGAGCACTCTTCAACAATCCGACATACGCGAGCAGTGGAACCACATTTCTCGATCATTAAGTACCGCCGCCGAAGTAGTTGGATTTCAGCGAGCCGGAAAGAACAACTGGTACGATGAAGAATGTTAAGAAGCCGCAGAGAAAAAAGACGCCGCCTATATGGCCACGCTGCGATCGGGCGCAACGCAAGCCATGGGGGAACGTTATAGGGAACTGAAGAAGGAAGCGAGACGTATTTGCCGCAGTAAGAAAGGAGAGGCCGAAATACGTGAGCGCGAAGAGCTTGAGATGCTGGCCGACAGAAAGAATGCACGAAAATTCTACCAGAGGGCTAGGCGACTTCCGGAAGGTTTGAAGACACCGGGGCGAACTCCTGTAAGATCAACAATGGCGACCTAGTAACCTATGTCCAGAATGTACTTAAGTTGTGGAGGGAACACTTTTACAACCTACCGAATGGTAGCAGCACTGAAAGTAGTGGAGAAGACGAACCCGAGTCCTCAGTCGATGATGATGGAGCAACTGTCCCACCGCCTGACTATGACGAGGTACGAATAGCGATTACGCGGCTAAAAACAACAAAGCTGCTGGAGCTGACGGCCTGCCAGCGGAGCTATTCAAGTACGGCGGCGAGGAGCTGATGAGGTGCATGCATCAGCTCGTATGCAGAATTTGGTCAGATGAACGCATACCCGACGACTGGAATTTAAGTGTGCTCTGCCTAATCTACAAGAAGGGTGACCCCGCCATTCGCGCCAACTACCGCGGAATCAGCCTTATAAGCATAGGTTATAAGGTCTTATCGAGTGTATTTTGCGAAAGACGGAAGCGCACCGTCAACGAACTGATTGGACCTTATCAGTGCGGCGTTAGGCCTGGCAAATCCACCATGATCAGGTATTCACAATACGCCAAATCTTGGAAAAGACCCGCGAGAATAGGATCGACACACACCATCTATTTGTCGATTTCAAAGCCGCTTTCGACAGCACGAAGAGAAGTTGCCTTTATGCCGCGATGTCTGAATTCGGTATTCCCCAGAAACTAATACGGCTGTGTAAAATGAGGTTGAGCAATACCACGAGCTCCGTCAGAATAGGCAAGGGCCTATAAGAGCCGTTTGATGCCAAATGAGGTTTCATGTAATTTTTTTAATCTGATGTTGTAGTAGATAATAAGAGACGCAGAACTGAACCGCTCAGGCACAATACTTTACAAGAGCGTACAATTACTGGCGTATGCCCACGACTCCGATATTATCGGTAAAAAAAGGGCTACGTCTGTTCTTCCTTCTCGGGATTGGATAGAGAAGCAAAGCAAATGGGTCTGGTTGTGAAAGAGGACAACACGAATTATCTCCTGTCATCACACAAACAG
Source organism: Rhagoletis pomonella (assembly GCF_013731165.1). NCBI lineage: Eukaryota > Metazoa > Arthropoda > Insecta > Diptera > Tephritidae > Rhagoletis > Rhagoletis pomonella. Next base: position 79,985,497 of record NW_023458558.1, on the reverse strand, counting down.
TCAGAGCATACGCGTCTTGGCACCCACGTCACTGTTGACAGTTACAAGTTTGAAGAAGTAGACGACTTTGTTTATTTTGGAACCTGCATTAACACCAGTAATAATGTCAGCCTTGAAATCCAACGGAGCCAACAAGTGCTACTTTTGGCTGATTAGGCAATGGATAAGTAAAGTCCTCTGCGAAAGATTTACGGACCTTTACGCGTTGGTGAGTGCGAATATCGCAGACGATTTAACGATGAGTTGTATGAGCTTTACAACGATATAGACATAGTGCAGCGAATTAAAATTCAGCAGCTCCGCTGGCTTGGCCATGTAGTTCGAATGGACAGAAATGCTCCGGCTCTGAAAATATTAAACGCGGGCCGTGGTGCTGGTAACAGAGGAAGAGGAAGGCCTCCTCTGCGTTGGAAAGACCAGGTGGAGAAGGACTTGGCTCCACTTGGCATTTCCAATTGGCGTCAGTTAGCACAGAAGAGAAGTGACTGGCGTGCTGTTTTGGACTCGGCCAAAACCGCTTAGGCGGTTACAGTGCCAATAAAGGAGAAGAAGAAGAAGTAATGATTCTCAATGAATCTCCCCTCTCTACGATAATTCTAAGAGGTCGCGTATCATATGTTTAACATGTAAGAAAATTAGTTCTTCTCTTCTGACGTCAGTATAATTTTCTAGGATCAATAAAAACTTACGAAACTGTATGAATACATATGTATGTATATTGATTATATGTATGCCATTAAAGGGTTATACAGCGATCAATAATAATAATAATGGATTGGCGCTTACACATATGTTAGTGTTTGGCCGAGCTTCTTCTCTGATTTGTGGCGTGCGCCTTAATGTTGTCTTCTTCTTCTTCTTATTTGGCGCTGTAACCGCCTAAGCGATTTTGGCCGAGTCCAAAACAGCACGCCAGTCATTTCTCTTCTGTGCTAACTGACGCCAATTGAAAATGCCAAGTGAAGCCAAGTCCTTCTCCACCTGGTCTTTCCAACGCAGAGGAGGCCTTCCTCTTCCTCTGTTACCAGCATCGCGGCCCGCGTTGAATATTTTCAGAGCAGGAGCGTTTCTGTCCATCCGAACGACATGGCCAAGCCAGCGGAGCCGCTGAATTTTAATTCGCTGCACTATGTCTATATCGTTGTAAAGCTCATACAGCTCATCGTTAAATCGTCTGCGATATTCGCCATCACCAACGCGTAAAGGTCCGTAAATCTTTCGCAGAATCTTTCTCTCGAAAACTCCAAGAGCCGCCTCATCAGATGCTTTCATTGTCCATGCTTCCGCGCCATACACCAGCACAGGCATGATGAGTGACTTATAGAGTGTGATCTTTGTACGACGAGAGAGGACTTTACTTCTCAATTGCCTACTCAGCCCAAAGTAGCACTTGTTGGCAAGAGTGATTCTCCGTTGGATTTCAAGGCTGACATTATTATTGGTTATGCTAGTTCCCAAATAAACGAATTCGTCCACTTTTGCAAACTTGTAACTGTCAACAGTGACGTGGGTGCCAAGACGCGTATGCTCTGACTGTTTGTGTGCTGACAGGAGATACTTCGTTTTGTCCTCGTTCACCACCAGATCCATTCGCTTTGCTTCCCTATCCAATCCCGAGAAGGCAGAACAGACGTAGCCCTTGTTTTTACCAATAATATCGATGTCGTCGGCATACGCCAGCAATTGTACGCTCTTATTTATAAAGTATTGTGCCTGAGCGGTTCAGTTCTGCGGCTCTTATTATCTTCTCCAACGTAAGATTAAAGAAATCACACGAAAGGGAGTCCCCTTGTCTGAAACCTCGTTTGGTATCAAACGGCTCGGAGAGGTCCTTCCCTATTCTGACGGAGCTGGTGGTATTGCTCAACGTCATTTTACACAGCCGTATTAGTTTCGCGGGGATACCAAATTCAGACATCGCGGCATAAAGGAAACTTCTCTTCGTGCTGTCGAAAGCGCCTTTGAAATCGACAAATAGATGGTGTGTGTCGATCCTATTCTCGCGGGTCTTTTCCAAGATTTGGCGTATTGTGAATACCTGATCTATGGTGGATTTTCCAGGCCTAAAGCCACACTGATAAGGTCCAATCAGCTCGTTGACGGTGGGCTTCAGTCTTTCGCACAATACGCTCGATAAGACCTTGTAACCTATGCTTAGAAGGCTAATTCCGCGGTAGTTGGCGCGTATGGCGGGGTCGCCTTTCTTGTGGATTGGACAGAGCACACTTAAATTCCATTCGTCGGGCATGCGTTCATCTGACCATATTCTGCATACGAGCTGATGCATGCACCTCATCAGCTCCTCGCCGCCGTACTTGAATAGCTCGGCTGGCAGGCCGTCAGCTCCAGCAGCTTTGTTGTTTTTCAGCCGCGTAATCGCTATTCGTACCTCGTCATAGTCAGGCGGTGGGACAGCTACTCCATCATCATCGACTGGGGACTCGGGTTCGTCTTCCTCACTACTTTCAGCGCTGCTACCATTCAGTAGGTTATAAAAGTGTTCCCTCCACAATTTAAGTATATTCTGGACATCGGTCACTAGGTCGCCATTGTTGTTCTTACAGGAGCTCGCCCCGGTCTTGAAACCTTCCGTAAGTCGCCTAACCCTCTGGTAGAATTTTCGGGCGTTCTTCCTGTCGGCCAGCATCTCAAGCTCTTCGCACTCACGTATTTCGGCCTCTCTCCTCTTTTTGCGGCAAATACGTCTCGCTTTCTTCTTCAGTTCCCTATAACGGTCCCACATGGCTCGCGTTTGGCCCGATCGCAGCGTGGCCCTGTAGGCGGCATCTTTTTTCTCTGCGGCTTCTTGACATTCCTCATCGTACCAGTTGTTCTTTCGGGCTCGCTGAAATCCAACTACTTCTTCGGCGGCGGTACTTAATGATCGGGAAATGTGGTTCCACTGCTCGCGTACGTCGGATTGTTGAAGAGTGCTCTCAGAGAGCAGGTGTGTGAGTCGAGTGGCGAATAAATTGGCCATCTGTTGTGATTGCAGCTTTTCGACGTTAAGCTTTCCTTGCATTGTTGGGCGCACATTTTTTGCTGCACAGAGGCGGGTGCGTATCTTGGCTACAACAAGATAGTGGTCCGAGTCGATGTTTGGCCCTCGGAGTGTACGTACGTCCAAAACGCTTGAAGCATGCCTTCCGTCTATCACATGATCGATTTGGTTTCTCGTTTTTCGATCTGGAGACAGCCATGTAGCTTGGTGGATGTTCTTATGCTGGAACCTAGTACTACATATTACCATATTTCGGGCCCCGGCGAAGTCGATCAGCCTCAGTCCGTTATCGGACGTTTCGTCGTGGAGGCTGAATTTTCCGACAGTGGTGCCAAAGATCCCTTCCTTGCCCACCTTGGCATTAAAATCGCCAAGCACGATTTTGACATCGTGTCGGGGGCAGCGCTCATATATACGTTCAAAGCGCATATAGAAGAGATCCTTGGACGCCTCATCCTTCTCTTCCGTCGGGGCATGGGCGCAGATGAGCGAGATGTTGAAGAATCTAGCTTTGATACGGATTGTGGCTAGACGTTCGTCCACCGGGGTGAACGCCAGTACTCGGCGACGGAGTCTCTCTCCTACCACGAATCCAACACCGAATTTGCGCTCCTTTACGTGGCAACTGTAGTAGACGTCGCAAGGCTTCACGCTTACTTTACCTTGCCCCGTCCATCGCATTTTTTGGATGGCGGTGATGTCAGCCTTTGTCTTCCCGAGGACATCAACCAGCCGGGCAGAGGCACCTTCCCCATTAAGGGTCCGGATATTCCAGGTGCATACCCTTAAATAATAGTCCTTTATACGTTTGCCGTGGTCGTCATCAAAAAAGGGGGTCTCATCCGAGGCTGTTTGCTTCTTTTCTTTGGGCGGGGTTTTAAGGTGGCGGGACGCAAACCCAGCGCACGCGAATTTTTACGCCTTCTCACTTTAGCTCGCTCCCAAACGGGTGTTTGGTTGCTACCCAGAGGATACGTGGATATAAATATCCGGACATTGTGAGCTGCGATTTGAACCGTACGCACAAGAATCGCTTCTGGCCACTCCCAGGTGAATGGCAGTCAAAAGTTTTCCACTTCTGCGCACGGAACCATCCTCCTTTTACGCCTTCTCACTTTAGCTCGCTCCCAAACGGGTGTTTGGTTGCTACCCAGAGGATACGTGGATATAAATATCCGGACGTTGTGAGCTGCGATTTGAACCGTACGCACAAGAATCGCTTCTGGCCACTCCCAGGTGAATGGCAGTCAAAAGTTTTCCACTTCTGCGCACGGAAGAGGTATAAAAAACATAACTGCTGGAACTATTTTTGAGGGGGTTGCAACCTATTTTAAAATTGTAACTCAGTTAA
>NW_023458558.1:79971315-79978145 GCF_013731165.1 Rhagoletis pomonella | reverse complement strand
TTTCGTTTTGCGATTAACCGTGCTATGAAATGCTGCACAATTTCTTCAAATATGTAAACTGACATCCCTAAATTGGCGCGTCAAGGGCCAAGCAACGGTCAAAAATCCTCATGCCCATACAATTTGTATGAAGCATCCCACAATAACGCGGCGCTAACGCCGAGCAAATGGAATTTTCATTTTTGACAGGGCGTTACGTGTTGAAGTTGGATGCAGAAGACGGAAAGATAGAGAAAGGACAAACAAGTGAAAGAGGAAACGAGAATAAAAGCGAGAGGATCTGAGAAAACGTCAAAAGTTACGACGCGTTGATTTGGGGATAGCGCACGCTGACACTCGTTGACAATGGATAACGCAACGCTTAGCGCTCCAATTTAGGGACGGCAGTAACAAAAAGGGTATGGAAGGAAGAGAAGTGAAGATATTGAGCGCTGTATACAAAAAAAAAGTTTTAATTGTAAAATACGATATTTTCATTTCCCAATAACAGGCGCTCATACGTATCTGTGTTCGTATGGAAAAGAAGCTTATGGCGAAAGGCTGACTTTAGTATAATGCGGCATTCCCTTTATTCTTTAAACGACAAGGACTCTTTTGAAGATACTTAATGAGAATATTGACTTGCTAGTATCGGAATTATTTCTTGCACGTTTATTTGCCAAAAGTTGTTCAACGGTTCAGCGCCAGTGAGTAATTCGCAATCATATGCTGCGAATGCCGATTTATACTAAAGCCAGCCTTTCGACATAAGCTACTTTTCCATACGAACACAGATATAAAGTAGCAAGCTTTCCATACGCATACATTTGTTTGTAGCACTTTTTAATTCGTTTGTAGAAGCCTTTGAAGTTCACAAAGTAGATTTTTGGAAATTAAAAAACTTATACAAAACAATGTTCTGCTTAGAAATAGAAAACTTGTTACTTCACATGTATGAGCGCCTGGTATTGGGAAATGGAAATATCGATTTGACAATAAAAACTGGTCATAAAGATGGGTCGCGGTAGGGACACACATTATTGGTTATTTAAAAAATTTACATAATATGTATGTACATAAATCATCGATTAAATGATGAAAGCTGCTACCATTCGATGGTTGTTATGAATGAACATATGTATATACAGTGCCGGACAAAAGTATTGGCACAGAGAATTTTTCGCAATATATGCTTATGTTTTTTATTCTAATTTATTCTCAATATTTTTTAATAAAAATATAGTTCGTACTTCCCGAAAAAACATAAAAATAAAATCTCTAAACTTTGTGCAAAACTCAGGAAAATTCAATAAATTTGCATACTAATTTGCAACTTCTTATTCAGATTTTTTAGAGAAATTCTAAGTATGTAGTTTTAAAGCCCAACTAATTTTAGTGCAAGTTTGATGTATCTAAAAAATTGCGTTGATTTTTGGACATTTTTTTAGTAGAAGGTGTTGCTCATTTTCTCCATACAAAAAATAATTGTCGAACATACTTTGTACGGAAGAACCTGACTGAAAAAAAATTGTCAAAAATCAATGCGATTTTTTAGCACCTTCAAGCTTTGCACTAAAATTAGTTGAGCTATAAAACTGCATACTTAGAATTTTTCTAAAAAATCTGAATAGAACGTTGCAAATAAGTATGCAAATTTATTGAATTTTCCTGAGTTTTGCACAAAATTTAGAGATTTAGTTTTTATGTTTTTTGATGTAGGACGAACTATATATTTATAAAAAATTATCCAAAATAAATTAGAATAAAAAACTTTTCAGATATTGCGAAAAATTCTCTGTGCCAATACTTTTGTCCGGCACTGTATGTATGTATGTATGTAAGATTCGACCTTTTTTGCAAACATTGAAGCGTCCGGCGAGAAGAGTCGGTGTCAATGCTTTTTAAATGTAAAACATTATTTTAATTATATATTGGAATAAAAAGAAAATGTATGTCTTTTCTTAACATTATGTCAAATGCTAACTTTTTAAAAGAAAAAACTTCATAAGTATTCCTATACTTCCTATGAAGTTTTCAAATACTACTGAATTCAATCAACATACTCAAGTACTCCGGAAAGGCGGAACAGTGTTTTATGTAGCAGAGCGCTGTTGAGTAACATTGCTTATAGCGTTTTCTTTTCTCGAAAAAAAACTGCACTTATTCTGCCTTGTGTTAGCGCTGTCACATTTTCATGTTCTTTTCTCAGCCTTTTCACAAGGCGTCGTGTTCTTTTCTCAGCAGGTTGCGCTCTTATCCGGCGAAAGTGCTGCCTTTCTGCCCTCAAATAAACGTGAGGGTGAGAGTTGCATGGTTGATTTTTAATTTAATCTTGTAAAAATGCAATTATTTTCCCTATCAGAAATAAGTGTTTTGCTTTAAAATTGTTAAAGACTTACAGGCCAAGTGAATAATTCAGCTTTATTAAGTTCTATAAATAAATTGTGATGGAGTAGTATATTTTCTGTTTCATTCTCATATAAAGAACGCAACATTTTCTCAGGTTTCAGGGCAACGCAAAGCAAGAGTTCCCATATAAAATGGCAGAACTTTTTTGGAGAAAAGAAAACGCTATTAGTTCCTCAAATTTATGATGTTCTCTTTTTTGGTTCCTATCTTTTTAAGTACTCTAAAATATATGTTCCATTTACTCATGTACACATGTGAAGAGTTTTTCTGCTGGTATATATGCACTGCTTTAATATATATATTATATATTATTATATATTATACATGTACGCCACAAGAAAATTTTGAACTCGCTTTTTGAGGGCACCGTTCACTCGATTTCAATGAAACATACACCGATTTAAAGGATTTAACTTCCTCTAATCCAGAAATATTCACCACGTAACTTAGGGGGCGTGGCATCTAACATACAGACTTATTCATTCATAGATTGTAAATACCCTACTTAAGGGGTAAAATGGTAGGTATTGGGGCGTGGCACGTCCCATACAAACTGAAATTTTCATAACGCTTGTCTCCGGAACCGCTTATATTAACATCCTGAAATTTTACGCAGCAATACATGTTATCAATAACTTACTTATGGCAAAAAGTGGTAGATTGCTGAAAAAGGGGCGTGGCACCTCCCATACAATCTGAAATTCTCATATCGCTTATCTCTGGAACCCCACACGCTAACATCCTGAAATTTGACAAAACTATATAAGTTGTAAATACCGTTCTTATGGCGAAAAATTGTAGGTATTGGAAAAGGGGGCGTGGCAGCTCCCATACAAACTGAAATTCTCATATCGGTTATTTTTGGAACCTTTACGCTAACGTCCTGAAATTCGACACAGTCACATATGTTATCAATACCGTACTTATAGCGAAACCGGGTAGGTATTGGGCAAGCATATCCAATTGGGAACCATTTTCTAAATCCCAATAAATGATAGTAAAAATCCAACATATGGTCGGATTTGCTCATGTTTAGAACACGTTTGAGTAACATACAATTTCCTGTAAATTGGCAGCCCAATAGGGTGGTGGAAAACCCATTGTTGACAAAAATCGTGTGAACGGGCCTTTAGAGAAGGAAAGAAATTTTTTTTTCATATGAAAAGAAAGAGGAGTTTATGTAGATGTGGAAGATTTGTTTTTTTTTTTAACCCCCTGAACGCTTTCAGACCAATATATATACATAACACATTTACAACCTGAATTGGTATATGTTCAACATATTAGTCAGTGAGGTGCTGTTAGGTATAATATCAAAAGCAACTGAAGAAATTTTGAGGGGACTTGGTGTTTAGAATTAACATTAGCCAAGGCGTTATAGACCTTCACAATTGGATCTTAAGTTTTCCTGTAAATTCGCTATACATTTTTCTTAGTATGCGGTGTATGCTTTGTTGTTTATTTACTTTGCTGAGTTTTCGACGCCCATATTCTTGACAACAAATACAATTTAACCCACATACGATCTTCGGGTGAAAATTAATACATTTTGAGAAGTAAAGCCAAGTACTTTACAAATTATGAAGTAAATAAATATCACGTTTAATGTATTTGTCAGTAATGACCACATCTTATAAAAAATAAGATGTGGTCTGTTACTTGTGTGTGGGGATATAATTGCTGCCAAGTAGAGGATAGGTTTTCGATTTATTTTCTCTCAGTTTTCACTATCCTTCAATCACATTTTTGACTGAGTAGGCAATTGAGAAGTAAAGTCCTCCCTCATCGTACAAAGATCGCACTCTATAAGTCACTCATCATGGCTGTGCTGGTGTAAGGCGCGGAGGCATGGACAACGAAATCATCTGATGGAGTGGCTCTTGAGGTTTTCGAGAGGAAGATTCTGCGAAAGATTTGCGGGCCTTTACGCGTTGGCGATGGAGAATACCGCAGACGATTTAACGATGAGTTGTATGAGCTTTACAACGATATAGACATAGTGCAGCGAATTAAAATTCAGCGGCTCCGCTGGCTAGGTCATGCCGTTCGATTGGACAGAAACGCTCCTGCTCTGAAAGTATTCAATACGGGTCCCGATGCTGGTAACACAGGAAGAGAAAGGCCTCCTCTGCGTTGGAAAGACCAGGTGTAGAAGGACTTGTCTTCACTTGGCATTTCCCATTCGCGTCAGTTGGCTCAAAGAGAAGAAGAATGGTGTCAGACGAAAGACGTTTTTGTTTGAAAATATTTTGAAAAGGGTTGCCACTTGTTTGAAAAGTCGAAATTAGTTAACTACTAAGGAGGTTATAACTAATATGGGTCTCAAACAAAAGTGTTAATAGATATTTAGTTTGAACATTTAGAAAATTTTTGAGGGGTTTCAAGATTGTTCCCATTTGTTTAAAAAGTCAAATTTAATATGTTTAATGTATTACTAAAAATGGGTATCAATCGAATTTGAAACTTTTTATTTTTGACCTTTATGTAGGAGGGCTTCCACGTCTTTGAACAATCAAATTCAAATTAGTTCATCAGTTTATTGAAATACATGTGTATCATAATGGCAGACGAAAGAGATTTAGTGGATTTTAGTTTGTAATTGGAAATGAGTTTCACCTGTTTGAAAAGCCGAATTTAGTTAAGTTATACACAAGTTTTATGAAATAATAAAATAGGTATTCAATCGAAAAAGATTTATGAGAGCTTTAGTTTGAAAATATCTTTGATTAGGCTGACCATCTCTCTGAAACGTCACATCGATCCACGTAAGTATATATGTAGATATATTGTACGAGAGGCAATTTTTTGTGATAGTCATTAGATTTGCCACTTTCTTTCGAAGTTTAAAAATGAGAGGTTAAATTGAAGACCTTAGCCGCTATATGTACAACAAAGTTTTATTTTTTTAATTAAGACCTTTTTACCGGTAAAGGATGATGAAATTAAAAATATGCTCGGATTTAGATGAAATATGACACTCGGATCCCTTATAATTCTAACATTTGGAATATGTTTTAGGTTTTTGAAATTCAATTTTGGACGTTTTAACGCCATGCAGGTTCGCTAGTTTATTAGCATTAAATTATTAAAAAGTTAATAAGAAAATCGTTAATATTTGGTCAGTCTACACTTTAATAATAATCGAAAAATCTATTATGAAAATTGCCCTTTTTTGTTCAGCGTTAATGACTTGCTTTATTAGAAAAGCGAAAACATTTTTTAGTAATAATTTACTAATAAATAACCCAAAAACGAAAAAATCATTACCTAAAGGTGAAAAGGTGCCAATTCCACTTTTTTCAAGATTTATTTTTTGATGCAGTATGACAGGTAATACGAAAGTACATAGATTTTTCGTCTATCCTGAATAATTTAAAAAAATGGACCTGGCTCCTTTTCACCCTTAGCTAACGATATGTATGTGTGTATTTCGGCTTCCTTTTGGTTGCTTTTGGGTGCCTAATACGTGTAGCCAGGGTTGTATAATTAAAAATATTTTTAAAAGAATTCAGATCAAATTATTCATCCTTTAAAAAATTTCGAGCATCTAAAACTGAATTGAACAAGCGGAAAATATTGAATATGTACTGCGGCGCAAAAAAATAGTACATGTGAGTGCATTTTTTTCACAAAAATGGACATGCCGACGTTTCAAAAAATAATACCGTAAACGCTAAAGAAAATAAAAATAAAGCTCCAACTTAACTGACAAAATTTTTTATTTCCTCTTATTTGCAAGGCAAAGCGCACTCCATAAATTTTCGTACGCTCAATATTGTTTCAGATCATAAATCATGGCTGCATTTGCGTACGGCGCGCAAAGAGCCCAAACACCATGCCGACGCATACATTTAGTCCGGCTGTCCAGCCAGTCGCATTTGCAGTTGCCTCACTCCCCCGACATCTTTATTCAACTCAACGAGAGTTGCGGGTACCTCTTGCAAAAATAATACAACATGCTCACCGGCAGACGAAGCGAGGAAGGTTGAAATACAAAAAAGGAAATAATCGAGTAGAGACTGCATTTGTCCCGGCCGAATGCACTTGCCATCGTGTCCGTGAACATGCATACATATGCACATGCATTGCACTGCGGCAATACAGCGATGCAACACGCACGGACAACAGACTAACACTGGGCAGCGGACAAAATGAACACCATTCGTCGTCGTCAACACACGCCGCCATCGATCTCCACGGGTCACGGCAAAAAACCGTACTCAAAGGAGACGGAATAGGTGGGGTATATTGACCAACACCACGGTAACAGCAATTTAGACTGCAACCATCGAATATATGGCTGCTAACTGTCGTTTCTTTAAGTTGCATACATGTATGTGTTGATTCACATATATAAATATATGTACAGTCACACATTTGCACATATTTATATGTACTAACTTTTTGAGTGACCTAGAAGGGATCGCAGATCTGGTCGAATA
>NW_023458558.1:79970111-79971215 GCF_013731165.1 Rhagoletis pomonella | reverse complement strand
AAAAAAATGCGTCTATATGAAATAAATAATTAATAACTGGATTTGAAGCCTACTTTTTTTGGCGTTTTTATTTTCTCTTTCTGATGTAAGGATTTATTTTAAAGGACTTTGTCATTTCAAAGACATGATTAATTCCTAAAATTATTTAAAAAATTCAATGCAATGTAGAATAAAAATATGGGTACTAAATGCAAGAGGAAATTTCGTTAGGATTTAAAAAAATTTAAATTTTTCGGATTCACAAGGACGATTAGGTAGTTTTTTAACCTGATAAAGTTAGAAGGACGAAATCCGAGGATGTAATCGAGTTATATGGGTCCTTAACATATAATTTTTTCAAAACAACGCAACAACGCAATTTGCAAGAATCCCGGAATTTTCGGGATTTGTAATGTGCGCTGATAGCAATATCCAGTATTGACTATATTTGTTTTTTTTTTGTTTATTTAATAATCAATATTTTTTTATAAATGTCTAGCACATTATACATATATAACCGTGCGATAGTAAGTTTTACACACAAAAGTCAATATATTCGTGAAACCATGGGCCAAGTATATAAAATTGCGTTTTTGTCTTTCACTCTGACGTCAAAAATGATTTAAAAAATTCAGTGAAATGTGCGTCAGAGAAGAAGCATATATATCAAATTAAAGAAGAAATTCTGTAGAATTTAAACAGAATTTTTTGCTGCATAAGGACTGGTAATTATTGAAAATGTCATTTTAAAATTGTATCCTTGAAATTTCGCAATATTTCTTTTAGAAAAAAATTATATGTTAAGGTCTTATATAAACTCGATAACATGCTCGAATTTCGTCCTTCTAACTTTATCACCTTAAGAAATTACCTATTCGTCCTTGTGAATCCAAAAAATTTTAATTTTTTTAAATTATAAAGAAATTTCCTTTTTCATTTAGTACCCATATTTTTATTCTACATTGCATTGAATTTTTTAAATAATTTTAGGAATTAATCATGTCTTTGAAATGAGAAAGTCCTTTAAAATAAATCCTTACATCAGAAAGAGAAAATAAAAACGCCAAAAAAAGTAGGTTTCAAATCCAGTTATTAATTATTTATTTCATATAGACGCATTTTTTT
>NW_023458558.1:79968905-79970011 GCF_013731165.1 Rhagoletis pomonella | reverse complement strand
TTTAATGTTCGGCTCCACCCGAACTTAGACTTTCTTACTTGTTATCTTTACACTCTATCGATAACAAAATCGATAGTAACATCCAACAAAATATAGCAAAATCGGTTATAATATTGGTAGCAAAATTGATTAGAAAATCCATAAAAATATTAATAACAAAATCTATAAAAATATCGATAAGTAATCGATAACAAAATCGATAAATATAGATACGAAATCGACAAATATCAATAACAAAATCGATAAATATCCATAGAAAAGTCGATAAATATCGATAAAAAATCGACAAATATCTATATTGGCAGTAAGCTAACTTCTCAATGTGTAAGCATTCCTAAATCAAAGCGAGACAGTCTAGTACCATTTTTGTCAATGTATTGTGTACTTGAGTGCCGTTTTTGTATATGTGTTGTGTACATGTTTATTTATAAACGTATGTGTTCCTTTTCTGTCGTACGTGTTTATTGATATCTCTGTACTGTAGTGTTTTCGGACGGTACTAGCTCTTACTGCCAAAATAGGAGTATTACATATATGACAAATATAGATAACAAAATCGATAAATATCGATAACAAAATCGATAAATATCGATAAATATCGATAACAAAACCGATAAATATCGATAATAAAATCGATAAATATCGATAAATAGTCGATAAAAATCGAAAGCAAAATCGATAACAAAATCGATAAATATCGATAAAAAAATCGATAAATGTCGATAGAGAAATCGAAAAATATCGATAAATATCGAAAAGGAAATCGACAAATATCGATAACAAAATCGATAAATATCGATAACGAAACCTATAAATTTCGGTAACAAAATCGATAAATATCGATAACAAAATCGATAACAGAATCAATAAATATCGATAATAAATTCGATAAATATCGATAACAAAAATATCGATAACAAAATCGACAAATAGCGATAACAAAATCGATAAATATCGATAACAAAATCGATAAAAAGAGTCGATATATATCGATAATAAAATCGATAAACGTCGACAACAAAATCGATAAATATCGATAGCAAAATCGATAAATATCGTTTACAAAGTCGATAACAAAATCTATAAATATCGATAACAAAACCGAT
>NW_023458558.1:79960410-79968805 GCF_013731165.1 Rhagoletis pomonella | reverse complement strand
ATATCGATAACAAAATCGACAAATAGCGATAACAAAATCGATAAATATCGATAACAAAATCGATAAAAAGAGTCGATATATATCGATAATAAAATCGATAAACGTCGACAACAAAATCGATAAATATCGATAGCAAAATCGATAAATATCGTTTACAAAGTCGATAACAAAATCTATAAATATCGATAACAAAACCGATAAAGATGTCGATTATTTCATCGGTAAGTCTCGAAAATCCCGAAAATCTCTAAATTTCCAAAATAGTTCCCAGATTGAGTCTCTGTGTCTTTTTCGATATCCTTTTCTCTTTAATTACCTTTATTTTAATCTTTCTTCCCCTATCTTCATCTTTACTTTTATCGGTATCCTCTTCCTCCTCTTTGTCTTTACTCTTATGTTTATCATTTTCTTCATCTACATACATATTCCCCTTCACCTTTGCCCTTATATATAAGTAAAGCGTTTAAATTTACCTTGGTCTTCATTTTTGCCTTTATCTTTACGCATCTTTGTTTTTGTATTTATTTTTACCTTTGCCTTTATCCTTTTCTTTATCTATGCATATACGTACTCACCTTTACTTTCATTCTTGGATTGGTCTTTTTCTTAGTGTTATTCTTTAACCTTTTATTAGTTTTATACCATATGCATACACACAAGAAGCACTTGTTTCAGCCCTAACCATTTCCGTTGCATCATTTCCGTTGCACCATTTCCATTGCACCATTTCCGTTGCACCATTTCCGCTGCACCATTTCCGTTGCACCATTTCCATGTGCAATTTCCGTTGAATTTGCCAATTTACTCTCAACCAACCAACCGCCGTTAAAGAAGTTTCACTTCAAAAAATTGCAGTCACAGTTTGTGTTGAAAAGACATTATATGTAGTATGCATTGGATTTTGACCCCTTACGATGAAAGTATTGCGTGCACTTTAGGATTTAAGTTTTCAACTAATATGAAACGTTTGCACATTGGCCGGGGTTGTGCTAAAAATGTACAAAATTAAATATTACACTAGCGGGTATTGTGGCTTATTTGTATTTTCGAAGTGTCAGCTATTGGTGCTAATAATTTTATAATTTCTTATTATTTTTATAATTTTCTGAAATCATGACATGGATTATCGGATTTGTGAAAATTCATACACGACTCGAATATACATATTCTGAATTGATTAATTTTCGGCATGAACGCCTTTTTTAACAAAGGCAATTAGTTTGCTAGATTGTAATTGAAATACATAAATAAGTTACTGCTGTAATACTTATCTGCATGATTGTAATATGTTGAACTTGAATTTAAGATTAAAGATTTATTTTTGTACAAGAATTCAATGAAAAGTTGGTGTAGCAAAATAACCAATGTCAATGACACTTAACGTTCACAAATTTGTTTCAACGTGTTCCTATTTTTTTCTAAAATACAAAACGATGAATTTAAGATTACCCATTAAAACTGAGAAAAATTCGAATTTCTGTGTTTTCTACAGAAATATTTCCTTACAAGGCCTAAAGTACCTTTCGCTTCTCTATTTAGTTATGGTTTGGCAAAATAATTTAATATCATCAGAAAACGACTCAGAAAACTCAATCAAACGTTTCGGTATCGTTTAGTTTCACTCATAAAAGGTAACGAAAAACAACAAATTCAAATCACTTGGAAGCATTTCGAAGAGTATCTATCCTTTCATTACGCATTTGCAAGATCGATTTCTAAACACCAGGATATCTTGTCTAATTTTGCTTGCCTCTTTCCTGGCAAAACACCAAATTTTGATGAATTATCTTGTTGTGAAGTGCTTGAGAAATATATATTCATTTTACATGATTCGGCGCCAGAAATATGGACAAGTGAAGTTTAACTTTGGAGAAAACGCATCGCTGGTATAAATATTCAAAATTCATTTGAAACTTTGGATATTTGTAACTCCGATGCTTATTCAAATGTTCATCAACTACTTAGAATCATAGCTGTTTTACCTGTTACGACTGCCACGAAAGAAAGAACGTTTTCAACTTAGTGCCACCTAAAAACTTATTTGAGATCAACTATGGAAGAAGATCGTCTCAATGTGCTAGCTTCTCTCAACATTCATCGCAATCTGGATGTTACTGTTGACTCAATATTAGTTGCGTTCGCGTAGCTGTTAATTGTTCATGTTTAACCAAAACTTACAAGTTTTTGCGTTCCCGTACGCAAAAAACTTGCAAAGTAGGGGAATTTGAGAGAGCAAAGTGACATTTCATTTTGAGGGGAAGCTGCTGATTTCTGCTGGAAAAATTTTTGCCAACAGGAAAACAGCTGATCAAAAACAGCTGGTTGGCATTTACGCAAATCACAAAATTGAATTTGATGGTTTGGAAATTAAAAATTGCAAAATGTGACTAATTAAACTTGTAAGAAATAAGTAGTTATTTGTTTAATCAATAAACTGTGTCAGTATAGCACTTTGTGATGACTTTTCGTACGTTTTAAATTTTACACTTTTGAATGTAAACAAAAATTATATCAGCTGTTCGTCTAACTTTCAAGTTTCTGCAAATTTTCTGTTCGCGTACTATTTGGGATATTTTTCTCTTGTGTGAGAACAGAAAACATTTCGCCGGAATTTGGCAGTTGGTTGGTTTTACTGGATATTTTAAACGAACGCACCTATTAAAAAAAAATTATCTGTACACTGAGAGAAATAATGCATAGTAAAAATGAATACTTTATATTCGATTATCGTTTAAAAATGTTCGAATTTAAAAATAATATTTTCATACAAAATTTATTACGCACGTATTTGACTGTTCACATCTGAGTATATATATGAGTATGCATATGCACCCCAAGCATGCAGAGCGCCGCTCTGAGAGCGGTGACAACACACAGATTCATACATAGTTACGGTGACCATCCGTTCTGTTTTTTGCAGGACCGTACTGTTTTTGAAAGGTCGGTCCTGCGTAGTTTTTCAAACCTGAAAAACCTGAAAATGTACTGATTTTTTCCAGGTGTCCTGCATTTGTTCCGCATTTTAATCGTTATTTTAAAATTATCGGACAATGGATGGATTTTCTCAAAAAAAGTGTTCTTTGGTACTTCTCGTAGATTTTCTTCAATATCTCTTGAAAAAATCTCCCAATCAACGTAAGCGAGTTACTGCTCGAAAGGTATTAATTTGCCTCTTACCAAAATATATAACTTGTGGCGACTTCAATGAAAATTATTAGTGCTACAGGTGACCTTTTGCATTTTGTCATCAAAGTCGAAAAAAGTGGGATTTTCAATCAAATACGCAGTTTCGATAATTTTTTTCATTAGTTTAAAAATTCGATAAAGAAAATATATCATTATAGTAAATTTTGAGCCAAAGATAATGAAAATCGGATTAGAAATGCAGATGCTATGCAGCGCAATCTGCACAACTTATATATTTTTGTAAAGGTCCACATAAATACCTTTGCAACTCGTCGTTTACGTCGATTCATGACGTAGATTTTTGATAAATAACTGCGAAAAGTACCAAAAAACAAAAAAAAAGGTATTGTTTTCATTGTGAACGACTCAAAATTTGCCTATAAAATAATCTTTTAAAGATTTTCACTTTTCGTGTAAGCTTTTGGTATTATAATATGTTTTACTATACTTTTATAAATATTCATGTAAAAAAAGATTAATATCGATGAAGAAAACCTGATTCAAAGCTTAAATTGTATTAAGAATTTTGAATCATAAATACTCTTTTGATATTTTTATACTACGTAAATATATGTAGGCATATTTTTGAAAAATTGTCCTTCATTTTGAATCCATATTTATGGTCACCGTATACATATTACATGTTTATCCGTACAAATCGCGTGCTGTGGTGTCGATGGATATTCAACATTTGAAAGCAAATTTATATGCCTGGGTGTAGCTGAGTGCGCAAGATGCATGCAACAATTTGTTGATATCCAGAGATGGTCAGGGTTCGAATTCCACTGCGGGCAACATGGAAGTTAAATATTTTTTTTTTTTTTAGTTTTTGTCTTGATTATTCATTTCACGGATGCTTTTTTCAGAACGAATGCGGTCATTTTAATATGCGCGTAATTGAATTGAATATTTACCAATATACAGTACTTTCGTTGACGTTTATAGTAAGAGCAATTACGTTTCTATTTGATTTTAATATTTTTTTCCCTCAGTGTACCTCGGCGAATTGCATTATTGAAAGCAAAATAATTTAGTAAATAACGTATCATGAGTATTTTCTTTGACTTGTGGTGAATTATATCCTTAATTATATAAAATATGCAGAATTCTCTAAATAAAACAATGATATTCTTGGTTGTTGGCGTAATTTTAGTCCGATTTCAATAATCTTCAACGTTTGGTTTTTGTGTTTCAAGCACAATAATCCTACCGAGTTCGGTACGAATTGATGGAAGGGTTACTGAGATACACAAATGTGGTCATAAGTGGGTGATGCTACGCCCATTATCAAAATTTTATCATAAACGTATTATTGCTAAAGAATTATTGCAAACATCAATTTTAAACAAACTTATCGAAGATGTTTAGGGGGAATTGAGCCCTTTCAATTCCCAAGACGATTAATTATGTTAAATATATTTTACGATGCAATATCCGTCATGAAATTTAAAGACGCACGTTTTTCTTGCGATAGGAAGATTTTGACAGCGATACCAGTTTATTCTATTATTAATTTACTTTACATACACCCCCTTTGAGGGGCTATTGCTCCTTCAACTGAAATCCGTCTGGCTCTAGCGGTGGCTCGCTGAACTTCACCATTGTTTGTTTTGATCGTAACAGCTCTCGTGGATGCACCTGCGTGATCCGTCCGAGTTTCCATTGTAGAGGTGGTATGTTTTCTTGTAAGATGACAATGTCACCGACGTTTATAGCAATACCTCGTCTTGTCCATTTGGTCCGACACTGTATACTTTGCAAGTAGTCCTTGTACCAGCGATCCCAAAACTGTCGGAAATACCATTGGAGCTGTTGATATCTTTGCAGGCTGTTGACATTTTCCACCCCTCTTAGTTCTTGCTCTGGTAAGGCGTTAAGAGCAGCCCCAATGATGAAATGTCCCGGAGTTATCGCAGGCATGTCATTCGCATTCTCAGGGATTGGAGTAATTGGCCTCGAATTAAGTATAGACTCAATTTGAATAATTAGAGTATTGAATTCAGCAAATGTGCGAGGAGTTATTCACTACGCGCTTAAGGTGAAATTTAAACGACTTAACAGCTGCCTCCTACAGCCCACCGAAGTGGAGAGATCGGGGAGGTATGTGCTTCCAAAACATTCCATTATCGGCGCATTCGTTTAATATTTCCTCTTGAGAATTTCTTTGTCGCAACATCCCTGCAGTGAAAACCCAAACCAGTTAGAAAAAATACTAGTTCATAAACTAGTATGTGCCTACCAGTTCGACATTTTCGAAGAACTTAAGCGTTCAGCGACATCTGCCTTTGAATTGCCAAAGCCTAAAATAAAACGCAATTAATTGCTTTTCTTACAAATGTCGGCTGTGGCGTCACGTGAAGACTACTGGTTCTGGTTCTGGGATCGCAGGTTCTCGAGGCCGCTTGGAGGTGGTTAAGATTTTTAAAGTTAGATTAATGTAAGTAGGAATAATTATTTCAATTTAAATATAAATAACAAACTTAAAAATCTAGTTGCATTACAAAAAAAAAGAAACAAATATATGGGAAGAATTACTTGTGCCATAAAAAAATACATAACAAAAAATTTTTTTTTTTTATTAAATCTAAGAATAACAAAAAGACCCTAAATAAAAGAAATATTATTAAAAAAAATATAAAAAAAATTTCCCTGCACCAGGGCTTGAACCTGGTACCTCAGGCATACCACGCGAGTGCTTTGCTCTGTCGGCCATTGCGACTGTTGGAGAGACGCGAGCAAAAAGGCATACTAATGCTTTTCATAGAGGATGAATTGGCAGACTATCTCATCAACTGGTATGATGCTACTAGTATTTCTACTAGTAGATGCTGATGCGTAGCCTGACAATTGACATCTCGTAGGACATCGCAATGTTAAAAATACCAGTCGCTAACACTGAAAAAGGGTAGAACGTGAACTAGTTGGGCTGA
Source organism: Rhagoletis pomonella (assembly GCF_013731165.1). Classification (NCBI taxonomy): domain Eukaryota; kingdom Metazoa; phylum Arthropoda; class Insecta; order Diptera; family Tephritidae; genus Rhagoletis; species Rhagoletis pomonella. The sequence goes on along the minus strand of NW_023458558.1, from coordinate 79,962,689 downwards.
AATGCAAACTAGTAGAATTCTAGTTCACAACTAGTAGCTTTCCCTGCAGGGATATTATAGACTTCGCGCAATTCATTGCACGCCCCAACAAAATTTGTCGCGTTGTCACTGTATATGACCGCGCAACGACCGCGTCGTGAAATGAACCGCCTTAGAGCATTTAAGAACGCCTTTGGGCTGAGATCTTTCATAAGCTCTAAGTGAACAGCCTTAGTAACAAAGCAGACAAAAATTGATACATACCACGACGTCGAAAATGTATATAAAAGGGACCACAAAAATCAATTCCGACAATATTGAATGGTCGGCTTTGTTGAACACGAAGGTCAGCCATGAGTTGATTAGATTTAATTGGCTGCGCCTTCGCAGTTATAGACGATAGAGCGTGCTAAATCCTTTCCATGGACTGGCCAAAACCTTTGATTAGGGACACGAATTTCAATAAGATACGATACCATATCGATACTTTTGGCATTCGATACCGATATTTTCTACTCGATAGTTTTAAAACGATATTTTTTGGAATCGAGTACCAGAACCCTAGTATCATATCGAATGTCGTAAACTCACATTACAAGGATAATACTATTAACAATTCGTCCAGATATAAATTGGGCTTTAAAGAGCAGAAATGTGTAACATAGTTAGGTTGCATGTGCTGGAATTTGACCCTGCGACCTCGGTGTTTTAAGGCAACACATCAATCTCCACGTGCTGTTACACAATATGTTAGTGTTTGACCGAGATTCTCCTCCGATTTGTCGCGCGTTAATGTTGTGGCACAAAAGGGGTCGCTTCAGTTTTATGTCGACTCTGAACGCGATTTGGTTTTAATGGGAAGCTGTTTTTCATTTTCAAGCTGTGCGCACTGCTAACCATTACACCACAGCGGCCTATATACGAGACCTATATTTAGATAAATTTTTTGGATTTTGGTATCTATATTTGGAATATCGAGTATTTTTATTCCGATATTAATGGGTACCCTGGCACAATTTTGCTTGGATCGTAAAATGTAAGCTACAACATTTACTAACTTCCGGTAGTTGTTTTGATATTTTATACCTTCTACAAAATGTTCTTCATACTGCGTTGTAAGAACAAGTTTAATCCATTTTCGTTCCAAGACGCTATCGTTGGGCTGAGTAAAGCTTACTGTAATTGGCCAAAATTAACTCTCCTTCATTAGAAATATCGGTCCATTTGACCAAAGTGTGGAGGTAATTAACATTTCACCAGCACTCCACGTGATAGCAAGTCTGCAGGATTATGCTCTGTATATACATGCGTCATAAGCGGCTTCGGAACTGTCGGAGAAAGCATGTAATTCATAATTTGCAAGCGGGGCAAATGCCTGGCGATCAATCTTGAAGCTATTTAAATGTTGCAGTTGATTGCGAAAGTTCTCCCAAAGAGAGATATATTATTGAGGGAGCGATTCGTCCCAACTAATATTCAAGCGCCAGAGCTGTTGCATAAATATTTTTGCAGGCACGGCGACAGGGCTCTTTAGACCTAGAGCATCGAATAGCTGCGCTATTTGGAAAGTAGTCGCTGGTTTAGCAATTGAGTCTGACTTTCATATAAGAATTTGTCAATAAAGGGGTTCTATATGACTCCCAGTGTTTTGATTGCATTATCACATTTTATTTGGAAAAACTTCTCTTTATCTTCATCTGGAGTGCCATTAAGTATTTCGGTGTGATTCGCGCACAACTTTCTTAACTCGAAACCACCCTTTGCAAGCATAGCCCTGAGTTGTAATTGAAAATCGATTGCTTCACTTAGGGCCGTTTTCTAATGTAAGCAGTATAGTTGCCTTTACTAACAGGGCAGATAAATTGTTCCTCACTTTAAAGTGTTTTGGTTTTCTTATCTTACCAGTAAAAATAAATTTGTTATTCCGTAGAGTGAAACTTCACTACATTTCCGAGAGTGAAACTTCACTACATTCGTCATAAAATTCCAAAGGTTGGCAATGCAACATAAGCAAATATAGAGCAAGAGCAACTGTTAACAAAAACTAAAACCTTGGTTGAAATATCTAATATAGCTGGCTCATGAACCAAAACCAAACCAAAATTTAAAGTTGGGTACAAATTTTAAAGGTTGCATCGGGTGAGCAACAGTTTATCGATTCGAGAAAATAATGCGCTGATAGAAAACGAAAACTCGTATATCGAGACGATAAAGTGGCCGGTAAACTAAAGGGTAGATGAGAAAACGGTCCTAAATGTGTTAGCGCCCGTTAGTATGTCGTCAACGTAAAACCCGTGAAA
>NW_023458558.1:79958419-79960310 GCF_013731165.1 Rhagoletis pomonella | reverse complement strand
AATGTGTTAGCGCCCGTTAGTATGTCGTCAACGTAAAACCCGTGAAATGCGGCATCGACCACGCGGGGTATGTATGTTGCTCATCAATGCACAGTTGCTTTAGCGCACGTGTTGCTAGAAAGGAGGCAGGGGTATTACCGTACGTAACAGTGCATAAATGGCTATTGGATCTCTTTCGTCGAAGCGCCCTAGAATATAGTGAAAACGTCTGTCGTTAGGATGTAATGATATCTGGTGGTACATCTTCGAGATATCTGCTGTAAAAACAAAAGTATAGTAACGAAATCGCAAGACTGTAGAAACTAGGTCGGTCTGTATTGCAGGTCCGACCAATAGTAATTCATTGAGAGATACACCTGAACTGGTTTTTGACGAAGCATCGAATACCACGCGTAATTTCGTCGTTGAGCTTGATGGCTTTAAAACATGATGGTGTGGAATGAAATAGTGGGAAACGCTAAGGTCTACGCCTGATATCGGCTCCATATGAGATAGAAATATAAATTCATTCATAAACTCCTTATATTGTAAGTAAAGTGTCGTATATTTTCGAAACTTTAATTCAAGGGAGCGAAATCTTCTAAGCGCCAAATCATACGACCTTCCTAGTGCGCTTGCACTCATCTTGAAAGGCAGTTGAACTTGATAACGACCACACGGAAAGCGCGTAACGTTTTCTGTGAAATGAATTTCACTCTACCTCTCCTATTTCGTTAGATTGAGCAACGCATAATTATTGTTTTCTAATTGCCAGAATGCCTTGAGAAATACAAGATTCAATAATACAAGGTTAGATAGTTATTGACAGCTGCGGTTTGTAAGGGAGTGTACAAAAGGTTGCATTTACGAAAGACGGAGATAGGGGAAGAATGAAATCGCTTGGTGCGGAAATGGTACTAGAAAAGTACGCAGAGTAGGCAATTAGTAGTAAAATTCCTTTTGTAAATTCTAATTTATTTGCAGGAAATCTGGCATTTTAAACGAAATGTTGAGCGTAATATTGATATATCTACGTGAATTACGTAATTTATGTGCATTTAGCTGTATAAAAATTGCCTTAAAATTAAAATAAGACTACTATGAGATTGATGTAAATATCCAATTTAAAAACAGTTTATGTTTTCATCAGTTAATATGCTTCATATGCATATACAAATAAACATATTGCACAAAAGCTTGTACTTTATTTCACACCAAAGCTACACTGTTTCTATGTAAATTTGCAAAGAAGCACTCCGGTGGCTCTGCTAAGGGAGCGGTGTGAGAGAGACAACTGTCAGTTTATCGAACCTTGTATTATTGAATCATGGTCTTGATAGAGTCATTGAGTGTAGAGTCTTGGTGTGTGGTCGCACACTGCACCATATTGCTGTATGAATTGTTGTTTGTCGAAGAGAGCCTTCCAGCCACGACCCAACCGAAAATAGTATTTTGTGCTATTGGTAAACAACGCCCAAGTTTGACTTGACCAACAGACAGAATTTCATAAAATGCGTCGACGCCTATGAGGAGATCAACACGTTGCGGCTCGTTGAAGAGAGGGTCTGCTAATCTGAGGTTTTTTTGGAATGGTCCAGTTCTCAATTTCCAGTTTTTCTTTAGGCAACGGGCCAGTTATGTGGTTTAAAACGGTGCCTTCCAGTGTGATAGAAAAGTTGTTGAAGCGGGATTTTATTGTCAGTACAGAATTATATTTTGCAGACATACGCGTGTTGTTAGCGCAAAGAAAATGTGTGGGTGAATATTGACGTGTTTATCCTGCTATTCTGACAATTCGTTCAGAAATCAAATTTAAGTGCGAACCAGCAATGTCTAGCAATGCTCGACAAGGGATGCTCTGGTTATGGTTGTTAATCAAATTTACTATAGCAGTTCCTAATATATTTCCGTC
>NW_023458558.1:79955719-79958319 GCF_013731165.1 Rhagoletis pomonella | reverse complement strand
TTCCTTACATTAAATATTTAAGCAAAGTCGAACGTATTTACTTATTATCAAACTTAAATGTACTTACTTGCTCTTCTCGGGGGTTTATCTCTTAACAATTTCACGTTTATTAGGAAAATTTGTTGCTTGAAAAATTTGTGTGTATTTTTTTTTTGTAATGGAAATTTGAAAAAAAACACATTTTCAAATGGGTTAACAATTAATTTCAATTTGACATTATAGTCTGCTTCTTATGAGAGCAATGTCAGAATCAATCACACTTTGTTGAATACATTTTGGTTCCAACCATGATACAAAAAAGAAGGTAGTTTCAATAAACAACTTTTGACGGATAATAAAATTTTTTGAAGTTTCATAAATTGTGAGTATCCTCAACGGCCTTGCCACGTTGATAATATTAAAACAATAAATCGGAGTATTTTCTTTCCCACTTTTATACCAATTTAATAATATTTCAAATCAAAACTAATTATCAGTGCTTGGTAATTTTTTTACTTAGATGGTTCGCACCTTTTTTTATTAAAAATATATAAAATGTGTAATGTTAAAGGAGACTTCATTGAAATTGGTTTTTTTATTTTATAAAAAAAACCACGAGATCATTATGTTGTTATTTTTTCATTTTCTTATTTTGAATGCAATCTTGCGATTTAAAAATCAAATTCTAAAGAATTCTCTTTCGAAATAAATCTTTTTATAATCGCCAATTCCATGTGAATAAACTGTTCTCATAACTTAATTTGCAAAACAAAAACAAATTGGGAAAACAAATTTTTGTTTTGCTTTATAATTTTTGGGAATATTTGTTCACATGAAATTCGTGATTCGTGATGAAATTCGTGAAAATTTACTTTTAAATTTCTCATCAGATTTTGCAAAAAATTAGGCTTTGTGGTTAGCGTATCACCATTAACTTCAACAAATTGCGAATTTAAAATTTCCAATGTATGCAAAAAACTTGAATTCGGCTTGCGCATAACGCCCTCCGATAAGCAATTAGCATAAGTATAATTTTAATCACTTTCTTCATCCGTTCTGAAACATAGATTCGTCAAGCCCATTTTGGAGATTATGCATTAATTTTCAGATTCATCATATTCGACATCTTTGAGTGGACTGATGAAATCTTCTGCTTGAAAAAAAATATTACTGCTCGTGATCAGGTAGCATGAATTTAATGAAATGTCATAATTTTATTAAAAGTCAAATGGTTAACAACAACAACGAATGTCATTAAATGAAACTACCTTCTTTTTTGTATCATGGTTGGGACCACCTCGGTGGATACCGGAAATCGGTAATACAACCAAAAGATAAAGCATCCTCCACTTTGTAATTCATGTTTTTTCGTTTTCCTATAAAAACATTTTCGTCAATTTTAGAAGCCCAGGGCGAGTTGGAGTTCAAAGGTCATATAGAGGTTGAAAAAGGCCCTTCCGAGAAAACCGGAAGTCGGTAATAACACCAAAAGATAGAGCATTCCCGATTTATTTGGTCAAATGTTTCTGGTTTTCAATAAATAATATTTCCTTCCATTTTGAGAGGGGGTGGACGGGTGGCCTAGGTCACCCTGTATAGCTTGGCCTCATTTCATTTTTTAAAAATTTATCGAAATTTCTGTAAAATATATGAAACAATTTACTACAGTATCTATCTATGAACGTAAGGGTTTAATGAATAGCTCATATTGACCTACTGTACTGACAAATACAAATATACTCACAGTTGTTATCAAAATAACTTATAAATCTTGATGGCGACAGAAAAGCGGAGGGAACTTGCAAGTCTATTAACGAAGTTCGAGAAAATTATTCACTTTAGGTATACATAAATAGTGTACTAAACCAGAATGAAACCAAAAACTAATAACGTATGTATATTTTACATAGAACGGAGTTTTCAAGTAAATTCAATGCATTAATTTTTGAGTTTTTATTTAGTCTGATTTTTCCTAAAAGAAGAAATTTTTGCGCATTGAATACTATAAATCTTTTATTTACTCCACTCAATGCGTTGGAATGTCACAATGTTTGAAACTTATTCAAATCAATTACTATTCAGATCCGTTTGCCTGCACTGTAAATTCGAGTACCATTATTTTTTCGCCTTGCGGAAAGTTTGCTGTGCCATTTGTCATTAGAAACAACATAAAGTTTTAAGCAAAATATAAATTTCCTCACACAGCAAACAAAATTTGGCAACAAAGCGGCAAGGAAACGCGATACAGTATGCTCCGGATATAAGCACAGACAAACCTGTTTTCAAAAAAGTGTTTATAAGTGGACTATTCTATTACCCAAAATTCCATTTGTAAGTCAAAACTAAATTTATTGTATTTTGTTATTATTTGTAATATACACGAATGGTATATAAATAAAATTTATAAATGATCTGTTATAAAAAATAGTACAAAGGATTTTATTTATACATATATATGTATTATGTTTCATTTCGAAAGTGATGATGTTAAATTAAAACTATATTTAGAAACTGAATTTCCAGTCATACATATATAATATATACATATATGGAATTCTTTTATATTCGGTGTTATCCTGCGGCAGTTACTGTGGAGGGATTGGTATTCCAAGAAAGAAATT
>NW_023458558.1:79937536-79955619 GCF_013731165.1 Rhagoletis pomonella | reverse complement strand
ACATTAAAAAATGTGAAATTAAAGCCCAATTGAAGGCCTGTCTTAAAGAAAAACGAGCTCAAGTCGGTGAAAATCCTCTCGATTGGTGGAAAACTAAACCACAATACGACAGCATTCAGGCCTTATATAGGAGCCTCTAAGAAATCGCGTCATGGGAGAAAAGGCAGCAAAATTACTTTTTTTGAAATATAATATGCCTCTTTTGACTTTTGACTACTAGATTGAAACATTGTATAGGTTAAGCCCTCGCTAAATGTTCTAATAATTTACAAAATGTTTAAGTAATAAAATCGATGACTTAAGTTGATTATAGCTTTTTTGTAATGTTATTCCTAACATCCGCATTCGTATATGCATTCGCACATTCGCATTCCAAAAGTTCGCATTCGCGAGTGTGGAAAATATGACATTCGAAGCATCCCTACTTATGACCTAGATTGAGCAATATGGTACTTTTTTTAAGAGTTGCCAAATTTCAATTAAGTTAATAATCACCCGGAAACGACTGAACGGATTTTCATGAAATTTTGCACATATATAGTTTATGACGTAGATTGAAAAATAGGTTACTTTTTTTAAGAGTAACCACCTGTTAAAAAAGTTCAATTAAATTAATAATCACGCGGAAACAACTGAACGGATTTGCATGAAATTTTGTAGATAGTTCAATCAAATATTACAAAACAGGTGTTAAACGAAAAAAAGTTTAAGAGAGCTTAATTTCGAAGATATTTTTGAAGAGGGCTGCCATCCTACTAATATTATAAATGTGAAAGTTTGTATGTTTATTTGTTTGGATGTTTGGGGCTCCATCACGCGAAAATGACTGAACGGAATTGCATGGAATTTCGCACACAGATAGTATAGGATATAGATTAGAAAATAGGCTGATTTTCTTTAGGAGTTGCCACCTGTTAAAAAAGTTAAATTAAAGTAATAAATTCAATCAAATATTACAATACAGGCGTCAAGCGAAGACAATTTTAGGAGAGCTTAATTTCGAAGATATTTTTGAAGAGGGTTGCCACCTGTTTGAAAATTAAATTTCGCACAGATGGTTTGTGACCTGGATTGAAAAACAGGCTACTTCCTTAAGCGCTTTCCCGATCGGAAATCAATTTGGCACACTTACTGCGGATTTCCCAAGGATGGTCTTAGACTGAAAATAATTCCGATGAATCAAGAGTGGTGGCCCCTCCCAAACAAATTGGAATTTTCATAATGCTTAAATACCTCTGGGAGAGTACTGGAACTTTGTAAGGAGATATGTATGTGAAATAAAATTCATACTCATATTCATTCCACTCACTGTGGAAAACGGGCGTGGCACCTCACATACTAACTGAAACTTTCATATTGCATATTTCTTCAAATATTTTGGGTAGAGTACTCGAGCTTGGTATGGAGGCATGTATGTATGTGAAATCAATCCCCTACTCATGGAGAAAAGTGAGAGTTATTGGACAAGAGGGGTGAGAACTCCCATGCAAACTGAGTTTTTTATGCTGCATATCTCTCGAGGTATTTATTGCATAGGATTGGAGCTTGCCATCGATATGTGTATAAAAAATTGATTCCATGTCCTTGGATAAAAATTGGGATTATTCGAAAAGGGTTTGAACCCCCAAAACTCCCACCTGCGTTCGACCCTGAGCTTAAGATAATTTGTCCTTATCACGCAGCAAAATACTCATATAAATATAGTTTATTTTCAGCCGTACGGGATCCACTCCAACCTTTTTGAATACAACACATTGTACCCAAACCAAAAAAAAGCTTAATTTAAAAAAAAAAATACACACACTTATGACCAGGAAACGGATTTTTAGGACCTAAAAACTTATAAAAAAGGCAAAAAAAAACATTAAAGTAGGCTGGAAATGGCAAAATAAAATAACTAAATAGGCAGGAAAAGCACTAGAAATCGCATAAAAGCAAAAGAAGGCATTAAAAAATACAAAAACCGAAAAATAATCAAAAAATGCATTTATTTTAGAAATGTGTACATTACAAGTAAAAAGAGAAAAACTATGATTTAGAAAATTTTTTTTCTCCTTTCGAGTTTTTAACTCACAAAACTTTAATCTCTATAGTTGTAGTGAAATTGAACCACAAGAAGACTTTTGAAGTTTTCTGGAAGCATTTTCATTAGATTTTCGCAAGAATGATAAAATACAAGGTTGTGCATTCCTGCGGGTGATGACGTCAAGATAGCAACGAATAGTGTAGATAAAGGAAAGAATAATTGGAGATGGAGGAGAGAAAGAGTGTTAACTGTCAAACCATGGAGGTCGCCATTTTACATACATACCCTACATCGTGAGATTTTCGTGAAGAAAAGCCTTGAATGTACTAAACGTCCCCTCGACGTGAGTTGTTACAAGTGGCGCCCAATTTAACGTTTGACACTTTCATATTATCAGAAATAAAGGCTTTTTCCTCGCTGTAGTAACTTTTTTAAATGTAGAAAAGGCAACATCAAATCTGTATATATGGAAACAGGGAAAGCTAAATCGCGGACACTCTTAATCGAATATACTATATATCTTTAGCGGAATTTCAATAAAATCCGTTCCCTGCCAATGACTATCGATGAAAATGGTAAAGGTCGATTCTACAGGACCAGCCCGATTTTTTCTTTCTTTCAAATATTGTACATATTGGTGATTATTGGTATTCACTATACCTGTCAGCTGCTTCTGACACTTATTCTTATCATGTCCAAGCATTTTGTGTTTAATATTTTGCTTCTTTTGTCGAAGAATTTTTCACGAACCTAAAAACAGTTTTCGATACTTTAACAAGGAAAAGTATAAAAATATAAGCTTTCATTTCATTTCATTTATTATTATAAAGAAAATTAGTACAATAAGATCCCAAAGATCTTTTTTAGTACAACGGTAACTTAAAATTAAGACAAGAATAAGAGTTGAGAATAAAAAGTGCATAGTACATCATGTCAAACAAAGCCTGACAAATAGCATTAGGCAAAACTTACAAATCTATATAAAACCAAGAGAGGAAGATAAAATAAAAAATAAATATAAAAAAAAGTTAATAAACAAATAAAAATTAAAAAGAACGACATATAATTTTCAATTAGCCTATATCTAAAAACATACACATTTACAATTTATATAGATGGCGAACCTCAGCTGATAATGAGTTAATAAGTTAACGAAAATACGAGTAAAAAACACTCTTAAAGTTGCTTTTATTTAGACTGTTACGAATATGTCCTGGAACCGAATTCCAGGTGCGAATAGCATTGACGAAAAATAGTCTTGCAGATGCTAGATAATTGTACTTAGGTATAATCAGGTCAGTAAGGCGTGCAGACTTTGAGAAGGATAATTTTTCGTATAGATATCTAGGATCTTTATCCATCATTAGGCGAAATAAAAAAAATACAATTTCTTGCTGTTAGGTATTCAGAGATACTGCAGCCCAACAGTCGTGATTTCCAATCGGATATTCGCTCAAATTTCGATAGCCCAAAAACATATCGAGTAACATGATTGAATACTACATAAATTTTATGGGAAGATTGAGAATCTAGGCTGCTGTAGACTAGCTCAGAATAGCAGATATTTGGCAATATTAATTGAATGGCCAGTTTACGTCTAACGATTAATGGTGTAAAAGTTGCAGACATTCTTAAATTTCTTAAAGATACTTCAGCACCAACTTTTACTGTCGGGGTTCGGTCGGACAGATAGCTCTTCATTGACTGCACGGCAAAGTCACTAAACCCAAAATAGTTTTTGAGTTTGAGGCATAGTAGTTCATGGCTAACTGAGTCGAAAGCTTTGGAGAAATCCAAAATGCATAATAGTGTCAGGTGGTTTTTATCAAAGGATATCCGAATGTCGTCAAGTATTTGAATCATAGCCGTGGAACAACTGTGTCTAGCTCTAAATCCGAACTGGAGCGGCGACAATAACTTAAATTTCTCAAGATGGACATATATTTGTTCAGACATCACAGACTCAAGTACTTTAGACAAGACAGACAAGATACTAATAGGACGAAAATCACAAGGACTACATGGAAATTTATTTTTAGCTACCGGAATCACAGTTGCAACCTTCCATGCATCAGGGAAACAAGAGGTGGTGAAGCAATGATTGACAATATGAGTCAAGGTAGGTAAAATAAGCGGTAAAATTAATTTAATAAATCGTATTGGAATGCCGTCTTCGCCTATTGCATTGGACCGTATTTTATTGATACATCTTACTACATCACACTCAGACACAGCACTAAATTCAAACATTTGACCAACAGAAGGACGAGGACATGAAAATGAAATGTTTGGGGCGAGTAAGCAAGGGGAAGACGCACGGCTCACAAAGAAGTTATTTAGAGTTTCAGGCTCAAGTAGACAGCTAGTGGTGTTACTGACATGTACTCGGAGATTTTTTAGGTTTCGCCACAGGACATTATTGGGGAGTGAGGGATCCAACTTTTTGCCAAAGAACCTGCGCTTTTCACGTTTAATTACTGAAGTGGCTTCCTTCCTAACTGCCTTAAATGCAGACTAATTTGCATCTGAACGGTTCTTTTTCCACCGAGAATAAGCCTTATTACGCTTTCTGATCATAGTTTGAACCGCAGAGTTGAACCAAGGGCACGATGAGGATCTGTTTTCAAAAGTGCGTAGCGGGACATGAGCTCTAAAAGCACTCAGAACGTTGTCATTCAAAAAGGCAAGCTTCTCATTCACTGTGCAAAGTCCCCAGCCTAATTAATGTGTGAGAGGTCAGTTAAGAGATTATCAACGTTTAGAAAACGGTAGTCAAATGAGATATGGCTGTTTACTAAGTTAGTACGGTCAGAATTAAGATTCAAACCAAAAGTACAGAAAATGAGATCATGGTCTGATATAAAGGACAGCTGATCAAATTTTAGCACACTTTGAGGGTCAGAAACAATAAAATAATCAAGCAACAGGACAACAGTTATTTCCATACCTTGTAGGTATAGATGTATTAACAAACGATAATCCAACAGTAGCGACGACATCTCTTAATCGAGAACTGTAGAAATCTTGGCTAAGCAAATTAACATTGAAGTCTCCACAAACAATAATATTTTCATAATTAACAGCTAGAGGGGACAGAACATTAAAATAATCACAAACTCTACAACATTTATTAGGATTGTAAACACATGACAAAAGTACTTTACATACAGAGTTAGACAGCTCAACAAGCAAGTATTCAGTATTGATTTGTTTTGGCCGATTAAGTTCTGAACGATAGAAAATAAATTAGTTTAACAGGATACGTTCCAAGTTAGCGAAAAAGTTGTTTAGAACTCAATGTACCGCAAATGTTAAGTGTAACGTAGCCAGTGAAAAACTAAAATGTTGTTTTTTGGATAATTAAGTACACTTTCCAAAAGGATACTAACATAGTTTCTTAGTATTGTCGATATCATACTGATTCCATATGGAAAAAATGAAATCATAGCTGACTTCGTTGCACAATTATCTAATAAATAAGTGTAACGTGGCCAGTGCTTTTCTTTTTAATACAATTTTTTTTTATTGACTTGATAACTACCCTCATTTCATTTTAGCAATAAATAATAACACATATTTAAGAAAGTATTTTCATGAACAATTGCGAATTAAGCATCATACTGCTAAATTTTAATAACTATCCTATTGAAATAAAGTGAAACTAACATTTCTAAAATATCCTTTGAAATCTTTATCTCTTAAAATTTTCACTATATATTTGCCTATAATTCAATTATTTTTTGCAACATATAAATCTGATAAGTTATCCGCCCATTATACGTAATTCTGCCCATAACACTACAATTTTATTTATAGAATCTGGGTCTACACCAGACTACGAAGAGTTTATAATAATATAATAGATTGGCGCTTAAGCATATGTTAGTGCTTCGCCGAGCTTCTCCTCCAAATTGTGGCGTGCGCCTTGATGTTGTCACACAGAGGGAAAGGTGCTACAGTTTTACGCCGACTCCGAAAGGCGATTGTATTTTTATGAGACGCTATTTTTCATGGCAGAAATACACTCGGAGGTTTGCCATTGCCTGCCGCGGCCGTTGTTAAGAAAAAACGTTTTTTTTTTATATATATTTTTGCCATGTTGCTTTGACCAGGGATTGAACACAGGCCCTGCGGAGTGTAAGCGCGCACTGCTTACCACTGCATCACAGCGGCCGCCGGAAGAGTTGACAAGTCTATTTATTTTGTTAAAAATTGTTTATGTTAGAACTTTTCTATAAAACTGCGATAAATGCATCAACATTTTTTTTATCTAAGGTTACCAAAGTTGTGGAAACCACCGTATCTGATTTGAAATTGTCTTGGATGGCATTGGAAAAAAATAATGATTCAAGAAGGTTTTAAAAACACACAACATGGTACTTTAGATGAGCTTTTGCATATTTTAAGTTATTAAACATAAATGGTTTTTGAAGTAAAGTTAATTAAATATTATTTGCGACGATAATGCGAAAATTTTCTGGTTAAACATATTAGCGTAGGATGATTTTTGACCTAGTTAGAATTTTTAAGGATAATCGAGTTTTATTTTTTAATCCTGCAATAGAAGATCCCAATTTTAGCTCAAATAGTTGTTTATGATGACAGGATAAGAATGCGAAGAAAAAATTGATGAACAAAGCCTTTTGGTTAAACCTTGCCCAAGCGAACGTACGTGTAACGTGGCCAGTGTTTTGTGTAACGTTGCCTGTGACCAAATTTTATGAGCAAAACTTGTCAAAAACCTAAAATTTACAACAATCGGGTAAGCAGATGAGCATCTGCTTTCATTGTAGAAGACATACTGAAAAGCTAGCAATATTCGCTCACCCGTTTCGCAGAAATTTTAAACTTTCTGACACAACCCATCATTAAACTTCCAAATAGTGTAACGTAGCTAGTGCACATTCGAATGCCTATAACTTTGAAATCCAAGGATTTATTAAAATCTTTCTTTTACAGATATATAGATTTGACCGTGCCTGATCATATCACCTAGAAAGCCCAGTTGGTTTTGTGTTATTTATTGGACAATTGATCACTAAAATTTAAAAAAAAAAATTTAATACAAGCTTACAACAAATATTTCACTAAGTTTGACGGAATAAAACTTTTATATCATTGAAAATTAACTTATGTAAGTACAAAATTGATTTTACTTCAGTCATGTTGGAATGAATAATTTATATCTTTTTAAGTATTTTTAGTTAAGATTCGCATTAAAAAATTTAAATTTTCTCCATGAGAAGTGAATTATATAAAGAAATTTTGACGAAAATTTCAGATACAATTGCAATATAAAATATAAATGCCCCTTTTTCCGGTTTTTCTGTTTTCAGTAGATCAAGAAATCAAAAACCTACCCTTTACTGCAACAACAGCATACAAACTCTTGAAAATACAAGGCAAAAACCACACCAATTACTTTTTCAACTGCCGCCTTTGCGCACGTTTGTACAATATAGTGTACAAGATACTTACATCCCTTCAGTGTAAATGTACAATATATTGTACTTTTTTTTGACCGCTCAGGAAAAATAATTAACATCAGGATAGTTGAATTTTATCATTTTTATATGATGAAATGATTTTTATATTTCCATGCTATGTGCTTTTCTTAGTGATTTTACTTGACTTGCACGTTTTTTTTTTGTACAGTAAATTACCACCACTTGCGTGTCACTGGAATTTTATAAAATTATCTATTTTTAAACTAAATTCTAAAAATATTTTTGAAACGTTTTCGATTTTGAACTTTCGTAAACTATTCGGGACAGTCCAAAACTTCATTTGTTTTCAAAAATATTAATAAGATTTTTAGTAGCACGCTTCCAATGTTACAAAAAAATAAATGTACAATATATTGTACAAATGCATAGGGTTAAAAACATGTGATCATTTCCACAGGATGGTCAACCAGGACAGATAACTAAAATCACCAATCAGTTGTATGGGAGCTATAAGTTATAGCGGTTCGACTTTGACGGTTCGAATTATTCAAGTTCGATTACACCCTACCATTTCGCTGATGAGTGAGACGAGCATTGAACCAAGTTCCAAGTATAGCGCGCTGGTCTAAATACACGGCTGTAGCGGAGGCTAGAGCAAAAAACTACTGAAAAACCTCGCCTTTAAGTCCGCTTTTGAATTTAACGTAAATATCATACGTTCCGAAAGAAAATATTTCTTCAGGAAGATGTACATATTTATACATACATATGTATGTATGTATTTAATGCATTCGCTAGCGATGCCTCTACGCTATAATATTCTAAACTTTAGAATCTAAAGAGAAGAATCACTTAACTTTGGTTTGTTTAATGTTGGTATATTTAATCATAAATACTTACACAGTCCCTGCTTGAACATGGAAACACGCGCATAGACATATACAAATGTATGTGCATACATACATAGAACGTACAATAAGTCTAAGAAGCTAAAGTTTCACTATAATGAGGCAAGTTTACTACAACGCAAACAGCTGAAGCTAATAAGATCGCACAAATAAAATAAACTTTATTGTTTGTTTTTGCTTTATGAACTGTTCGCTATTCAGCATCTTTTGTTGATGCTTTTCTGCTCGAGGAAGTGGAAGGAATAAGCGAAGGCTGTGCCTCATAAAATTCATAGCACTAATTTAACAATGAATCAAATTTTAGCAAAAGTGGTAAAATGTTGGGCTAAACAAAGGTGGTCGAGGAATCCTCTTCCGCTAGTAGCTTGTACTTGGGGAAAACATTAATTACAGTACATCCTAATTTTATAATTTTCACTTCTTTCAGGAGTTGAGCGCATGTGGCATCGAACTCATTTCATTTTGCTTCTAGTTACTAATAAGTACAGTATAAACGAAGTCGAAGTGAAGTAATTTGACTGTAAAAATCTGTCTTGAAAGCTTATACTTAAAAATTAATTTCATGTCCTTGTACATATGTATATATGTATATCCTTTAACACCTTGCACGTTACTCATGACATGTATGCAAACATACGCGCTTAAACCACATGCGAGTATGTGTATCTTATAAGGCATCAAGTACCACGATTCGGGATCCCGAATCCCGGGAGTCCCGAGACCTATTTTGAGTCGCGAAATCCCGGGATAAAGCCTTTGGGATAATTTAATTTACGACCAAATTAAAAAGAAACGAGACTCAGACACTGTAATGACATAAAAGAATTATAAAATGCAACCCTACAAATATTCAAATAATATATTACAATTCTAACACTACTATTATTCTATGTTATAATATATATAACACAGACATGAGACATTCTTTTTCATATCGGATACCAAATTTGGTGTCACAATTTCGATTGGATTTTTTCGTGATTCTGACTAAATAATCATGCACTTCTTCAAATTGTTATATCTCGGGTTCTGCTCATCGTAGAGACTTCATTATTGACTCATAAAATCAAACACCTCGTCATAAAAAAAAAAAATTTTAAAAATAGTTCTTGTAAAACTCCAATTATTTTGGATTATGTTTTTTATCGAGAATTAAACAATGATTACGATGATGTAATTTTAAATCCCAAATTTACTGGTCTTCGCTATGCAAATCAACTTAAAAAAGTGCAACTGTTAAAATCTAAGTCTACTTTAGGACAATCATAACCATCATAGAAAGCCCGTTTCTTTATCTTCAAAACGACGTTAAGATGAAGCCTCTACGATGAGTAGAGCCCGAGATATAACGATTTGAAGAAGTACATGAATGGTCAGAAACACGAAAAATTTCTTTGACAGATCATATATCCGAAGAAAAAAAAACAAAAAATTCCTCGAATACGTGTTTGCTTATTTCATGTTTAGAACCTATAAAAAATTTGAAGCGAATCGAAGACATGACATCAATTTTTTTACGGAATCCGTCCGACGTGTGTATATACATAAGTATAGATAAATATATATTGTGGCATACTAATATTACCATACATATGTGTATATGTATAAATACTATATGTACTTAAGTGTAAGGATGATCTCTTATTTTGTACTTTTTGTAAAAATGATTGCGACTGCAATACGGATGAATTTCAATTCCATAGTTTTTAGTTTATTCAGTTTGTAATTGGCTTTTTAAACTGATATAAAATAAAATCATTTATATTTCTTTGTTTAAACACACAAATTTATTTTTATTTCTAGTACTTGCACCAAAGCAAGACTACAAAACTAGTTTGTTAGCATATTTTAATTAATGGTAATAATATATGCCGGAGTCCCGTGATTACCAATTTCAGATCCCGAAATCCCAGGATTCACAAAATAGTCCGGGATTGGATGCCTTAGATAAAGATACAAGTGTAGATACAGGTAGATGTACATATATTACTGGATGTCGGGTGGAGCTGAGCAACGCGTACTCATCTTACGTACATACATATATAGCATCGTATCTGCGGCAATAAATATAATTAGCCAAAAAAATTGTTGCTACGAAGAGAGCTTGCGTAAGGCAGAGAGTTGATGAGATGGAAAAATGGAAAAACGCGATCCAAGCCGGATTAATTAGCGCTGATGACATGCAAATATAAAATTTCAAGCACAAATACATACATATATATGTAGATATATATATTTATGTAAAAATAAGTATTTGTGTAGAGCGAATTATGTAGTACATACCTAACATAACGAAAGATATATGTATGTACATTAGACCACGTCAAAAAAATAAAAAATCCTGCAATTCGACCAGAGTAAGACTAAAATTTTTGCAGTTGGTATAGTAATGTTTTACCATGAATCTCCCCTCTCTAGGACAATTCTAAGAGGTCCCGCGTCGAGCCTTTAGTTTTCCCATAGGAATTACACGTAAGAAAATTAGTTATTTCCTTTTGAGGTCAATATAATTTTCTAGGATCAATGACAACGGTCGAAACTATAAGAGTACATTGATTACATTCCATTTAAGTATTATGCATGTTCAGATTCCTTAAATTCGAAAAAAAAAAATTTGCTATACATGTACTAAATTTGACCCATATTGGAGAATGGATTAAAAAAGGATAATTTAGGAATTTAAATCATCTGAGCCTGCATAATACTTAAATGGAATGTAATCAATGTACTCTTATAGTTTCGAGTTGTTTCATTGATCTCAAAAAAATATATTGGCCTCAAAAGGAAATAACTATTTTTCTTACGTGTACATAATTACTATGGGAAAACTAAAGGCTCGAGGCGGGAATTATCCTAGAGAGGGGAGATTCATGGAGGATCGTTACTATACCAAATCCTAAAATTTGAGCCTTATTCCGGTCGCATTGCAGGATTTTTTATTTTTGTTGACGTGGTCTAATGTACATGTATATCAACAATGGCGGATTTACAGTCTTTAGAATAGTGTTTTAGAAGTGGAAACTGGTGATTTAGTGCATTTTTGACGTGGTAATTGCTCATAGAAAACAACGAAATTTAACAAAAGTTGTTTGTTTATAACTTTTAAATGGTTAATAATATTAGCCCTCCCCCTCCAGATTGTTAATAGAGGGGCCGAAACGCGTCGTTCGGTATCCCTCCCGACTTTTCCGGACCTTTTTTAGGGGTTGTTACCCTACACTAGAGAATTACCGACCGCTGTTCGTATGTACATATATATTAACAAGCTAAGCCCACAAGAAATTTCAATCGATATGAAGTACGCCGGTTTTTTCGATTATTTGCTCTCCGTCTAATAGGATTGCTTCTGACTCTTATTTCACATAAATACGCCAAAATTTATATGAAACTACCAGTGACCCAAAATAACGGTTATCACATTTTCTCAAAAATTAAAATGTCAATTGAAAAATATTGTTGTAGACAAGATTTTTTAACGTGCTTGAGGTCCTCAGGGCATTCTCTACATTTTGGAAAAGAGTCCAATATAAACGGTTAAAAAGTTGACTTCAATTTTTTTAAAGTCAAATAATAACTGTTAAAATGTAACTTTATTTTTCCGGCAAAAATAAAAGGCTGTGCTAAATAAATACCGAAAAATCCTTCAGTTTAAATAAAGTAAATTTAATACCAATCCTGCCTTCTCGATTTCAAAAATATATAATTTGTTGATATGGGTCCTTTATGATTTAACAAGCAACACAAAAACTTGCTTAAATCTGATTCAGTTATAGAAACTTATGTGCATAGGTTAAACGTACAAACTTTTCGTAT
Organism: Rhagoletis pomonella; assembly: GCF_013731165.1. NCBI lineage: Eukaryota > Metazoa > Arthropoda > Insecta > Diptera > Tephritidae > Rhagoletis > Rhagoletis pomonella. The sequence continues at coordinate 79,943,425 of NW_023458558.1, read as the reverse complement.
AAAAAGAACATTGCTAGAGTATGCAATTACAATGCGAATAACTATATATCAATTCAAACGATGTTATAATACTCACACTTTTACTTTGGCACTATTTTCGTGACAACCCTCCAGTACTGCTGGAGTCAATCGCTACTTTTGAACCGCTACTGCACCGACTCCTAGGTAAGTAGCTACTCTATTAACCCGTGGTAGTGCACATGGTAGTGCAGAGTCGAACCAGTCGTAAGCAGAATAGCGAAAAACTACAACAGAGGGCGCCCATAAATCACGCAAGTGACTACTTTATTAACTCCCGGTAGTGCAGAGAGAGCCGATGGTGACTACTGCCTAGGACATTGCCTTGTAAAAGTAATCGAAGAAATACACTGCAAGTAGTCGGTCGGTAATTGACGGTGCTTATCAGAGAGCTACCGATTCAGCAGTCCTGTAGTCACTACCCCGTACTGCAGGGAAGTGTTTCAGGTGCGATAGTAATATAGTTGTTGCTCTGCTGGCCCGAAGAATTCGTAAGAAAAAAGTACTTATGCTTTGAAAAAATTCGTAATTATCAGTAAAAGAGTGTACATTTAACTGTTAAAGGATGTAGTTTTAACTACAAATCTAAAGGTGATCAAAAGAAAAAATAAATAGTAAATGCTAAAGTAAAATTCTTATATTAAGTAAGATAGAATTATTATCCTCATTGTTTACAATTAGAATTGTACAGAAATCAATAAAAATTGTGGAGTTCTAAAAAAAAAACCGGGTTTAAAATAATTTTCTGGGTGGAATAAAGTACTTGAGATTCAAGAGTTTAAAATGTAGAACAATCTTTAGAGTACATTAATATTAACAATGTTCTGTTACTAATGCTTTAGTAAGAAACAGTGTTAGTTTTAAATAAATTTGAACCAAACAATCATATTAATCACATTTTTATTCTTTTTTTATTTTTTTACTATTACTTGGCACTAGTTAGCTTGGGTAGTTATTGAACTAAATGAACTAAAGGACTAGTTCAGCTCAATGAACTACTTCACTAGTTCGGTATTTTCATTGAACTAAAATTTGTCAGTGCTACTACTTCTCATTTTGGATCGCGATCCAAATAGTCTTGGCAGCACGAACGTATGACGTAAAAACCCATCTTTACAGATAGTTTTAAAACGCTTTTGCCTTGTTGCTGCTTCCGTTTCTTGTGAATGATTTTTTTCAGGGGAAAATATTTAACTGGCGTAGAACGTTTTTAAAATCAATATGTCAAATATGTTTGCACAGCAATATGTAAAGGCGGATTCACCGTTTTATTTGCTCTCAAAACATTTTTGCTGGAGAGGGTGCTGAAGTACGGTTCACCGTTCAATTCGGTACATTTATATTGTTCTGAAGCATACAGCTGATGATATTGTTACCTTCATACTAATTTGAGGGCAAATAATACATGCGAATCGCTGCAAACGCATATAAAGGAGAACGCTGCAACCCGAATCATCAAGTCGGTCGATCCGAAACTAAAAATCAATTCAATTCGAACAAAAAGTTTTCAGCAAATTTTTGTCGCGCTCTCAATGAGACAGAGTGGGAAAGGAACGCGTAAAATTACTAACAAAAAGTTTCCGGACACGAACAATGAATCCGCCTTAAGTGTTTACATATGTTTAAATTGCATGAATTTGTTAAAGCTTTTTTATGAAGGAACTCGTTTATTTGTATTCTACTTGAAAAATATTTAAATATGTACGTTTTATATGTATGTCAATTAAAATTACCAAAGGTTATGTTTTGTATAGTAATATGAGTGGAAGGTCATCCTATCTCGTCGCCAGTTCGAAAACACCCTATCCCAGAAAACTTTTTCACGAACGCCCTATTTCAGAATTTGGTTTAAAAACGCCCTATCTAAACTGAATATACATTGAAAATATGTTGAGATAGGGCGTTTTCGAACCGAGATAAGTCGATCTTCCACTCTGGAGTCGATATGTAAATGTATTTGTCAGTTGAAATAAATGAACTAAAGAACTAGTTCACTAAGGTGGACGAGCTACAACTGAACGGTTCACTCAAAAGAACTAAAGTGCCCAACTCTACTTGGCACTATTAAGTCGTAAGCTTTAACTGATGAAAGTGACACAGAAGTTGTGAGTTTTTTATTAGTATGGATGAATGCTTAATGAGTCCATCAATAAATTCCTCGGCTAATATATGAATCATAACGAAAACTCATATACATATGTATGTATGTATGTCGAAAAGGCGAATAATTTTTTTTTGTTCTTTAGGGACTATTTTTCCGTACGATATATGTATATTTGTGCAATGGGGTATAGTCATTGCGCTGGTATGCAGTTACAGTTGCATGGTTATACTCAATTTCGACTCTTGCGTCCTCGTTAGCACACTCTGGGCAACGTGAGCAACCCAAGTGCAAGATGCGGTAACCAATCCGAGTGGAGCCTTGGGTCACAGCAAAAACAGAGGGAGCTTCGGTGGGGCCGACTTATTCGGTTTAAGACCTCACTGAAGTCTGCAGCGTCTGTTCACCAGTAGGTGCGGCTGCAAGCGGGTGTCTGCTTGGAGCAATCGGCTCGCTATATAAACGTATATTTGGTTGCGAAACTACCCCCGTCCCAGCAATGGGTTGTGCGCTGGGTTTTGGACCCACCACGTGAAAACCACTTCCAGTGAAGAAACAAGGCAAAGCCTCGGATGAGACCTCCCCTTACTATGCCGACTACGGATGACCTGGAATGTCCGGACCCTTAATGGGGATGCCTCTGCGCGGCTGATTGATGTCCTCGTAAGGACAAAAGCTGACATAACCGCCATCCAAGAAATGCATTGGACGGGGCAAGGCAAGCATTTTCTGGGCCCTTGCGACGTCTACTACAGCTGCCATGCAAAGGAGCGCAAATTCGGTGTTGGATTCGTGGTAGGAGAGACTCCGTTGCGGAGTACTGGCGTTCACCTCGGCGGACGAACGTCTAGCCACAATCCGCATCAAACAACTCGCTCATCTACGCCCATGCCCCGATGGAAGAGAAATATGAGGCATCCAAGGATCTCTTGTATGAGCGCTTGGAGCGCATGTACGAGCGCTGCCCCGTCTTGTTATCAAAATCGTGCTTGGTGACTACAATGCCAGGGTTGGCAAGGAAGTGATCTTTGGAACCACCGTCGGAAAATTCAGACCCCACGACGAAATGTCCGACAACGGATTGAGGCTGATCGATTTCGCCGGGGCCCGAAATATGGTAGTATGCAGTGCATAAAAAGATCCATCAAGCTACGTGGCTGTCTCCGGATCGAAATACAAGAAACCAAATCGATCATGTTTTATGTTTTAGACGTACTCACACTCCGAGGCCCAAACTCGACTCGGACCACCATCTTGTTGCAGCAAAGATACGCACCCTCTCTGTGCAGCAAAAAAGTTGCGCCTAAATATGCAAGGCGAGCTTAACGTCAAAAAGCTGTAATCGAAACAGACAGCCAGTGCTTTCGCTATACAGCCTACAGGGACCGATACGCGATCTGAAGAGGGAAGCGAGACGTATTTGCCGCATTAATAAGAGATAGGCCGAAATACGTGATTGCGAACAGCTTGAAATGCTAGCTACTAGAGGGTTAGGCGACTTACGGAAGGTTTCAATACCAGGGCGAACTCCTGTAAGAACAAAAATGGCGACCAAGTCGGCGTTCCACTGCCTGAATATGACGAGGTACGAATAGCAATAACGCAACTGAAAAACCACAAAGCTGCTGAAGCCGACAGCCTGCCCTCTAAACTATTCAAGTACGGCGGCGAGGAGTTGATAAGTTGCATGCATCAACTCTTGTATAGAGTATGGTCAGATGAACGCATTCCCGACGACTGGAATTTAAGTGTGCTCTGCCCAATCCACAAGAAAGGCGACCCCGCCATTCGCGCCAACTACCGCGGGATCAGCCTTCTAAGCATAGGTTACAAGGTCTTATCGAGCGTATTGTATTGAAAGACTGAAGCCTACCGTCAAGGAACAGATTGGTCCTTATCAGGGTCCTTTAGACCTGGAAAATCCACCACAGACCAGGTATTCACAATACTCCAAATCTTGGTAAGGACCCGCGAGAAAAGGATCGACACTCACCACCTATTTGTCGACTTTAAAGCTGCTTTCCGATGAGGCTGCTCTTGGAGAGCGACGGCGAGTACCGCAGACGATGGAAGGATGGACATAATGCAGCGAATTAAAATACAGGTCCACTGGCTTGGCCACGTCGTTCGAATGGACACCGACGCTCCAGCTCTGACAGTATTCAACTCGGAACACGCTGGTGGCAGCAGAGGAAGAGGGAGGACTGCGATGGAAAGATCAGGTGGAGAAGAGCTTAGCTTTACTTGGCATTTCCAATTGGCGTCAGCTGGCACAGAAGAGAAACGACTGAAGTGCTTTGCTGAACTCGACCAAAATCGCTTAGGCGGTTACAGCGCCAAATAAGAAGAAGAAGAATATATATTTGGCCACCATTTTTTAAAGTCCAAAACATCTTCAGCGTTTAGCTCTTTGACTGTAATTGTTGAGCTGGAGCTCGAAACCAAACTAGTGTATTGTTCTGGGACGTAAAACAATGAAAAACTCGGAATATAGCTTTAGTGTTACATGTCATTATATTGGGTCGTGCGTATTTTGTTACCATCAGTGTATTTTTTGGTCATATTTGCCGCCCCTAATATCTTGCCGCCCTAGGCCCGGGCTTTAGGGCAAATCTGCCACCGTATATGAAGATATTGGGCCGTATGCATAAAACCTAAGCAAATTATTTTTCCTAACATTTCAGACCTGTTACTCAATTTATTCAAACAAATTTATGTGAACGGTAAAAATTTTAAGAAAAAACAATTGCTTAGCTTTTATGCATACGGCCCATTATCTACACTCGATCAAAAAAAGATTTTTAATTCAACATTTTTAAATTTTGATATTATGGACGCAGATATTTTATTTACCTTCCTGCAAGTGCGGCAGCGATATTTTTATGAAAATTTTTGAAAAAATCTGAAGTAAAGCCTACCTCGCCCATAACAATAACATTTTCTAAAAGTTTTTTGCGATTTCTGACAAACAGAGAATTCGTTTTTAATTTCGTTTATTTGTGTGTTAGTTTGTGTGTACATTAAGGCGGGTCAATTTGTATCGGATATGCTTTCGACTATGCGCGTAAGGCACAGATGGATTCTACGCGTAATTCCTAACAATTTTTCCGAAGAAACCATGGATCAAAAATTAATTTGGAGTTTGCAAAATTGCGAATACAGCTTTCTTAGCATTTTTCTGTAGTGCTATAAGGGGTTTTATGGTATGAGGAATCTATTTCTGCAGTTATATATTTCTTAAAACTTCCACCAGAGGGCGCAACAGTGAATATTTTAACATTTTTCGAAACCAAATTTCGGAATTGGCAAACTCAAAATTGATTTTAGACCCATGATTTCTTCGGGAAATTTGCTTAGAATTACCAGTAGAATCTTCCTATGCAATACGCGTATGTTAAAAAAATATATTGACCCAGCCTAATGTATATACATACTATATGAATGTGAATTTATTACATAAAACTCCTATAGAGAGAAAAAGGTTCTGCTTTATGCAATGTGTTCTTTATACCGACAAAACATGCATATAAAACAAGTAAAGAAGAGTAAGTTCGGGCGCAACTACATTAATTACCCGGCGCACGTTTTAAATGTTGTTTTTTAACCATTTTGAAAACTACCGTTACATGGTAAGTAGGGGTGTTTTTGGGCACCCTGAAATTGTGCATATGGAAACTGTGCATACGAAATAATGCATATGAAAAAAACCGAAATAATGCATACGAAAAAAACCGAAATAATGCATATATGCACAGTTTCGGTTGAAAACC
>NW_023458558.1:79928316-79937526 GCF_013731165.1 Rhagoletis pomonella | reverse complement strand
CCGAAATAATGCATATATGCACAGTTTCGGTTGAAAACCGAAATAATGCATATGAAAAAAACCGAAATGATGCATATATGCACAGTTTCGGTTGAAAACCGAAAAAATGCATATGAAAAACCCGAAATAATGCATACATGCACACTTTCGTTTGAAAACCGAAATAACGCATATGAGAAAAACGAAGTAACCGAAATAATGCATATGACAAAAACCGAAGTAATGCATATGACAAAAACCGAAATAGTGCATACATGAAAACGAACTTCTTTCTGAGTAGGCGGCCTTCGGCCGCGCTTAGGGATTATAACCATTACTAAGTAGAATTCTCCTTTCTGTGTTGCCGGAAAAGGGGGCCGGAAGTATTTTTGCGCAGAGCTTCTCTCTGTGTAGGCGGCCTTCGACCGCGCTTAGGGATTATAACCCTTACTAAGTAGAATTCTCCTTTCTGTGTTGTCGGAAAAGGGGGCCGGAAGTACTTTTGCGCAGAACTTCTTTCTGCGTAGGCGGCCTTCGGCCGCGCTTAGGGATTATAACCCTTACTTAGTAGAATTCTCCTTTCTGTGTTGCAGGAAAAGGGGACCGGAAGTATTTTTGCGCAGATCTTCTTTCTGCGTAGGCGGCCTTCGGCCGCGCTTAGGGATTATAACCCTTACTAAGTAGAATTCTCCTTTCTGTGTTGCCGGAAAAGGGGGCCGGAAGTACTTTTGCGCAGAACTTCTTTCTGCGTAGGCGGCCTTCGGCCGCGCTTAGGGATTATAACCCTTACTAAGTAGAATTCTCCTTTCTGTGTTGCCGAAAAAGAAGGGCGGAAGTATTTTTGCGCAGAACTTCTCTCTGCGTAGGCGGCCTTCGGCCGCGCTTAGGGATTATAACCCTTACTAAGTAGAATTCTCCTTTCTGTATTGCCGGAAAAGAAGGGCGGACGTATTTTTGCGCAGAACTTTTCTCTGCGTAGGCGGCTTTCAGCCGCGCTTAGGGACTAAAACCCTTACTAAGTAGAAGTAAATAATTCATATTAGAAAAAACGAAATTATCCATTTGCACACTTTCGTTAGAAAACCGAAATAATGCATATAACAAAAACCGAAATAATGCATGCATGCACAATTTCAGTTCAAAACCGAAATAATGCATATGGCAAAAACCGAAATAAAGCATACATGCACAGTTTCGGTTGAAAACCGAAATAATGCATATAACAAAAACCGAAGTAATGCATACATGCACAGTTTCGGTTGAAAACCGAAGTAATGCATATGAGAAAATACCGAAATTATGCATATGCATACTTTCGTTTTAAAAGCGAAATAATGCATATGAAAAAAAACGAAGTAATGCATACATGCACAGTTTCGGTTTAAAACCGAAATAATGCATATGGTAAAAACCGAAATAAAGCATACATGCACAGTTTCGGTTGAAACCGAAATAATGTCTAAATGCACAGTTTCCCTATGCGCAATTTCGGTGCCCCGTGTTTTTGCAACCTAATGACTTATATAGTGGGCGGTGCCACGCCTATTTTCCAAAAAATCATAATAATCTTATTCCTCTCTAAGAGATTCAACTTTGTGTAAATTACCGTCCTTAAATTTATAAATATAAAAGTTCTTTTATATCTAAAATTTACCGTTATATGAAATGTGGGCGTCGTTTTTGTCCGTTTGCAAACATTTTCAACATCTTTGTGTCAAGTGCAATAATCGTACCTAGTTTGGTAAAAACTGGTGTATCGGTTACCGAGATATACGAACATATAGAGTCATAGTTGGGCGGTGCCACGCCCATTTTTAAAAAATATGTAATAGTCACATTTATTCCTAATTGGTATTGCAATCATCGATTTCGAGTGAATTAGCCTCCGTAGTTACTGATTTATCGGAGTTAATTTCCAAAAAATTTTTCAAGAGGGTTGCCGCCTGTTTAGGAATTTAAAATCGATTTAAATAACAAGTTAATTGAGAAACTCGAATTTTGGTGTCTAACAGGAGAAGTTTAGAAAAGCTTTATTTCGAAGTCATTAAAACGACACATTTTTTATTTTATACTATTTGAATTTAATTTCTTTTCTACACCTGCCGAGTTAGAATTTGACAAGGTATTAACTGTTATTTATATATGTATTATGAATATTACGAAAATAAATATTACAACAAGTAAAGAGGTATAAGTTCGGGCGAAACCGAACTTTATGTACCCGGCGCAGGTATCAAATATCTCGTTTAAACTTTGTCTAAGCTACCTTTGCATGATAATCAGGACTGTTTTTCCAGATTTCAAACATTTTCGATAGTATGCCGAGTTAGACTTAATGATATATTTGAACCAAGTTTGGTGGAAAACGATAAAGTGGTTAGTGAGATACACCTACATAAGTAGTCACGTCCAATTCCTAAAAGTCTATAGCAGTCTTATTTATTGTTAAGAGATTGTTGTAACTACTAACTTAGAGCAAGTAAGTGCACAGAGTTTGGTAGATATTGACAAATCGGTCACCGAGATACACATTTGTGGTCATAAGGGGCGGCGCCACGCCCACTATCTTCAATTTTAAGTGAATTAGCTTTAACAGTTACTGATTTATCGCAGTTTTCGTGTCTCTGTAAATTACCGTTATAGGGTAGGTGGGCATGTTCATTTCCCGATTTCAAAGACTTTTAACAGATTTCTTAGCTCGAGCCTAGGCAAGGCTGGTACCGAGTTTGGTAAGGATTGGCGAAGCGGCTACTGAGATATAGCATTTCAACATAAGTGGGCGGGATCACGCCCCATTTCCAAAAACAATACCGTTATATGGGAAGTGGGCGTGGTTACAGTCCGATTTCGTCCATGTCAATAGCCTTAGATAATGGGAAACCTACATACATACCAAATTTCGGTGAGATATCTAAATTTTTTCTCGAGATATCGGGTGCATAGACGGACGGACGGACGATTCCCTTTTTCGTTCTGAGCATTTGTGTATACATTTGTTAGTGTCTATCACAATTCGTTTTGGCTGCTAGAAACAACCGTTATGTGAACAAAGTTAACATATCCTTGTGAACAAGTGCGCTCGGGCATACAAATTAATTAGTTTTCATCATCTGTTGAGTGAGCTGCTTCACTAATACAATCCACCGAGTCGGTATTGGCGATGCTAGTTTAACAAGAATTAAATGGTGAAGCTGTTTTAGAAGTCTGCACTTTGGCGAAATTTATCTTTTTAACGCTTTTTTTTGATACAGATTTCATAGGTTTCTCTGAATTGCTAGAAAACCTTTTCGCATGCTTCTTGTGGCTCTGCAGACTTGTGACCGATTGGTAATATCGAATTCGATATGACCTCATCGCCATGCATAAAAGTGGTTATGCAGTGAAGTGGTATATATAGTAAGTATATATTTTTCGAGTTTTACTACATCAAATTCATGTTCACATGATACAACTTTTAAAATTACATAAATTCCACAGATAAAACTTATATCTAAGCCTGTAATTCCGGTTTCGAACGGAAGTGGGTTTTGGCCGGTCGTATTGCACTAGGGCGAATTTCATAAAAACTGTATCCGGAATAATCCGGCCGACATTTTTGGTATGTGAATACGTAATCGCATATAGAAGAACTACTTATAAACTAAAACAACGAAATATGCGGAATTATACAATTTTTTTATTAACTTATAAGTTTTAATTGTTTAAATCTTATAATTTTAAACTATTATCTATAATATTTAAATTACTTCTTAAATAAATTTATATTAATTTTAGGCTATTTTAAACGCGAGACAGACGGGCATGCTTATGCTGATAAACTAGTACACAAATGCGCATAATAATTTTTCCCTGACAGACGGGAGTATTGCGGATTAACGAGCCGCAAGGTCGTGGGTTCGAGTCCCACGACACGCAACTCTCACCACTCGGCTACCGCTGACACCAAACCCGCCTGCTTTGATTGCTTATAGTGCTGTCATCGAAAATTCCCCGGATCCGAGCTAATTCCCAAAAGTTTCGTGCATTTGTTCGGCTGCTTATGTGGATTTTAAATAGGAAAACGCATGAGTTAAAGCAAATAAAGGCTGTTTATGCAAATAAGCGAGCCCGTTTGTCACCCGTATTACATACTTTCAGAAGAAGATTCCATTTGACAGAATTCAAGTTATTCAGTTTTTCGAAAATTGCGTCACTTCAAATAACATGTGTCGTTTGCTTCAGTTACTCTGTGCAAGAAACTACTTTTGCGTCTTCAACACTGAATTATGTGCACCGTCATGCATTTTCAAACTTGCATATTCCCCAAGCAATTTCCTATCCACTTAAGTTTTTTTTGTTTGTTTGTTATTTAAATACCATTTCACTTTTGTTGGGTTTCAGAGCAGCTTTATTTAAATATGACAAACAAGTGCCATCACTGTTGCTTGTTCTCTTAAATTAGGGTGTTTCCCATACACAACGCGGGATCCCGCGGGTGCCCAAAACAGCCCTGAAACCATTTCCGTACTAAAAAAATAGGTAATAGAGAGCGAAAATTTAAACGTATTAAATCGTAAGTGTCTTCTTCCCGCCCGAAACAGCCAATATTGGCCATTTAAATGCAAGTTAAATATATGATCAAAAATTAATTTTTGAAGTTAATCAACAATCTTTACTTAAATGGCTCATGTGAAACTGGGCCTAAGATACCTATATTTTGGCATTTACATCAGCTATTAGAGATTCCGCCACACTGCGGGATGGACGCACAGACATATATTGCTTAATCGACTTCTCTCTTCATTCTGAGCATTTAGGTATGTATATCGACTCCTTTATGCTGTTACAAACAACCGTTATGTGAACAAAGTTATAATACCCTTGTGCAAAATTGCTCTCAGGTATAAATGTATATATTTAAATGAATATGTATGTAAGTACGTATGTAGTAATACCGCAGCTAATTTAGAATCCATGTTCAAGAAATATATGTATGTACATACATTATCATACATGCAATTTTATGTTTTTTTAGAATTAAAAATTGGGTGGAGGTAACTAATTTCGTAAATGGTAAAAGCTTAAAAACAATTTTCAGGCAATTGTCAAATGGAAATTTACTTTACCTTTTTCAGCAATATTAAAAACAGGCTTCTTAGAATACATACGAATCAAATGACCAGGTTCTGAGTACATAATCTAATAAAGCTTATACAATATGGTCCTAAATTTAAGTTATTAGAATAAGTAACCCACTTTGCAATATGCATCGGGTGAGCATAAATTCATGGAAAAAAATATATCGAATAATCCTATTAAATTAGATATCTTTCTAGCTCTGAACAGTATGCTGTAAAATTCTAAGCCGCAAACCATTTTAGCTTGCCTATCTATATAAAACGATAATTCCACGATATGTGTAAATACGATGATCATTCGTACCGATTTTAGCGGGACAGTACCGATTTTGAGAAATTGTCCCGCTGAATGCCTTTTAAAAGTCGGGGCGTATTTTTCATATTTGTACCACGATTGCCACACACTTGAAGAAAATATCACCACAAAATTTGAAAAAGAAGACCAAAAAGTTACCAAAAGTATTAAATAAAAGCCTTTTTTTCTTTCGACATAAACAATGTTCGTTACTTTCACCTTCGATGTTGCATTAAAGTTGCCTTGAGGTTTACATAGGAATATAAATAATTTATGCACTTGCCAAATCGATTAAATACACGTTTCGAAAAATCTTAAACTTAAGTGTCGAAGTGTATAATAACTTTATGTAATATAATAATATATATAATATTTATAATATCATTCTTTATTTGAATTTATAAAATAAAGCGTATTTAAAAAAATAATGTACGTTGTTTGATCGCATCTCCCACGTTATTTAATCGAGTTAATTTATTTGGCATGGACGTCTGAGTAACACCCTCTCCTGCCCATATTTCGTACAGAAAATATCAGTGCACATTTTCATTCCATGATCATTCATAACTGTTGTATTTATCTATCGATTTTCTTTGTTAGTAGCTAGCTTTGATCATAGTATGAATTTGGCTCGAGCCCACCCCTGCCCTTAGGCAGCGACGTCCATGTTCAATTTACTTAACAACTTAAACGAAATGTTTTAATACGGGTATCAAAGGACAGAGGGTTAAGATAACTTTCTTTCGAAAATATTTTTGAAGAGAGTTGACACCAGTTTAGAGATTTAAAATCATTTTAATCGACAAGTTAAATGAAATATTTAAATTTAGAGGTTTAAGTAAGCTTTGTGGACTTTCCAGCCCCTGCAACTGTGTGTTGCAAGAAATTGAGGATACACTTTTCACAATGTTGGGAAACGGATGTGGGAATTCGACTCGCCCACCCCGGAACTAACGGGAGAACTGTCAATTTAGTTATTCAGGGAGTTGAACTGTAACACCACGAACTAGGCAGCTCAAGTCACCGAAACAAAACCTAAACTATTTCCCGAGCAAAGGCAATTTCCTATAAGATTGTGAGCCGCGTGGAGAGCGGAGAAAGGGTCTTTATTTCTTGGACGCAACAGGGGGAACTGGTAAGACATTTCTGCTGAGTTTGGTACTGGCACAGTTGCGCAAGGATAAAAATGTTGCACTAGCTGTTGCCTCCTCATGGATATCAGCGACCTTTCTCAATGGAGGAAGAGCTGCACGCTCGGCGCTTAACCGCCCACTGAACCTTGCGAGTCAGGGTACATCAACTTGCAACATTGGAAAAACAATGATAGCGGGGCTATGTTGCAACAACGCACAGTTTGGTAAAATGTACGATGTCACACAAGCATGCAGTCGAGGCACTCGATCGAAGCTTGCAAGATATCCGCGGCAGCCGTTTGCCCATGGGTCGCAACGCAGGAGATTTTCGGCAGACGCTACCTTTCATCGAGCGTAGCATTGCGGCAGGGAGATCAAGGCTTCACCATTGTGAGCAAAGGTGGAAATATTGAACCTCACAGCTAACATCCAGTGATATAGAGTCCGGACTCTTTGCTCAAGACCTCCTTGGGATCGGCGTGGGCCGCATGGCAAAGTGCCTGGTGAGGCACATGTCTGTTGATACAGTGATGGCAAATGATGATGCAACAACATATCCTATAGAGTTTCTAAACTCTTATGAATTTTCAGGGGTGCCGTCCCACAAACTGCAATTAAAAATTGGGGTGCCAGTCATATTGATGCTTAACATGGACGCACCTCGATTGTGCAGTGGCACCAGACTATGCATAATGCAGCTGAAAAGACATATTGTGCAAGCCACCATCATCACCTGCGGGGCCAAAGGATAATCAATATTGATACCACGAATTCTCAGAAATCATGCCATTTCAGTTAAAACGGTTGCAGTTTCCGTTAAAAGTAGCCATCGCGAAAACGATTAATAAAGCCAAGGATAAACACTTAAAGTTGCAGGAATTCATCTGGGAACTCCATGCTTCTTGCACCGACAACTCTACGTTGGCTCTCAGAGCCAGAAATATATATACATGCCCAAGTCACTAACTCCCGAAACGTTGTTTACGAAATGTATTGCAGTAGATGTCATTACTTTGAATTTCTAAACTTTGTTATATGTGGTTATATTTATGTAGTGAAATGATTTGTTTATTTCTTTGTTGCATTTAAAAGAATTAGATTAAACCAAACATCACGCGGGCGAAGCTGCGGGCAAAGACTAGTAAATAGTTGCAGACGAAAAAGTTATCTTTTTAATACAGAATTATTTCATAACTTGGACTTCAGAGAAGAAATTTTGTATTCTTAATTGCGTATTGGATAGTTCAGCTCGAAAAAGCAGATAATCTGGTCATAAACATGTCGATAAACAAAAAAAAACCTTATATAATAATATTGTGAAATTTATTAAGGGCAAGAGTCTACCGGATATCCGAATCCGGCTGTTATTTTTTATATGGTATCCGGAATCCGGTAATCCGGCAAAATCTCTATCCGGCACATTCCTAATTTTTAGCATTCTTGGCTGCTTATATGACATTGTAAGATGGTAAAAGTTTAGCTCCGTGAAGTTGGCACCCGACCTTGATGAATTTCGATAAAATACATATGATAGATTTAACTCTCTGGAGGATTGTAGTAAGTTTCTTTTTGTTTGTAGTTGAAAAATACGTGCGTAATGCGCTTTTTAAAAAATTCATATGAAGCTTTTTACAGCTACAGCTTCACTTTTAATGAATTCAGGTCCAGAATAGCTTGTAGTTGATTGTAGTTTTTAAAATTTTTTGTTTAGTTGAAAAATAAGTGCAAAACTACAATCAACTACAAACGATTCTGGACCAGAATTCATTAAAATTGAAGCTGTAGCTGTAAAAAGCTTCATATAAATTTAAAAAAAACGCATTACGCACTTATTTTTCAACTAAAAACCAAAAAAAGTAAACTAAAATGAACTACAAACGATTCTGGACCAGAATTCATTAAAATTACAGCTATGTAAAAAACTTCATATAAATTAAAAAAAAAGCGCATTACGCACCTATTTTTCAACTAAAAAAATTTATTTAAAACTTCAATCAACTTCAAACGATTCTGGACCAGAATTCATTAAAACGGCGGCTGTAGCTGTAAAAAGCTTCATATAAATTAAAAAACAAAAACGCATTAGGCACTTATTTTCAACTAAAAAAAAAAAGTAAAACTACAATGAACTACAAACGATTCTGGACCGGAATTCATTAATATTGAAGCTGTAGCTGTATCATCTAAAAAAAACTCTAAAACTACAATCAACTACAAATGATTCTGGACCATAATTCATTGAAATTGAAGCTGTAGATGTAAAACGCTTCATATAAATTTAAAAAAAACGCATTAAGCACTTATTTTTCAACTAAAAAAAACTTTAAAAGCTACAATCATCTACAAACGATTCTAAACCAAAACTCATTAAAATTGAAGCTTTATCTTTAAAAAGCTTAATATAAATTAAAAAAACGCATTACGCACTTATTTTTCAGGTAAAAAAAATTTAACTACAATCAACTACAAACGATTCTGGACCAGAATTCATTAAAATTGAAGCTGTAGCCGTAAAACGCTTGATATAAATTTAAAAAAAAAACGCATTAAGCACTTATTTTTCAACTAAAAAAAACTTTAAAAGCTACAATCATCTACAAACGATTCTAAACCAAAACTCATTAAAATTGAAGCTTTATCTGTAAAAAGCTTCATATAAATTAAAAAAAAAACGCATTACGCACTT
>NW_023458558.1:79927783-79928216 GCF_013731165.1 Rhagoletis pomonella | reverse complement strand
CAGAAGCGTTTGTAGTTGATTGTAGTTTTACATTTTTTTTTTTAGTTAAAAAATTAATGCCTAATGCGTTTTTTGTTTTATTTATATGAAGCTTTTTACAGCTACAGCTTCAGTTTTAATGAATTATGATCCAGAAT
Organism: Rhagoletis pomonella; assembly: GCF_013731165.1. Lineage (NCBI taxonomy): Eukaryota > Metazoa > Arthropoda > Insecta > Diptera > Tephritidae > Rhagoletis > Rhagoletis pomonella. Next base: position 79,928,079 of record NW_023458558.1, on the reverse strand, counting down.
CATTTCTAGTTGATTGTAGTTTTTTAAATTTTTTGTTAAGTTGAAAAATAAGTGCGTAATGCGTTTTTTTAAAAATTCATATGAAGCGTTTTACAGCTACAGCTTCAATTTTAACTAATTCTGGTCCAGAAGCGTTTGTAGTTGATTGTAGTTTTTTAAATTTTTTGTTGAAAAATAAGTGCCTAATGCGTTTTTTTTTTAAATTCATATGAAGCTTTTTACAGCCACAGCTTCAGTTTTAATGAATTATGATCCAGAATCATTTGTAGTTTTTAATTTTTTTTTAGATGAAAAAT
>NW_023458558.1:79926386-79927683 GCF_013731165.1 Rhagoletis pomonella | reverse complement strand
ATCCAGAATCATTTGTAGTTGATTGTAGTTTTTAATTTTTTTTTTAGATGAAAAATAAGTGCTTAATGAGTTTTTTTTTTGTTTATATGAAGCTTTTTACAGCTACAGCTTCAGTTTTAATGAATTATGATCCAGAATCATTTGTAGTTGATTGTAGTTTTTAATTTTTTTTTTAGTTGGAAAATAAGTGCTTAATGCGTTTAAAAAAAAATTCATATGAAGCTTGTTACAGCTCCAGCTTCAATTTTAATGAATTCTGGTCCAGAATCGTTAGTAGTTGATTGTAGTTTTTTAAATTTTTTGTTAAGTTAAAAATAAGTGCGTAATGCGTTTTTTAAAAACTCAAATAAAGCTTTTTACAGCTACAGCTTCAATTTTAAGGAATTCTGGTCCAGAAGCGTTTGTAGTTGATTGTAGTTTTACATTTTTTTTTTAGTTAAAAAATAAGTGCCTAATGCGTTTTTTTTTTTAATTTATATGAAGCTTTTTACAGATACAGCTTCAGTTTTAATGAATTACGGTCCAGAATCGTTTGTAGTTGATTGTAGTTTTAAACAATTTTTTTTTAGTTGAAAAATAAGTGCTTAATGCGTTTAAGAAAAAATTCATATGAAGCTTGTTACAGCTACAGCTTCAATTTTAATGAATTCTGGTCCAGAATCGTTTGTAGTTGATTGTAGTTTTTTAAATTTTTTGCTAAGTTGAAAAATAAGTGCGTAATGCGTTATTTTAAAAATTCAAATGAAGCTTTTTACAGCTACGGCTTCAATTTTAAGGAATTCTGGTCCAGAAGCGTTTGTAGTTGATTGTAGTTTTACATTTTTTTTTAGTTAAAAAATAAGTGCCTAATGCGTTTTTGTTTTTTATTTATATGAAGCTTTTTACAGCTACAGCTTCCGCTTTACTGAATTATGATCCAGAATCATCTGTAGTTGATTGTAGTTTTAAAAAATTTTTTTTAGTTGAAAAATAAGTGCTTAATGCGTTAAAAAAAAATTCATATGAAGCTTTTTAAAGCTTCAATTTTAATGAATTCTGGTCCAGAAGCGTTTGTACTTGATTGTAGTTTTACATTTTTTTTTTAGTTAAAAAATAAGTGCCTAATGCGTTTTTTTTTTTATTTATATGAAGCTTTTTACAGCTACAGCTTCAGTTTTAATGAATTCTGGTCCAGAATCGTTTGTAGTTGATTTTAGTTTTAATTTTTTTTTTAGTTCAAAAATAAGTGCGTAATGGATTTTTTTTTTAAATTTATATGAAGCTTTTTACAGAGCTTCAATTTTAGTGCATTCTGGTC
>NW_023458558.1:79923626-79926286 GCF_013731165.1 Rhagoletis pomonella | reverse complement strand
AAAACCGAAATAATGCATGCATGCACAATTTCAGTTCAAAACCGAAATAATGCATATGGCTAAAACCGAAATAAAGCATACATGCACAGTTTCGGATGAAAACCGAAATAATGCATATGTAAAAGACGAAGGTATGCATACATGCACAGTTTCGGTTGAAAACCGAAATAATGCATATAACAAAAACCGAAATAATGCATGCATGCACAGTTTCGGTTGAAAACCGAAATAATGCATATGAAAAACCCGAAGTAATGCATACATGCACAGTTTCGGTTGAAAACCGAAATAATGCATATGAGAAAATACCGAAATTATGCATATGCATACTTTCGTTTTAAAAGCGAAATAATGCATATGAAAAAAAAACGAAGTAATGCATACATGCACAGTTTCGGTTTAAAACCGAAATAATGCATATGGTAAAAACCGAAATAAAGCATACATGCACAGTTTCGGTTGAAACCGAAATAATGTCTAAAGGCACAGTTTCCATATGCGCAATTTCGGTGCCCCACTACAATCAACTACAAACACTTCTGGACCAGAATTCCTTAAAATTGAAGCTGTAGCTGTAAAAAGCTTTATATGAGTTTTTAAGAAAACGCATTACGCACTTATTTTTCATCTTAACCAAAAATTTACAAAACTACAATCAACTACAAACGATTCTGGACCAGAATTCATTAAAATTGAAGCTGTAGCTGTAACAAGCTTCATATGAATTTTTTTTTAAACGCATTAAGCACTTATTTTTCAACTAAAAAAAAAATTTTAAAAACTACAATCAACTACAAATGATTCTGGATCATAATTCAGTAAAACTGAAGCTGTAGCTGTAAAAAGTTTCATATAAATAAAAGAAAAACGCATTAGGCACTTATTTTTTAACTAAAAAAAAAATGTAAAACTACAATCAACTACAAACGCTTCTGGACCAGAATTCCTTAAAATTGAAGCTGTAGCTGTAAAAAGCTTTATATGAATTTAAAAAAAAAACGCATTGCGCACTTATTTTTCTACTTAGCAAAAAATTTAAAAAACTACAATCAACTACAAACGATTCTGGACCAGAATTCATTAAAATTGAAGCTGTAGCTGTAACAATCTTCATATGAATTTTTTCTTAAACGCATTAAGCACTTATTTTTCAACTAAAAAAAAAAATTTTTAAAACTACAATCAACTATAAATGATTCTGGACCGTAATTCATTAAAACTGAAGCTGTAGCTGTAAAAAGTTTCATATAAATTAAAAAAAAAAACGCATTAGGCACTTATTTTTCAACTAAAACAAAAAAAATGTAAAACTACAATCAACTACAAACGCTTCTGGACCAGAATTCATTAAAATTGAAGCTGTATTTTGCAACTAAAAAATTTGTTTTAAAACTACAAACGATTCTGGACCTGAATTCGTTAAAATTGAAACTGTAGCTATAAAAAGCTTCATATGAATTTAAAAAAAAACGCATAACGCACATATTTTTCAACCACAAACAAAAAGAAACTTACTACAATCCTCCAGAGAGTTAAATCTATCATATTCTAGGTATTTTATCAAAATGCATCAAGGTCGGGTGCCAACTTCACGGAGCTTAAAAGTTTGCAACCAACTGCAGTTAAGTGAACTTTTTAATCAAAGGGTCTGATAAAATTGCAAATATACAAACAAATTTTGTTTTTGGTTTTTAAGCTTTAATTTTAATGAGATAAAATCTGTCGAATATGACATGCACTTTTCAACATGTGACAACGTTCCAATAAAAATAAGAAATCGTCAAAGGTTGCAAAAAACTTTCGACATTCGATGGCCGTTGTGTATGATTTGCGTTCCATATGTTTCGGCTCCGTTTGGTTAATAGAAATCGAATTGTTATACATACATTTGTAGAAGTAGAATAGTTGAACCAACACAACTTTTAAAAAATTCGACAAACCGAATATATCCCACCGGTTAATTAGCATGCAAATGGTTACTATTCGGTTAACCGAATAATAGAATAATTTTTTGAAAAATATAACAAAGGTATCTACATACTTACACACTCTATAAATATTTCCCATTATTGGTGGTGGAATACTTTTACTCATCGTTGCTCCTCGACGACTGTAATTTATTCGATCGGAGATTGCAAAGGATGGCCGCCTGACTAGGAACATAAAAATTGCCCTTTAATTACTGCATCGACAGTATCTAAACGGTTGTATCTGGCGTTACGATGGATGCCTGGAATACAGGAGCTAATATGAACGTGCATATAAAGATTTACCATGCGTACATATGTATATTGGCAGGCATAGCACTGCAACTTTGGTCAATGCTTGCAACGTCTGCACCAGGAAATACAAATACATCCGCCACACAAATATGAATATTTGTACATACATATGTACACATGTAAATACGTACATATGTAAATATAACACACGTTCTTCAAAACTCAAAATTTCCGATTCGTCAGAAAATATAAAGACCGATTTCTATGCACATGGTAATCATACGATGAAGTTTTTTTTTGCAGCTTCTTATGTATAGATCAGGGCTCGAATCGTAACATCCGTTCACGGATCGAAAACGATACGAAAGAAAATTACGTGATACGTCAGGCAGTATAAACTAAATGGGACAAAGAGTACGTTCACGTATGTCATAATCC
>NW_023458558.1:79920522-79923526 GCF_013731165.1 Rhagoletis pomonella | reverse complement strand
CTTTTTAGTCCATTTATAAAAGCGTTGTATATTAAAAAGTTTTTTTTATATTATTTATTTTCTACTTTTTAGTCCTGTCTGAATAAAATTTTGCAATAGATATTTAAATAATTCAACGATATTAATAGAAAGGTGCACACACATGCATTTACATATGTATGTACATACAAACGAGCACCAATTAATTTTATTTAAAGAAATGGCGTGTCGTCTATTTCCGCTGTAGCAAACGTAGTACATAGGGCGACATCTAGATGTCATCTACCTCGCCCTATTCACTACAGATGTCGCCCTATGCACTACGCTTTTTTATAGGAACTTTTCAAAGCAAAGCTTTATGGTGTCGGACACACAACATTGAAAGTTTCTGGATCCACAACATTGAAAGTTTCTGGACACACAACATTGAAAGTTGATAAACGCGTTGTAATGAGAATGTGTGTGTGAGCTCGAATTTTAAAATTATATTGTTGGCAAACGTCAGACTGCCTCTCAATGGTTTTACTTTGTTATGTTTTTATCGTGCCCATTCACATAGAGAATGTGAATGAAAAAAAACTCAATCATGTATGATTGTACGTTTATGGGAATGCAATCTGTCATTATCATTCAGTACTAATACTATTTTTTGTATCGGGTTAAGATTTTTGTACCGATTTTTCGACTTAAGCTACTATTCCATATGAACACAGATTTTTAACAGTTTCCAGTAAGCTGGACTCACAATCTGCTCATAAAATTGATGTGGTATTCAATCATGTTACGCGGCATGTTTTTGGGTTAGCGAAATAGGATCATATATCTGAATGGAAATCGCTGCTCTTGGGATGCGGTATTTCTGAATACTTGAGAGCTAGAAATTGCATTTTTATACCCGAGCGCACTTGTGCACAAGGGTATTATAACTTTGTTCACATATCGGTTGTTTGTAACAAGCAAAACGAATCGAGATAGATATAGACAAATGTATTCATAAATGATCAGAATGAAAAAAAGAAATCGATTAAGCGGTGACTGTCTGTCCGTCCGTCCGTCCGTCTGTGCACACGATAACTAGAGTAAAAATAGAGATATCTTAACGATAACTTCGATATTTTAGTAACTACTGAAGATTATTCACTCAAAATTGATATTTACAATAATTTTTAGAAGAAAAAAAAGAAGAAGAAAATTTTTGGTAAATTGGCGTACCTACGCCCACTTATGGTTACATGTGTATAGCTTGGTAACCGCTACACCAATTTCTTCCAAACTTGGCCTTGCTACAACATACAAAATGACCGAAAATTTTTAAAATCGGACAATAACCACACTAGGGATGTTAATCCCGGGATGTCGGGATCCCGGGATCCCGGTCTTTTTTAAATCCCGAATATCCCGGGATTAGTCGATTTAAATCCCGGGATTGCTGGAAACAATTTTTTTGTTAGCCAATTAAATTTTTATCACAAATATCCCCTCTCAAGGGCAAATTAAGAATTTTTTGCAACCCTTAATGCTATAATTTCTTTAAGATCGCATTACCATCAAAAGAATTCCTTCTTTCTTCTAATTTTGCTCCGCTCGAAATGAAATAGGTAATGCACTTATATATTTATTGTTTACTTAAATGTGTTAACTTTTTTATTATTACTTAAATATACTGATAATATCTTAAATTGATCTCAAACCGTGATTCGAAAAATTTTATATAGTTACTTAGGCAGTTACTGCTATACCAAATACAGTCACTTACAAAAATATTCAGCATCGATTTTTTTTGCAATATCCAAAATATTTTTCATGGTATTTTTTTGTTAATTAAAAAAAAATATATAGCTCATTTTACAACAAAAATCATGCAAATCAAAATTTCACACTTTAGAGAAAGTTGGTTTAAGTTCACCAAATTATCATAAAAATATCAAACTTTTTAATCATAATTTTTACAAAACATTTTATTATGCAGTTTTATAGCCCATTCAATTTAATACAATAAAGTGCACTTTTAAAGTTACTAAAAACTCCCTTGATTTTTGAATTGTATTTACTGATGTTGGGCATTTTCTTCCTTATAACGAATTTTTTTGTAGCAAAAAAAAAAATATAAAATGTCGACGGGATGTTTTCGCAACTTCAAAATTGCACATACATATATATATTTTTAAATCAACAAAAAAAAAAAATACCATGAAAAATATTCTGAATATTGCAAAAAAATCTATGCAAAATATTTCTGTGAGTGACCGTATATGCATTTGACCTTGTAGTACAAAAACTATGTTATAAATTAATGAGGATACGTACATACATACATATATGTTTGTCAAATTTTATGTTTGTTTTTTGTTGATTGAAAATACTGATTTATCGCCTTAATAAATATGTAAATGAATTACAATAAATTCTACTTTTTTTTGTTATATCAATCTGATTTAAAATACTATAATAGGATGATCACAGATTTGTTGCACTTTTGCCTGAATTTCGGGACAATCCCGGGATCCCGGGATTGTATTTTCAGGTCCCGAAAATCGCGGGATCGATAAAACCCCGAAAATTGATATCCCTAAACCACACCCACATCCCATATAACGGTAATTTGGAGAAATACGAAATCTTCGATAAATTAGTAAAAATTAAAGCTAATTTATTCGAAATTGATGCTTGCAATAATTCTTTAATTTTGGAAAATGGGCGTGGCACCGCCCACACATGATCTCATATATGTGTCTCGGTAACCGTTCTACCGATTTGTATCAAACTCGATATGGTTATTGTGCTTGCCACATAAAAGCAAAACTTTGAAAATTATTGAAATAAGACTAAAATTGAGGTCGCTTTTCATATAACGGTAAATTTCAGAAATACTTGAAACTTCAATATTTCGAAATTTAAGGACATATTCAAAAATTATTAATGATCTTGACCACACCACATTGGCTTAACAAATGAAAAAGTGGGAAAAAAGCAACGATAATTTACAAGACAAACTTAGCACAGTGCGTAGGCAACTGGCTGAGTC
>NW_023458558.1:79917503-79920422 GCF_013731165.1 Rhagoletis pomonella | reverse complement strand
GAGCTTGAGGCCGTTTTTAATGAAAAACTTATTGTGGAAAAGCCACAGTAATTTGAAAAAATGGTAGATGTGATAGCTATTTTGGAAATCACCACATTTCCTCATCAGACTTCTTTCAGTAGGATTCGAACATACGATCCCACTGACTCAGCCAGTTGCCTACGCACTGTGCTAAGTTTGTCTTGTTAATTATCGTTGCTTTTTTCCCACTTTTTCATTTGTTAAGCCAATGTGGTGTGGTCAAGATCAATAAAAATTTTTGAATATGTCCTTAAATTTCGAAATATTGAAGTTTCAAGTATCCCGGGATTGTCCCGAAATTCAGGCAAAAGTGCAACAAATCTGTGATCATCCTATTATAGTATTTTAAATCAGATTGATATAACAAAAAAAGTAAAATTTATTGTAATTCATTTACATATTTATTAAGGCGATAAATCAGTATTTTCAATCAACAAAAAACAAACAAAAAATTTGACAAACATATATGTATGTATGTACGTATCCTCATTAATTTATAACATAGTTTTTGTACTACAAGGTCAAATGCATATACGGTCACTCACAGAAATATTTTGCATAGATTTTTTTGCAATATTCAGAATATTTTTCATGTATTTTTTTTTTGTTGATTTAAAAATATATATATGTATGTGCAATTTTGAAGTTGCGAAAACATCCCGTCGACATTTTATATTTTTTTTTTTGCTACAAAAAAATTCGTCATAAGGAAGAAAATGCCCAACATCAGTAAATACAATTCAAAAATCAAGGTAGTTTTTAGTAACTTTAAAAGTGCACTTTATTGTATTAAATTGAATGGGCTATAAAACTGCATAATAAAATGTTTTGTAAAAATTATGATTAAAAAGTTTGATATTTTTATGATAATTTGGTGAACTTAAACCAACTTTCTCTAAAGTGTGAAATTTTGATTTGCATGATTTTTGTTGTAAAATGAGCTATATATTTTTTTTTAATTAACAAAAAAATACCATGAAAAATATTTTGGATATTGCAAAAAAAATCGATGCTGAATATTTTTGTAAGTGACTGTATTTGGTATAGCAGTAACTGCCTAAGTAACTATATACAATTTTTCGAATCACGGTTTGAGATCAATTTAAGATATTATCAGTATATTTAAGTAATAATAAAAAAGTTAACACATTTAAGTAAACAATAAATATATAAGTGCATTACCTATTTCATTTCGAGCGGAGCAAAATTAGAAGAAAGAAGGAATTCTTTTGATGGTAATGCGATCTTAAAGAAATTATAGCATTAAGGGTTGCAAAAAATTCTTAATTTGCCCTTGAGAGGGGATATTTGTGATAAAAATTTAATTGGCTAACAAAAAAATTGTTTCCAGCAATCCCGGGATTTAAATCGACTAATCCCGGGATATTCGGGACTTAAAAAGACCGGGATCCCGGGATCCCGACATCCCGGGATTAACATCCCTAGTGTGGTTATTTTCCGATTTTAAAAATTGTCGGTCATTTTGTATGTTGTAGCAAGACCAAGTTTGGAAGAAATTGGTGTAGCGGTTACCAAGCTATACACATGTAACCATAAGTGGGCGTAGGTACGCCAATTTACCAAAAATTTTCTTCTTCTTTTTTTTCTTCTAAAAATTATTGTAAATATCAATTTTGAGTGAATAATCTTCAGTAGTTACTAAAATATCGAAGTTATCGTTAAGATATCTCTATTTTTACTCTAGTTATCGTGGGCACAGACGGACGGACGGACGGCCAGACAGTCACCGCTTAATTGATTTCTTTTTTTCATTCTGATCATTTATGAATACATTTGTCTATATCTATCTCGATTCGTTTTGCTTGTTACAAACAACCGTTATGTGAACAAAGTTATAATACCCTTGTGCACAAGTGCGCTCGGGTATAAAAATGCAATTTCTAGCTCTCAAGTATTCAGAAATACCGCATCCCAAGAGCAGCGGTTTCCATTCAGATATATGATCCTATTTCGCTAACCCAAAAACATACCGCGTAACATGATTGAATACCACATCAATTTTATAAGCAGATTGTGAGTCCAGCTTACTGGAAACTGTTAAAAATCTGTGTTCATATGGAATAGTAGCTTAAGTCGAAAAATCGGTACAAAAATCTTAACCCCGATATAAAAAATAGTAATAGTAATGAATGATAATGACAGATTGCATTCCCATAAACGTACAATCATACATGATTGAGTTTTTTTTCATTCACATTCTCTATGTGAATGGGCACGATAAAAACATAACAAAGTAAAACCATTGAGAGGCAGTCTGACGTTTGCCAACAATATAATTTTAAAATTCGAGCTCACACACACATTCTTATTACAACGCGTTTATCAACTTTCAATGTTGTGTGTCCAGAAACTTTCAATGTTGTGGATCCAGAAACTTTCAATGTTGTGTGTCCGACACCATAAAGCTTTGCTTTGAAAAGTTCCTATAAAAAAGCGTAGTGCATAGGGCGACATCTGTAGTGAATAGGGCGAGGTAGATGACATCTAGATGTCGCCCTATGTACTACGTTTGCTACAGCGGAAATAGACGACACGCCATTTCTTTAAATAAAATTAATTGGTGCTCGTTTGTATGTACATACATATGTAAATGCATGTGTGTGCACCTTTCTATTAATATCGTTGAATTATTTTAATATCTATTGCAAAATTTTATTCAGACAGGACTAAAAAGTAGAAAATAAATAATATAAAAAAAACTTTTTAATATACAACGCTTTTATAAATGGACTAAAAAGTAGAAAATAATATTTCTCAGTCCCATAGAATTTGTTTTGATAACTTTTGATTTTGAAATTTTAGCAAAAGTCATTATAAACAATCTATGAAATTGAAAATGAAAAGCGTGGGGCGCATGTAATACACTTGAATTGATAT
>NW_023458558.1:79875658-79917403 GCF_013731165.1 Rhagoletis pomonella | reverse complement strand
TGTGGCTTTTCCACAATAAGTTTTTCATTAAAAACGGCCTCAAGCTCAATAAAAATTATTGAATATAATTGTTATAAGGCCATAACATAACAAAAACGAAATTTAAGGACGCTAAATTACTCAAAATTTATACACCCAGGCTTTTCATGTAGCGGTAGCCTTCGGAAGGGTGAAAATCATATATTTAATACTTGCGCCGGGTATTAAATGTTCGGCTCCGCCCGAAGTTAGACTTTCTTACTTGTTTGTTAATGCTATTTGCATCTGGAACTCGATTCCATCTCATATTCGTAATAGTTTGAACGCAAGTAACTTTAAGAGTGTTTTGTATTCTTATTTTCGTTAAAATGCTATGTCATATCCAATGTTATACCTTTCCTCTGAGGCTCGCTATCTTGTTAGGTATAGTTTAATCAATACATTATTCTTATGTTGTTTCTTATACTTGTGATTCTCTATAGAGTTTTGTAAGTTTTTGTTGGTCCTGTTTTTGTCTTATATATTACTTAATGTTAAACATTAACATATTTGAATTCTTAATCATAAATTACAGTTATACTATAAAGATCATTGGGATCTTATTGTGCTAATGTTATGTTTTATAATAAATTAAATTAAATGTAATAGATATTAATCAAAACTGCTTTTATTTAGTTTCTGATTTCTGGAAGCGTCGCATACAAAAAAGTGCTGTAACTGGGTTTATGTATTTTAAAATTGTATTGACGATTAATGATAACTAGAGTGCCAGTTACTGTCGAAATTCGACAGTTTTTCTAGTTTTAGAAGATTTGGAGAGGTTTTCTAACTTAACACGTAGCAAAACTTATACGGTACAAATTAACTTACCGGAAAATCTTCTGCTAAAACGTAACGTTTCATATCGATAGTTCGATGAATTTCAAGAACACTAACATTTGATAACTCAACAAAATTCGTTAACTCGACCAATTTCGATAACTGTTAAATTCGAGGGCTCGATAAATTTCGATAACTCAAAAATGTAAAAACTTTGGATACCTTTATAAATTTTTACTTTTGACATCTCCACATTTTTCGAAAACTATCTATAGATTGGCGCTTACATATATGCTAGTGTTTGGCCGAGTTTCTCCACCGATTTCTGGCATACGCCGTTACGCAAAGGAGAATTGACCTACAGTTTTACGCCGACTCCTGCCGGGGGCGACCGCTATTAGAAAAAACTTTTTCTTTTTTATGCTGGCCGAAAGAGGATATATAGGTCTTTAAAATGGTAATATATTGTCGGACTAGGCTTGTTGGGATTTTTTATCGGGTAAATTAAAAAAAAGCCATATTTCTCTTAATTTTTTAAATTTTGGCCATGGATAATTTCTACAATTTCAAAATATGGAGCACTATCTAAAATTAAATCAATTTTCAAATAAATTGATACCTCATTTATTGCAATCGCATAAAAATTGTCGAAGTTAGGCGACTTTTCTTTAATACGGCATTGAATTTATATGTGTGCATGTACCGGAATTTCAGATTTTTTGAGTAGTGTGGCTAAGAAATTTATCAATATTTATTCAAAATTGATATTTACAATTGGCCTTTAGCAAAAAAGTGGGGTTTCAAGAAATTTTAGGAAAATTGGGGTGGCACCGCCCATTTACATGATATATGCGTATCTCACATATTGAAAATTTTTGAAATCGGACAAAAACCACGGGCTCCACCAACGTAACGGTAATATCAAAAAACTCAAAATTACCTATATTTTAGGAGGAGTAGCTTTTGTCCGATTTCAAAAATATTCAAGACGGTACTTAAGGAGGCTATGCACAATGTGTATACCAAATTTGCTCGAGATCGGTCAAGTAGCTTTTGAGATACGCATATATCATATAAGTGGGCGGTGCCACCCCCATTTTCCTAAAATCTATTGAAAAAACCACTTTTTTGCTAAAGACCGATTGTATATATCAATTTTGAATAAATATTGATGATCTTCTTAGGCACACTGCTCAAAAGATGTGAAATTCCGGTACATACACGCATATAAATTCAAGGCCGTATTTCGACAATTTTGACGCGATTGCAATAAATGGGGTATCAGTTTATTTGAAAATAGATTTAATTTTAGATAGTGCTTCATATTTTGAAATTGTGGAAGTTATCGATGGTCAAACTTTAAAAAATTAAGAGAAACATGGGCATTTTTTAAATTTACCCGATAAGCAATCCCAACAAGCGTAGTCCGACAATAGATTATTATATACCAATTTGAAATCGAATCAAAAATAGTTATTAATAACTCATAATCCTACAAAATCCTATTTTCTGACCTAAATCGACAGGGCGCGACCACTAAATGTCCTTTAAAAAATCTATAAAAATAGGCAATGATATTTCTCATAAAAATGAAAGAGTAGGGTCTTGAAATTTCCAAAGAAAAACATTTTCGATGGGCACCCTAATGCACATGCAACGACAACGAAATATTGCTTTAGCTTTTGATTGAAAGTAAATACATTATGCATATTTATCTAAACGCGTAATTGCCAATTGATTGGGTTTCCATATAAAATTAAGTAAGTTTACATGGTTTACGTAGTAGATAATTTCAAGAGTTGAAGAATCTTCCAAATGGCCTTTCTAAAAGTTATTCGCTTGTCCTTTCTTCTTTCTATGGAGTTGCACAAATCGAAAGGCTTCTGCTTTCGCTACCCAATGAAGAGCTAGCAGAAAGTTTTTAGTAGGCCATACTTCAGAAGACATTTTGGATAGGTTCTTTTGAAGCTGTTCTTTTAATTCATAAAAATCACATTTAAGGAATTTATTTAAGGTTCCTATCGAATATGTTTTATTGAGACTTAAAATGCTTAATGAATTTTATTTGTAATACTAAATAATATAAACATATACTTAAGAATATTCGCATTAATTGTATGTAAATAGGAAAACCCTTTCTAGGAGGCATGCAGGGGAGCACCTTTTTGGCTTCACTTAAGATAGTCTACCTAAATTATCTGCTAGTTATACATATAAAATTGCAAATACGATCATGAAGTGCGTTGCAGGATAGGTGGAAATTTTCTAATGGTAATAAGGCTAGCATTCAAGACCACGTTGAAGGCGCCAAACATGTTTCCAAGTTACGTCACAGTTAAGAGAAATTTGTTCTTTTATGATTAAAAAAATTTAAAACTTAAGTGTTTCATACAACACTTCATCATCAGTCATTCAGCTCCACGGATTGTGCCACAAAACTACATTCCTTATAATATCAGAAACTACTTCAAAATAATGCAACGCCCGAACCAAACCAGCTCTAATTATAAGGAATATATTGCTTCCATATTCAGTTGTATCTTCCTTTTTTTATTTGAATGATAAGCTTCCTGGTCGATGGGTTCAGGCTTATGGCAGCCCAAGCGTACATGGGCAAAAAATTACACGAAATTAAGTTGAATACACTCAGAAAAAATTCAGCTAAATATATTTCTCTCAACACATGATTTAGTAACTATAGCCAAATAATGTCACTATAACCAAATCAAGTGTTGGGAAAAACACATTTAGTTGACGTAACTATACTCTTTTCTCAGTGTACTTTTCCACACACATTTAGGGAGTTCACAAAGTGTTGTATACTGTCGTACTGTTGTATGTCATAAACTTTAAACGGCTAATACTATATTTAAGGAATTCGCAAGCTAACATAAAAGTTATTATGAAATTTTACACCGTTAAAAAATAGTTGGTGGTGATTTCAAGTCCTCCAAACATTTATTTAGCCGTTAAAAACTTTACAACATACGACCGTACGACACGTACGACACCTTGTGTACCACCCAATTGTATGTAGAAGAAGTATACGGAAACGAACGAGTGCATTTTTAATTCGGGAATTTATGTATCTGTTTTCTATAAACGAAGTATATGGAGATTGAAAGTTAGCCGAATAGCATGACTCCGCTGCCATTGTGTCCGCAAATTACATAGTGGAGCTTTTCAATACGCCCGGTATACCGGTAGCGTATTTAATATCAGCAGGAAAACGTAATGAATGAGAAGCTACTGGATATAGCTCCCAGAATGTGTTCTTACTAACACGGACCATTTCCTAGGAAAATAATGTGTCGCCTGTCGCTTTATAATTCTATAAATAGCAAAAACAAAAGAATAAAATTGTACGAGCGTCAGGGTTTGAACTCGCGACCAACCAGTTGCTAGTCGAACGCGTATCCACCTGGCTGCAGCGGCTGTTGAGATAACGTAAAGAAAAGAAAAGAAATACATAGCTACATAAATTTGTTGTAAAGTTTTCTGTTTTGCTTCTGGTTTCAAAACTACACATTACTTTATGTTGCGATGCATATTTTCGTTCAATCGTAGACGTTAATGTTTTCATGGTAGAAAAAGATAATGCATTCCCCATTTGCCTGCTGCGTACATACACCATACACTTTTAATTTGAAATCATGTGCTAAGTTATATACTTTTCTGTACAACTCGTGCCAGCACGAGTATGCTCTGTAACATTTGTGGTAAACTTTGTTTGCGACAATACGAGTACATACTGCCAAGAATATTTGTTAAGAAAAGTGTACGAGAGTACTCGGTCGCTATCTTTATATAAGAGGATTTTTATATAGGAAGATGAGGAGTGTCAAGAAGCTGCTGAAAAGGATGCCACTTACAGGGCCCTGCTGTGATCGGGCGAAAATTTTACCAGAGAGTTAGTCGACCTAGGGAAGGTTTCCAAACCAGAGCGAACTCTTCTTAAAACAGAAAAGGCGACCTAGAAACCTATGTCCAGAACGTACTTAAATTATGGAGGGAACACTATTCCACCCTACTGAATGGTAGCATCACTGAAAGCTGGGGAGAAGATGAGCCCGTGCCTCCAATCGATAATGACGGAGACGATGTTCCACCACCTGAGTATGCCGAGGTATGAATAGCAACTACGCGGCTGAAAAATAACAAAGCTGCTGAAGCTGACAGCCTGCCAGCTGAGCTATTCAAGTACGGTGGCGAGGAGTTGGTAAGGTGCATGCATCAACCCTCATGCAGAATATGGTCAGATGAACGCATGCCCGAGGACTTTACTCCTGAATTACCTACTCAGTCCAAAGTAGCACTTTTTGGCAAGAGTAATTCTGCGTTAGATTTCCATTATACTACTACTATTATCGGTGTTAATGCTGGTTTCCAAGTAAACGAAATTCTCTAATTTCTCGAAATTGTAACTGTCAACAGTGACGTGGGTGCCAAGGTGCGAATGTGCTGACTATATGTTTGATGACAGGAGATACTTCGTCTTGTCCTCGTCTAACACCAGACCCATTCGCTTTGCTTCCTTATCCAACATGGAAAAGGCACAACAGACCTCGCGGTTTTTGTTACCGATGATGTCGATGTCATCGGCATATGCCAGCAATTGCACGCTCTTGTTGTAAATTGTTCCTGAGTAGTCCAGTTCTGCAGCTCTTATTATCTTATCCAACATCAGATTAAAGAATCACATGAAAGGCGGCGAACAGCTCGGAGAGGTCTTTCCCAATTCTGATGGAGCTGATGGTATTGCTCAACGTCATTTTACACAGCCCTATTAGTTTTGAGGGGATGCCAAATTCAGACATACCGGCGTATAGCCAACTCATTTTAGTGTTACTTTGAAGTCGACAAATACATGGTGAGTGTCGATCCTTTTTTCGCGGGTCCTTTCCAAGATTTGGCGTATTGTGAATACCTGGTCTATGGTGGATTTTCCAGGTCTAAAGCTACACTGATAAGGCCCAATCAATGCATTGACGGTGGGCTTCAGTCTTTCACACAATACGCTCGATAAGACCTTGTAACCTATGCTCAGAAGGCTGATCCCGCGGTAGTTAGCACGCATGGCGGGGTCGCCTTTCTTGTGGATTGGGCAGAGCACACTTTAATTCCAGTTGTCGGGCATGCGTTCATCTGACCATATTCTGCATGAGGGTTGATGCATGCACCTTATGTACTTGAATAGCTCAGTTGGCAGGCTGTCAGCTCCAGCAGCTTTGTTGTTTTTCAGCCGCGTTATCGGTTTTCGTACCTCGTCATAGTCAGGAACGTCGACTCCGTCATCATCGACTGCGGGCTCGGGTTCTTCTTCTCCGCAACTTTCCATGCTGCTAGCATTCAGTAGGGCGGAAAAGTGTGCCCTCCATAATTTAAGTACGCTCAGAACAGCGGTTACTAAGTCGACATTGTTGTTCTTACAGGAGTTCGCCCTGGTCTTGAGGCCTTCCGTAAGTCGCCTAACTCTCTGGTAAAATTTTCGGGCATTCTTCCTGTCGGCCAGCATTTCAAGCTCTTCGCACTCACGTATTTCGGCCTCTCTCTTGTTCGTAATCATCGACCCCAAACACCACCTGTAGAAAGTTTTTAACCATTTCGATAAGATTTCGGATATTGTCCACTTTTTATCGTCTGCTGGTGAATTCGACTTTGACCTCGAATAACTTTTGGCCGAGTTGACTTATCGAAAAATTACTTCAGACCTTCAAAAGTTTGGTTAATGTAAACAAAGTGTGGTTAATTTACCAAATCATTGTTGAAAATATTAAGGAAGGCATGGTTAATTTTAACCAAAAATCACGTTGATTCCTTTACAAGTTTCAATTTGGTAATATTAACCAAATTTTATTTGATTTTTTTTCTCAGTGTAATTAATAGCTATGTGAATATGAAATAATCAAATTTATCAACTTAACAAAGTGTTATAATTTGTATCTTTCAACTTAATTCTGGGCACATTTAAAAACTCTGGACCCGGGGAAACACCTCCGACCCCTCGAGTCGTGCCTGGTGGCAATCATACTTAGAAAGATGTTGGTACTAAAGATTATTCATACACCTTCCATTTAATACCCATACTGTGGATTTAAAATACCGTATTTTTCTTTACCAGTGCTGTATTTTTTTAAGGTAGCAGCCCCATCCAAAAGTTTTTTTAAATATTTTCAAACACAAATAAAACCGAGTGGAATTGCAAAAATAATATTCAAATCCTTTGAGCTGTTCCTGTGTTATGCGGTTACGAAAAATTTAAGCAATTAATTTTTGTATACGTATAAGCAATAAGGTTATTTATTGGTTATCGAAAATTAGTTAATATAGTTTAAAAACTGAGCTCCATAGTTTTATTTGTTAAAGATTTCCGAAGGGAAATATACTTATTCGATAAAATATATATATAAATATTTTTAACGAATTTATAGCATTCTACGAATAAGCGTACTTTTCCTATGTAAAATAAATACATTCAAACTTAAAGCCTTGATAGCATGATTAAATAGTGTCTATTTTCAAAAAAAAAAAAACAAGACGGATTTGTTTTTTTTTTAATTGTCTAGGTCGTTTTGGGTGGTCCACCCTAATGTGTGTATAAATTTCCAAAATTTTAAACTCTTCTTTGTAACAATTTCGTGTCGTATTTATTTCATTTCTATTGCAAAATTTATTATCGCAAATAACATATTACAATATTTGCTAATCTTAAGTCAATAACCAAACGACGCCACAAATATTATTCATTGTAGCAGAAGCCCAAATTCCAACTCAAATTGCGCATACACCAATATTTTAATAGTTTAACGCCAACCAATAAATAAAATAAAATCAATTGCAAATATATGAAGGAATAACCAACTACGTGCGACCCAAAAGAGCAACAGAACGGGGCATCCAAATATAGGAGGGCGTGGGCCCGGAGGCAGCCACCCGGTTAAGAATGAAACTCCAGCATCGCTTTGCTGACCCAACCAAGCACAGAGAAAAACAAAATGCAAACACGGAAAAATATTGTACAAATAATAATAATATGTAACAACAAAAACAATAATCGCTGCTACATAAACAGCAGGAGATTCAAACAACCGCAACAAAAACACTATAAGAACCGCATACGTATGTATGTATGAATGTACATTTGTTTGTTGTCAAATGCAATAAATGCATTACAGATCGAAGCGATCTCCACATTAGCTACTGGTATTTTTGTTCCAACCAATTGGGAGTGTGAGCATCGACGATTACCAGCTTGTAAGCGAACAAATTGCATTAGATGAGTTGTTGTTTCATCGTCCCAAGCTAAAGATGGCAATTAAAACTAACTTACTACGCGATTAATGCATCAACTGATTTATTTCAAAGCTAAGAAAATAATTGTAAATAAATTTTGTTGAATGTTGAAATCAGGAAAGAGCTAACATATATAACATATATATATATATATATAATAGTTGTGTTTTCGTATTCTCCAGCAAAAAATATCCAGTAACTTGCCAGTAACCAAATTTCGGAGAGTAAGCCAATATTTGCTCCCAATGAGTGAAATATGCAAGAAAGAACGAAAACGAAAAACCGGCAAGAAGTTACTAGTTTTATGAACAGCTGATTAGTTTGTTATTTTCCGATTCAATTTTCTTAGAAAACTGATGTTTTCCATCTTATTATATATTTAAATAGGTTTATTTTGTCAACTGCAACTATAAAAGCATCACAAACAATTTTTTTCTTAATGTGATTCACAATAAGCATCATGCTGTTTTTTTTACTAGCAAATAGTTGCTAGTAAAAATTTATCCAGTAAAAATCCAGTAAAACTTGCAAGTTCAGCTGTCATTTTTGCTCTCTCAATTTCCCCTCTTTTACTAGTTTCTTGCAAGTTTTTGCGTTCGAAAACGACATCCAGTAAAAACCAGTAAAATTAGTACTGGATTTACTGGATAGTGCGTACGCGAACAGGGCTAATGATGTAGTATGTAGTATTAACCAGGCATTGAGAAACTGGCCCTAAGTTAAACTTTTGTCAAAAACAATTAAACGCTGGGCAAATGGACTTAACCTTTTATCAAATAGATACTACGCCATAAAAAATTGCCAAATTGAAGATGACATCCACCACAAAATGGGGGATTAAATTTGATTTACAACGCTCTCAATACTGGTATCAAATGAAGGGTTTTGTCTAGCAGTATACCATGAGCAACCTCCAAAGACAAGATGGCCGCCACCACAAAATGGCGTATTATATATTTTTTTCAATCCCCTCAACACGAGTATTATATTAAACGGCTTCACGAGTAGATAAAAGTCCATTTTAGTAAAGCAAAATCCTTATCGAAAATGGGGTCCCAAACCAAATGGCGCATCACTGAGTTTAGGCATTCAAAACATTAAGTCCTGTCACACCATCAATACGGATCGCGATAATTGGATCGTGATCCATATTGTTGGATTTTAAAATATTTGAGTAGTCCACTTGCAAACAGCGTTATGTGGTTTAATAATAGTAAGCCATAAATTAAAAAAAAACCTCTACAACAACAAGTAAAATCCAAATTGTTTTGAAACAGTAACTTTTACATAGCTAGCTTTTTTTAGCTTTTCGCGTTCTCTCTACCATGAAAATTGGTCTACTTCTTTTTTACGACGTCTTCCACTAGGCACCGAAACTACCACGTTTTTTGCAGTTTTCTAAGTTCATCAGAATATGGACACTTTCGAAATTGTATGAATACGTACAATAAATATTATAGCGACTTTTTAAAGTGTATATATACACTTTACACATTATAGTGACTTTTGCTAGAGGAGCTAACATTTGATGCTATTTTTTTCTGAATATATAAGGATTTTGCACTGTATTGTTAGTGGACATGAAACTACTTTAAATACTGGTACGTTAACCACCAAAAACTAAAAATCTAAAAAATTTTACATAGAGCTCTTTGCAAGTGGACTACTCATTTTGCGATCCAAATATCGCAATCCAGATATCGCGATCCGTATTGATGGTTTGAAAGGCGCCTAAAACTGAACTCTAATATCTAATCGTCTAATAACTAATAATATGCGTGGCGTCAGGTGGGTTTACCTACCCCCAGCAGTTAATGTAAAATGTTAATGCTTTGGAATTAGATAATTAAGTAACTAAAACAACTAAAACTTGAAAATAAACTTTGTAAAAAATTTTTAGTTTTAACAGAACATGGAAGTATTTATATATTACATAACTGATCACTTCATTTTTATAATGTTTTATAACTAATGCCTTACAGCTATTCCGCGTGTTGAAACATCCACGGAAGCAGTAACTATTTTTTGTTTAGCATTTTTTATGAAGAAAATTATTCAAAATTTCTCTATTGGCATGTTTAGATTTGCTTTGTTTTATTTTTCCAAGGTCAAACGCTTAAAATTTTTTGAAAAAAATTTCGATTTCTCTCAGATAGCTAATACGGCGAAGAAGTGAAACTAACTTCTAAGTCATTGGGCCGTACGCATAAAAACTAAGCGATTGCCTTTTCTTAAAATTTCATACTTTTTACTTAAATTTATTTTAACAAATCGAGAAAAAGTTCTGAAATTTGAAGAAAAGGCATTTGCTTAAGTTTTATGCATACAGTCAAAAATTAAAGTATCACTATTGGTTTAATACCCGTTGTGTTAAAATTAAAGTTGAAATGGTATCACTATAAACATTAATAATATAAAAAGTGTATTGAAAAAAATTTAATTGGATTTTTGTTATTAATTTGATGAGAAAAAACACAAAACTGTACCCTTAACAATATCAAATTGAGATCGATATGGTCTTTTTGCTTTCAATGTAACAACGAAACCTATAAATTAGATAAAATGATTAATAATGATGACAACTTTTTTTGAGTGTAGAACCCATTGTATCATGATGTACATACTTGTTTTTCTATGAGAATTTGTTAATCCACTCCGGAATTTTGAAAAGTAAATTTGTCATTTTGAGTACTTTTTCTTATCGGATCTCTCTCAATTTTTATAAAAATCGCCACTCTGACGGTGGGGAATGTATGTACATGATATGAATGTACTAGCAGTATAGCAATATTACATATATTACAGTTAACCAGTTTCCTCTCCTAATGTGTGCAAATTTACACACCGTGTAGTAAATTTAAACACTACCTGTAAACTTTTAAATACCAAATTTGTCGCGTACAGCAAAATGACAAATAAACTCTTTAAAAGATAGGAAGCATGAGCACTTAATGTTTATTATTATAAAAAAATATATTTTTACTTTAAAAATGTTTGCAACTTTAAACATTTCATGTGTCTATTTATGTATATATATTAAACCTCTCATGTTCAAAATCAAATCTTAAACATCTTGTGCGTATATTTACACAGACTCTGGTTGAAAAATAAACACTTTTCAGTAGTAGTTTGCACTTTTAGTAGTAGTTCAGTAGTAGTAGTAGTAGTTGCACTTTTTAGAGTTTATCTTAAATATGCGCAAATTTAAACAAAAATTTGTTAGAGTGTACAAGGAACTGTTACAGCTTTCGTTGCTTTTTATTGGTGAAGACAAACTTCATCCAGTTGCAATTACCTGGAATAAAGATGCATGTGAGATTCATGCACAAATGATATTTATGGTATAACTACAAGATTTTTTTTGCGCGCAATCCGAAATATGTAATGCCATCCGAGTTGAAAGGCATTCAAAACATTTGCCATTTTCTAACGCGTATATTCGTTTCTCATTGGTTCGGATGCTGAGCGCTGTAAGTGAACCACGCTAAGATTTACAATTCCTTCACGACGCGATTGTATATGCAATTCATGGAAATAGTTTCACACGCCTGGTTGAACAATACTAGAAACTATTTATGGTATTTGCCAGAAGTTACGGTTGCTCTGAGCCTTGTCGATCAAAACATCCAAGCAAAAAACACGATTACCACAGAAACGAAAGTGGAAACGAGCTAGGCGATGGGAATCGCTTACCCTTTCGCTTCAAGAAGGCCTTATTTTAAAGTGGGCATGTCATTGGAGGTAAGCCCTTACCCGCAGCATTACCTTCAAACGAAGGGATAACGCATGGATAAATAGAATCCAGAGAAGCGAACAAAGAATGCCTTACAGAGAAACTAATGTAGAATGCCTAGATAAGTACATACTTATTTATATTAAATTGAAATCAGAAAATGTCTTAAAAGATTAAAATTAATTAAAATTTTTATAGATCAGCTTTTATACATACATATGTATTTATTTAGGTATTTAAATTTTCTTAAAAATCGGTATGTACATACATGCATATTTAACTAAGCTTAAAATTGTACTTCCTCACTCTTGTACTTCACTTCATTGACTGACTTCAACTTCGCTGCAAATTGATCAAAGCAAAACATGATCTTTATGCGAGACAAATTTCCACAGAAAGTAACGGTAGAAAAAGAATTTTTGGATATTCATTCTATTTTTCAGCTGACTACGATGCAGCATTCTACTTTGCATTCTCCGAAATGAAGCAAAGAAGCGAAATAAAAAAAATATTGTAGGACATTCTACTTTGCATTCCCTGAAATGAAGCAAAGAAGCGAAACAAATAAAATATTGTAGGACATTCTACTTTGCATTTCCGAAAATGAAGCAAAGACATGAATTAAAAAAGAAATATTATAGGACATTCTACTTTGCGTTCCCCGAAATCAAACAAAGAAGCGAAATAAATAAAATATTGTTGGACATTCTACTTTGCATTACCGGCAATGCCTAAAAGAAGCGAAAAAATTCGAAGGCATCATAACGCTATGCCTTCTAGAACACGTTACCACTAAAAGCGATTACCGATTTTTTGCTGGTATTAAATGAATAATTATCAATGCTCTGGGTGATTTGGATGACGAATCGATCCTTCAATATTGCCTGTCAGATAGGGAGAACGAAATTTCCAGTTATGAATGACCCAACGGAGGGAGCCGTTAAGTTCTCCAAGGATTTTAATCGGGGGTAAATAGTAAAGTAATCGATTAGTGGTTCGATTCATGATTTGAGTAAACAGAGAATTCGATTCGATTTGATAGCTTTTTGAAAAGAAAGAATCGATTAACGTTATTCATTTGATTAATCTTGCCATCCCTACTTATAGCCATAGAAAGCCATTTGTGCGCGCGTGTATCGTTGCAGTCTTATTCTCGACCATGTTTGCCAATCTTTAATGCAAACATTTATGCGACCAACAAAAGACCCAAGCACACTTAAAAGTACACACATATGTACGAGTAAATACATATTTTTATGTAAGTACATATTTATACGCATTTATATTTATAAAAACACATTCAAGCGTGGATGTATTGTGCAATGATGTGGACCATGGTGATTCCTATTTGAGAAAATGTAAGACCTTCGCAATGAATTCGTATTTGAAGTCCTTATGGCAATGTGCCGTGCTACAGTGTCTGTTTTTGAATGAAATATTTACATTAATGTTACCCAGTGACAATAAGAAAGTCAATCATACGGCTAGCCATTATTAATTTGAGATGAAAATATTTATAAAAAAAATGGTTGTGAACCCGATATATGTATGTTTATATGTACATACATGTTGAATTAATATTTGATTCACCGGATTATAATTGACACAATATTAGTTCACAGGATATTAGATAAAAGGAAATAAGAATGTCTGTATATTATGATATACATGCAAACCGGTTTCGGCGTTGTCGCTTCTTTATTGTCTCATTTTTCGTTCGGAACGATGGACTGACGGAAATTCGTTCTAAAATAAATCATATTACCACCCTGTTGAAAAAATTCGTGTTTTAAAAGTTTCAAAACGCAGATTTTTGGTTTATAAAACGGCACCTAGTTTATAAGCGTAGGAATTTACAGTTATAATAAATTTTGAATGAAAGTATTTTTTCTTGGTTTTGTCGTAAATATTTTCATTTCATTTCCTTTTTGGTTATTGTTGTTTCCGATAGGGTGGGTATAAGATATATTTTGGAACGAATTTCGTTTTTTCTCCGAACGAAAAATGACACTGAATATGGCACAACGTCGAAACCGGATTGTGTCCAAACCAAACTTGACACGGGACGATGGAAATTCGTTCCAAAATACATCATATGCATTTTACCTATAAATTTAAGTGATTTATAAATATTCACTCTCAAAACTTATAACTTATAAAAGATTTATTTGCAAAATCGCGTATTTAGCACTTAATGCAGCAAGCTTACTTTAAACAAGTAACAAAGTCTAAGTTCGGGCGGAGCCGAACATTAAATACCCGGCGCAGGTATTAAGTATATGATTTTCACCTTTACGAAAGCTACAGCTACATGGTAAGCCGGTGTGTATCCATTTTGAGTAAATTAGCGGCCTTAAATTTCGAAATATTGAAGTCTCAAGCATTTCTGAAATTTGCCGTTATATGAAAAGTGGTTGTAATTTTAATCTGATTCCAATAATTTTCAACGTTTTGCTTCTATGTGGCTTGCACAATAATCATACCGAGTTTGGTACAAATAGGTAGAACGGTTACCGAGATACATATATGTGATCATAAGTGGGCGGTGCCACGCCCATTTTCCAAAATTTTATTATAAACGTATTTCTTGGTAAAGGATTGTTGCAAGCATCAATTTCGAGTAAATCAACTTTGATGTTTATTGATTTATCAAAGATTTCGTATTTCTCCAAATTACCGTTATATGGGAGGAAGGCGTGGTTGTTGTCCGGGCATTTGGTATGCTGTAGCAAGACTAACAACTGTGCCAAGTTTGGAAGAAATTGGTGCAGCGGTTACCAAGATATACACATGTATCCATAAGTGGGCGTGGCTACGCCCATTTTCAAAAAATGTATAATATTCTTATTTTTCGTCTAAAAATTATCGTAAATATCAATTTTGAGTGAATAATCTTCAGTAGTTACTAAAATATCGCAGTTTTCGTATTTCTGAAAATTACCGTTATATGGGAGGTAGGCGTGGTTATTGTCCGATTTTGCCCATTTTTAGTACCATCCGTCCTACGCCCGAAAGAAGTGCACATACCAAGTTTCGTTAAGATATCTCAATTTTACCTCGAGTTATCGTGTGCAAAGACGGACGGACGGACGGACAGACGGTCACCGCTTAATCGATTTCTCTTTTCATTCTGATCATTTATGTATTCATTTGTCTATATCTATCTCGATTCGTTTTGCCTGTTACAAACAACCGTTATGTGAACAAAGTTATAATACCCTTGTGCACAAGTGCGCTCGGGTATAAAAACGCTTACAGAAATGCTTGTTGGGTATTAGTTTAATATTTTAAAGGATATTGTATCTCAGTCGGTTTCACAAATTGAAGTAAAAACAAATTTTCATTACAAATATTTTAAAATCTGAGGTTTTGAATAATCAACAAAATAACAAAATATAAACTGTGAAAAGTACTTCGGTTTCTAGCTCCTCCATTAAGATACCACATCGCATCAAACATATAGATTTCAACCTGTATCTGTTAAAGCGGAGAAATGAAACTTGTCACCACCGCAAACCACGTCTTTGAATTTCAAACAGTTCAAATCATTCAAACTATTCACACCACTGTGTTTTATATATTTTTTATCTTCTCCACATACATTTGCTTTATGATCAAGCTCACCACACTTAAAACAACGTGTTATTAATTGCAAATTGTCACATTTATTCGCCAAATGTGATATTTGGTTTTTTTCTAGCACGTCGCGATTGTTTTTATTGGTGACATGTACATATATTTTAAGGTTTTTAGCAATTTGCACGAAAAGGCAAAAATCGATTACTTTAGAATTGAAATATTACTTAAAAACCAACAGCGTTAGTAAAAACTATAATTTAAATTTTTATATTTGATATGGAATTTACAAAATAAGAAATAATTTTCCATTTAAATTGCTAGTGAAACCGGCGGTGAATAAATTGGAAAAACTTAAGTAATATCGAAGATAACGCTAAGAAAACTGATAAACGTTATTTGCTCAGCATTAAGGCGCATTATTAGCTTTACCTTCAAAACTACTTACGTTTTTAAGAATTATTTATACTATTTATGGGTATTTTTAACTAATGCCGTTGGTTTTTGAGTAAAAATTAAATTCCAAAATAATTAGTTTTTGGCTTTTCATGCAAATTGCTAAAAATCCTTAAATATATGTACATGTCACCAACAAAAACAATCGACGTGCTGGAAAAAAACCAAAGATGCGTTTTAAGTTAACATACCTAAATCTTCAAAAAAAATAACATAATTATTGGAGGAGGGAAACAAAATTAAAATTTCGCAGGCCTGTGCTATCAATTACATCTTCAAGTGGAACTAGTAAAGAAGTATAACTTCTGGCGAAACCGAACTTTATATACCCGGCGCACAGACTAAATATAGTAGTTGCGATCCCGTACGAGTCCGGACTAGTCAGAAATAGTCAGAATCAGTCAGATTTTACTGGAAATCGATCCCGTACTCAGTTCTCTGACTATTGAGAGAACAAAAAAGAGCGTAAATAAGGTCCCGACTCTGTCTAAAGTTACCAATTTTAGTCCGAAGATTTTTTTCCGGTAAATTCTGGTAAATGTGTCAAACGATCAGCTGTAGTGTGTTTAAAAACCAAATTGTAAACAAAAGAAAAGTGCACTCTGCTAATGTATGTTGAAAAGTATTGAATTACTTGTTTAAGTGAATTGCAATGAATTTGAAAGTATTTTTGGTTATTTATATGTGTGAGCTGAGCGTGTTAACATATAAAATAAGTAAAAATGTTCAACCAAAATTTTGAGGTTATGTTAAAGTTGTTTCAGTTTCAGTGTTACTCTCCCGCTCTGAGCGAATTTTTATTTTTTGACAATTTTAATAGTCTTCGTCCGAGGAATACGAAATTGGACTTGATATGTCTATGTCTATCTCTATTCGATTTGGCTGTTACAAACAACTGTTATGCGAACAAAATTATAATACCCTTGTGCACAAGTGCGATCGGGTATACAAATCCAACAATTTTCCGGGAGACGCTAACATACAATGCTTAGGCAGAAATACGTTAGAATAATTGGACGAGCTAGTAGGTTTTACAATAGCTAAAAGTTATTTTGTCAATAGAATTCCAATTCATTTTTCATTCACAGTTCATTGAGCTTCAGTTTTTCTGCATCTTGAATCAGTTCTGTTTAGCATTGTATTACTATAAAATTTGCACTCCCATGTACATTTTTGTATGTCTGTTTTAATATGTGTATGTAGGCAAGTACAAATGCTTATGTGCTTTTGTATGTCTACGGGTTTTTGTTTTAGTTACATGCAGTTAAGAGCGAATTCAGAGGTAGACTCTTAACTTCTGTATTGACGCATTTTGCATTCATATTTAAGTAATGTGGAAAATGACTATGTTATCAAAAAAATAATTAAAACGTGAGAAGTTATATAATACTCTTATACAGCAAGCCTTCCTATAAATAAGTAGCACTTGACGTATAGAGAAATTAGTCTGTAGGTTTACTGGACCTGGCGTGCTAATTTTGAGATAGACTATTCGAACCTATTTAGTTTCGAAAAATTATTATTTTGCATTGATTTTCGCTTTTACGCTTTGCAATTCGCTACTCCGCATCATCTCATACCGTTAACGAACCAGTCATCCTTCTAATCTGGTAAATATGATTGTATGCCACTTAACGTTACTATAATGTTTACTGATGAGTTCAACTTATACTGAACGATCGCAATATCATAATGATGTTTTAGGATAATTCTATTATTCTATCTTTCGTTTCATAGGATACATATCTCTTATCTATATATATAAAAATGGTGTGAAAAATGTATAGTAATTCATCAATTGAGAACGGTTGGGCCGATTTGGCAAATTTTTTTTTCAGTTGTTCGTAATTGCCAGGAGAAGTTTTTTACGAAAGAAAATTTTGGGAAAACCCTCCGGTGGACCAGGGACCGATCTATTCGAAAAAATCGTATTTATGGTCCCATTTTCTTAAAATTTGGTACCTAGGTAGCTTTTTGCCTAGATTAGCATATAGGATGCTTTTTTCCGGGAAGTGGACCAGGGACCGATCTATTCGAAAAAATCGTATTTATCGTCCGATTTGCTTCAAATTTGGTGCGTAGGTAGGTTTTTGCCCAGGTTAGCATATAGGAAATTTTTTTCCCGGGAAGTGGACCAGAGACCGATCTATTCGAAAAAATCGTAGTTATGGTCCGATTTGCTTAAAATTTGGTATGTAGTTAGCTTTTTGCCTAGATTAGGATATACGATTCTTTTTTTCCAGGTAGTTTCACTTCTTCCTCTTATCCGCCATGTTAGCTATCTGACAGAAAACGTGTTTCGTATTTTTTGTTGTAAATGAAAAAAAATTAAAAAAAAGTCCAGCTTTTGACGTTGCAAAAATAAAACAAAGGAAAGCCAAAGATATAAGTAGAGAATTTGTCTAATATTTTTAAATCATTTTCTTCATAACTGCTGCTTTCGTGGTTATTGCAACACACGGAATAGATGTAATAATGCAGCTATAGGAGCCACCTCATCACAGAATTTATCGGCCGCCTATTTAAATAGTAGGGCTCGCTTGAAATATGTACATGAAGATGTATGGAGGTGCGCACACTACACCAACTTAAGCGCTCCGACCAATTAGTTGTGGTGCAATGGAAAGACTAGCAAGCCCAACTAAATCGGCGGCCGACAAAGTCCGTGGTGTGCGATGGATCTAAAACATTTTAAACAAGAAATATTGCAGTCACATTTTCGTTTTTAGGATTTTTATTCATGTGATTAGCAGTGGCAAGAATGTATGTATTAAATACGTATATGTATATTAAAAATTAAGTGATCAGTTATCTATATATATAAAAATGGTGTGAAAAATGTAGGTAATTCATCAATTGAGAACGGTTGGGCCGATTTGACAACATTTTTTTTTAGTTGTTCGCAATTGCCAGGAGAAGGTTTTTACGAAAAAAAGTTTTGGGAAAACCTTCCGGGAAAGTCTGGAAAATGGAAAAATCGAAAATTTTTTTTTTTTTTATGGAATTTTTTGTGCAATTCCTTCGGAATAGCTTTCGAATGGAAAAATAGAAAATTCTAAGTGGAAAACTCGGATAAATCCGGAAGAACGCAACAAATTTGAATTTTTTTCGACGGAATTTTGCATTTTATCGCATGATTTGAGGATTTTGGACGATGTAAAGGTGGAAAATTCGTTGTGAAGCTTGGGAAATTTCGAATAATTGTGAAATTCATAGTGAGCATGAATCAATTGGGAACAATTTTCTCCCATGGTTCATAACCGATTCGAATGGTTGCTGTTTTTTTTGGAAAGGTGTTTAGTAGGAGGAGTAAAAAACTGTATTTGGTACGTAGGTAGTCTTTTGCCTAGATTAGTATATAGGATCCATTTTTTCCTTTAAGTTGGCCAGGGACCGATCTATTCGAAAAAAGTCTTATTTATGGTCCGATTTGCTTGAAATTTGGCACGTAGGTAGCTTATTGCCAAGATTAACATATTGGATACTATTTTTCTGATAGTTGGTCCAGGGACCGATCTATTCCAAAAAATCTTATTTATGGTCCGATTTGCTGGAAATTCGATACCTGTGTTACAATATGCGTACAATAGCATTGAGTTATTGTTTTACAGCTCGAAAGGAGTTCGAAGGCGCCGGAAACATGCGGGTATTGGCTATTTAACAATACTTATTACACAGGCCAACAACAATAGGAAAAAAAATTATGCAGCAAATGTTAACGCTCTTTTTGACGTAAGCATAAAGTTTCCATCAGCACCAGATTTTAAGAAAAACGAGGTCAAAGTGTCAAAAAATCGCGTTTTTTGCAATATTTGAGAAGCTCTAGCAAAGAAACAAAGGGTGGTAGAACCTCCCACTTAGGCATAGATTAAAGCAAAAAATCTCGGCCACTATCCCTGCAAATTCCTGCACCTTTGCTTGATGGTCACTTATCGTCATTTGTTGAACAGAAAAAAACTGATTTTGGGAAGTTTGAGTACCTACCGCAATTAAGCAAAAGGTGTTAGAACCTTCCACTTAGGCTTATATTTAGGCTTGGACCTCTGACTTCAATCCCTGAAAATACCATTCCTGCACCTTGACTCTAAGGTCACCTATAGTCATTTGTTGAACAGCTAACAGTGATTGTTGGGCGATAAAAAGTAAATGAGTATAGGTGACTATCAGGGCAAGGTTTCAGGGATAGTAGTCTGCAGTTCTAGCTTAAATTTAAGCCTAAGTGGATGGTTCTATCACCTTTTGTTTCCTTGCTAGATCTTCTCAAATATTGCAAAAAACGCGATTTTTTTCACTTTCACCACGTTTTTCTCAAAATTTGGAGCTGATGGAAACTTTATACTTACACAGCACAAAACAGTCTATCAAAAACAGCTTTAACATTTGCGCGTCGAAATCGGTGTTGCCCTGTGTTACCGACACTAATTATATAAAGAGAAGCTCCTTCTTTTTATAAGAGGTGATGTCGTCAAAGGCTGTATCGAAATTTAGACACCTAGTGCAGACTTTCTATATTTTAAGGGAGAGTGTTATCACCCATACATATCGAATTTTTCGTAGCGTATATCTCGGAAATATTTGTAATAGTGTCCTGGAAATTGATATAGTGATTTTGGGGCTACTGGAAAAGGGGGCGTGGCGCTTCCCAAACATATTGAAACTTTTATCTATACATAAATATATGTATACACCCAGAATACAGTTTTTTTTTTCTTTTTCGTAATATATTTTTTTGTTTATTTTTTATAGAAATATAGTTCATTTTGCATCATTTTGCATTTTGGGTAAGCAGTTTTGTAGTTCACTCAATTTTGTATCATAAAGTGCAAATTACCGTTGATTTTTAAGATTTTTTTCGCTGATGATGTTGCGCATTTTCTCCGTATAACGAATGCGTAAGAGTTTTTTTGTATGGGAAAAATGCCGAAGAGTGTCAGTATGAAAAAGACTTATTCTGGTGGGTGGACTCCTCCTAAACGACCGAAACGATTTTAATGACATCTTTTATGTGTTTGAGTAGGTCCACGTATAGTTTAAGTTCACAACTTAAAACGCCAGGTGGCGCTAGAGTCGAGTTATTACTCAAAATCCTATTTGTGATCTGATTTGACTCATATTCGAGACATATATGTACTGGTAACGATAGGGGCAATACTATTGCAAAAAAAGATGCGCAAGGTGGCGCTGGAGCTGAGTTATTGCTAAAAATCGTCAATTCGGAGTATCAGAGATCAAAGTCAAATTACCCGCGTTAAATCAACCATCAGAACCATTGCGGTCCTTGCTTTACGTTGACTAAACAGAATGTGGACCAATGATACTCACCAGTTTGGAAATTGCCACCAACTATACTATACAGATTCAAGGACGATTCACAATCGAGCCGCAAGGACTTCTTCCCGGTATAACGCTTTCGTCAGATTATTTAAGACGGCAATGGAGGATATGCCTTCTGTCGACCACAAAACCAAACGTGAAAGTGAATTGCTGGCGTTGAACGTTGGTCTAAATTTTTCATTAAAAAAATGAATTTTGGGCGGGACGAAGTTCGCCGGGTCTGCTAGTACCTATATAAAGTAAAGTTGCAAAAGTGATGTAATACATGCACTTAAAATCAGTAGATTGCTTTCCGGTAAATAGATCTAGAGTTATGGTCGTAAATATGAACACTACTTTTTGCCCATATTATACCCTATATAAGAAAAAACAACAGCAAATAAATCTTCTACATATATGAAAAAACAACAAAGAGAAGGTCCACATATGAGAAAAGACAACATATACATAAGAAAAAACTCCAACAAATAAAACAATTATTTTTCTGATACTTTAGCTATTAGATCCGTATGATTTATGAAATATGTATTACAATTTGGAAATGAGGTTTAAAGAGGCTTCATGGAAAATATTTTTGAATAGGGTTGCCACATTTTGAAATTTTTAATTCAATTAAATTGATAAGATATCTATATACTTATTTCTAAATGATATTTTTCTTTTACCAAACGATATCTCCTTTAATATTTCATCAAATATAATTAACGATATCTCATTTTGATGGGGAGAAGCTTATGTACATGCGAAAAACAGGAAAGTTGTGTAAATTTAGCTATTTAAAAAAAAGGGTTTTAAAATCAGGAAGCAGCGTATCCGGTCAATAAAGCAGCATATCTTCCATAATACTCCATCAAATAGAACGCACACCGCTTGAGGTAAAAATAAAAACTTTTAATAAGGTTGCCGTTCGCATAAAATTTTAGTGACTTAAATATATATTGAATAAAATATTGCAACGCATTCAGGGCATGAAAGATTTTAAATGCACTTTTATGGTCTAGATTTTCGTCTCAAAACTCAGCACTTTCGGATTTTTTCAGCGCTAAAAATCAATACATTTCACTACACTTTTTTTAGACTCAAACATAGCTTTATTAAACACACATTCAGGCCTATTCTCTTTGTTACCGAACATTTTGATACTGGAAAATTGTGTTACCAAAAAATAACACCACATCTTGTAACCGCAATTCTAAGTACCTTGGTAACAATTTAATTAATTCAGCAACTCAGCTATAAAGTTTTGTATAAATTCTGGTGTTGCATACTTCACGGAGCAATAGTTTGTTACCTGCTTATGGGATGGTAACAAAATTTACCAATGTTTAAAAATTACGAGGAATTTTATTGAACACAGAATAGGCCTGATTAAAATAAAAATAAAACCCACATATTTTTATATATTTAGGTACATATGTGAACAATAGACCACAAATCCTGAAATGCGAGCCGAACCTGACTTTAGTTTTAGTATTGGGTATAATAATGCTTTTCCATGAATCTCCCCTCTACGATAATTCTAAGAGGTCGCGCATCGAGCGTTTATTTTTCCTATAGGAATAACACGTACAAAAATGTGTGGTTCTCTTTTGAGATTAACATAATTTTCAAGCATCAAGTTACATGAGATTTAAGTACCATGCAGGCTTAGATACTTTAAATTCCTAAATTATAGTAATTACAAAAAAAAAATGCAATTTAAAGAATCTAAACCTGCATAACGCTTAAAAAGCGTATATCCTTAAGGCCCGTTTATATATGTACAACTTTGGCGTTGCGTTGGCGTTGGTGACGTTTCGACAGCTGACTATGAATACATGCATGCATTTATATGAAAGTCTCCATATAACGAAAGTTGGGCAACGCCAACGCAAAAGATATAAAGAAATATGACCAACTCTCAACTTTTCACGTGCGCCGTTCGTCATCTGTTCCAAATAATCAAAATTAAGTGAAATAATTTTCATTTTTAATCAAATGCAGGCAAGAAATATAGTTGTTAATGCAATCCTTCTTCTTCTTCTTTATTGGCGCTGTAACCGCCTAAGCGATTTTGGCCGAGTCCAAAACAGCACGCCAGTCATTTCTCTTCTGTGCTAACTGACGCCAATTGGAAATGCCAAGTGAAGCCAAGTCCTTCTCCACCTGGTCTTTACAACGCAGAGGAGGCCTTCCTCTTCCTCTGTTACCAGCATCGCCGGCCGCGTTGAATATTTTAAGAGCAGGAGCGTTTCTGTCCATTCGAACGACATGGCCAAGCCAGCGGAGCCGCTGAATTTTAATTCGCTGCACTATGTCTATATCGTTGTATAGCTCATACAGCTCATCGTTAAATCGTCTGCGATATTCGCCATCACCAACGGGTAAAGGTCCGTAAATCTTTCGCAGAATCTTTCTTCTCTTCTGCGCCATATACCAGCACGGACATGATGAGTGACTTATAGAGCGTGGTTACGTACGTCGAGAGAGGACATTACTCCTGAATTACCTAGTCAGTCCAAAGTAGCACTTTTTGGCAAGAGTGATTCTCCGTTGGATTTCAAGGCTGACATTATTATTGGTGTTAATGCTGGTTCCCAAATAAACGAAGTCGTCTACTTTTTCAAACTTGAAATGCAATTATTGATATAAAATTTTGATTTATCTGCCGCTAGTATGTTAATTTAGTGACCAAAGTATTCGCTGCTAAGCGTTCATTGTATCAAGCACGGGCGCACAGTGGTTCGGATAGCAGATCTAGCTGGACGAAAGTCAAAATTTTATTTGTTTTAAAAATAGTTAATGGTACTTGGGATACATTTCTGACAATACATTCAAATATAAATCGTATTTATTATAGCAATAAACACATGGAAACAAAAAAGGTAAGTCAACGCCGTCTATTTGAGAACACTATTTTAAAAACTGAAGTTTAACTTAAAATATTGCTAATCGCACTCACAAATAGTTGCATAATTGCAAATTGACTTTATAAACCAAAAATTACACTTGCTTCGCTATAGATTCAGAGGTCATAACGCAATTTATGTCCGCATTGGTATAAGTAAATTCATATTGAAAATTCGTCGTTTTGATTAGTTAAAAAAGTAAATTAAAAGTGGGAAAATTAAAGGTCGCTGAAGGCCGTTATAAAACCAATGGCGTATTATTCTATACACCTTTGGAAATGCGGAGGTTAAGTTCGATAGCCACGTCTAACTTGCTTAGATATCTACATTTTAGTGACTTTATGCCAAATCTCAAAATTTAAAAGTAATTATTAACAGGAATTTATACTATTGTAAACTTTATACGACAACTAAATAAGAGTTTTTAGGGTCGCTAAATATAAATATAAGATCAGTGGCGGATCCATGGCGGAGGATGAACAGGGGGTTTAGGTATTAAAACCCTCCCTTAAATCGAAGAATAATAGTTCAGTAATATGGGTTTAGAAAAAGGGTTCTTGAGAAAAAAGTATGCGCAATAAAATGTTAAAACACGAAATTTTCAAATACATTAAATTTTCGCTTTATTTATAAAACATATTGATAATTTTAAACACATTCAATTTTTAATTTTTACTTATAAATTAATGAAACGAAGATTTTTAAAATTTTTCTTCTTTTAGGTGCTAGACCAAAGAGCATTTCTTGACCTAAGGTATTTCTCAAGCAGGTTCTAATCCTTTTCAGGCATAAAAAACTTCGTTCAGTTTTAGCTATTGAAACGGGCAAAAGTGCCAATACGCGTAAGATCTAAAACCTCCACAAGAAAGTTTTTATTCAAACAGTCGATTAAATGTTACAAAGAAACTGGACTAGGTTGACTGAGCTTTATTCAGAGCGCAAATATATCCTTACTAGTATTATAAATCCGAAAGTGGGTTTGTTTATTTGTTAGGCTTTCACGCTCTAACTACTCAACCGATCATTATGAAATTTTGTACGCTGATGTCATTTAGCTCAACTTAAAATATAGGATAGAATTAGTCACGATTGTAAAACAGGGCGTGGCACCTCCCATACAAACGAAATTTTTCATACTACATATCGCAGGAAATATTTGTGGTAGAGTACTGGACCTTGGTATGGAGATACACAAAATCAACTCCACACTCATGGAGGAGGGCTGCCACCTCTTTAAAAAATCAAATTCAACTTGAAATAAGTGAATTATTTATTTGAAACTTATAATAAAAAAAGATGTCAAGGGGCTTAAGAAGTTGTGGTTTGAAAATATTTTGAAAAGGGTTACCTGTTTGAAAAGTCAAATTTAAATTAATTATTCGCAAGCTATCTGAAAAATTAAAATATTGGTGTCAAACGAAAGATTGTAAAGAAACCTTCAGATTGTACATTTAGAATATTATTGAGGTGTTTTACTTGGGTTGTCACCCGATTAAAAGTTACATTCAATTACTTTAAGCGAATTACTGCAATATGGGTGTAAATCTTACTGTCAGACCAAAGGTCTTTAATAAGGGTTTAGTGTAAAATATTTTGGAGAGGGTTGCCACCTTTTTTAAAAGTTGAATTTAAAATAATTATACTCAATTTAAGTGTAAAACGTAAGAGTGTTTAGAAATGTTCAGATTGAACATGTGGAATCTTAGGAGGTATTGAAGAGGGTTACCACCTGTCTTGAAAACAAATTCAATAATATTATATGTAATTTAGTTATATTATATGTAAGTCAAATGAGATATTAAAATATATGTAGGTATTAATCGAAAGTCTTAAAAGGGCTTTCTTTCTAAGCTACATATGTATGTAGCAAGGTTTCCACATATTTGAAAATTCAAATTCAATTTTAGTTATAGGAATTAGGTAATTTGAATGAATATGCACGTATTTCAATATTAGTGTGAGACGAAAGAGGTTGAAAAATGTTGCCAACTGTTCAGAAAATTAAATTCA
This sequence comes from Rhagoletis pomonella, assembly GCF_013731165.1. NCBI lineage: Eukaryota > Metazoa > Arthropoda > Insecta > Diptera > Tephritidae > Rhagoletis > Rhagoletis pomonella. Next base: position 79,891,315 of record NW_023458558.1, on the reverse strand, counting down.
AACTATTCAATAATTTCAATGAAGTATTACAACAGTGGTATCAATTTAAATGATTTTGAAAGGGCTTCATTTCTAAACTACATGAAGGGGGTCGTCCATTTATATTTGAATTCAGGGTATAAGTAAATTGTAAAAGTATCACAAAAGAGAGTTTTAATTTGAAAATATTTAGAAGATGGTTAATATAATTTAAAATCACCTGTTCTCAGCGAAGCGGGTGATGGCGATCTAGTATATATATATATATGTATATATGGAGAACATGAGCAACACCTTCAACAAAAAAAATGCCAAAAATCAACGAAAGGCCTTAGGTGCTTCAAACTTGCGCTTTGTTTTACTAGAATTGAATTGACAACAAAACTGCATACTCAATATCTTTCTGAGAAACCTAATTAAAAACATCGAATTTTTTACGAAAGTTTGTTGGTTTTTTTCAAATATTGCACAAAAGTTGAAAGTTTGAACCTTGGATTTACATGGTTCGTGTTAAAAAACAAACTACATTTTTATGAAAAAATAATTAAGAGTAAAAAATAATAACATAAATAGTCAAAACTTGTCAATATGTTGGTGTCGCATAGTTATGATCTGGACTATTTCTAGTAGAGAATTAGCTGTTTTATTAAATAATTTTAAAAAGTACTAACAGTCAGTTTCACCGGCAATTTAAATGGAAAACGATTTTTTATTTTCTGTCAGTTTCCATATAAAATTCAAAATCATTTTCCACTTAAATTGCTTTCGAAAGCGAAATACACAATTATAAACAATATTTAGATAACTAGTTTTCTATTAGACTTTTACAAAATTTGTAACCGTTATAAGTATAATCTCTGAACAAAAATTTTTCATATTTTACCCTTTAGGGTTAAGATTTTTTAAATATTTCGTTTGCCACGTTGGATCTGTCATTTTAAATTTTAAGTAAATGACTTTAGATTCGTATTCAACGACCCAGAAAACCCACAGATACCCAGTTTCAAAGAAATCTTCCGATTCTCTAAATTTTTCGTCCGCCATATTGGATCCGTCGTTTTGAATTTTTGCTAAATGACATCAGATTCGGAATCAGCGGCCCAGAAAGCCCTCAGATACCCAGTTTTATAGAAATCTACCGATTCTTTACATTTTTCGTCCGCCATATTGGATCCGCTAGAAAATTATATTGCCTTAAAAAGAGAAGAACCCTTTTTCTTAGATGTTATTCCTATGGGAAAAATAAATGCTCGATGCGCGACCTCTTAGAATTGTCGAAGAGGGTAGATTCATGGAGGATCATTACTACAGCAAATACCAAAATTGAGCTGGGTTCCGGTCGCACTACGGGATTTATTGTTTTTTTTTTACATGGTCTAGTGTACATACATACATACAGTGGCGAAAATATAAATACGAAATAGACATGTAACATTCTTTGGCTATTTACCTTTCGTTTATTTAATGTTTATTATTTCTTTATGAAAGTGTATTTGAGTTATGTAACAAAAACCATGTAAGTCAGAATTTCAAACTTTGTACAAAAATTAGCAAAACTCGATAAATGTCATCAAAATTTGAGCTTTTTAATTAGATTTTTTAGAAATATTCTGAGTATTCAGTTTTTAGCTTATTCAATTTTATAACAAAGAGGTGCAAATTTACAATTGATTTTAAAACTTACTTTTATTTGGAGCTATGCAATCTGGCAACAATTGAAGCTACCCGTAGTAATGCTACTTCAGAAATAAATTCTTCAACCCGTGGTCTGTTAAAACCCTGGCTGTGTGGTACCAAGCTGACAGGTGTAGCACTTTTACACATAAACTTCGATATTAAAATTGACACTGACAAGAATAATAGAAAGATTTGCAAAAAAGGGAAAGCACAAGATTGAGTTTGCAATTTAAGTTTGTATAATCGAAATTCTGAACACTTTGTTAAATTAGGTCAATCGAAAAACGTTATATGCAAAACATATGTTTTAATATACATACACCCATTGCTTTAATAAACACAATGTACAATTTTGTATCTTGCTATATTTTAAAAGATTATGTGGTACTGTGGAACACAAAAAAAACTACGGTGCGTATATATCAGGTTTGATAGCTGTCGGCCATACGAACAATGCCTTATAATCAGTTATACAAGATCAATTCGTGTTTTCGAGAAAAAAGTTTGCGTGGTTCAAAAATCTAATTATGGCGGTCAAATATTTTTTCTCCAAATTTTGAAAATTTATCGGGTTTCGCCCTATATTCCATGAAATGGCATACAAACAAATATTGGCCAAAAAACGATGTATTTTCAAAATTTGGATACATAAATTTCGCCGCTATAGTCATATTTTTGGGTCATGGATTTTTTTTTTTCCAAGAACAAGAATTATCTAGTAAAACTGAGTATGAGACATTGTTCGTATGGCCAACAGCTATCAAACCTGATATATACGCACTCTAGGTTTTTTTTTAAGTTTATTATTGTTCTACAGTGTACTTTTAAATTACGGGTTGGATGCTTGCGGGTCATATAGCTTGAACTTTGAGAGTTGGGAATTGAAAATTTTCAGTACAGCGACTGATAATTCAGTACTGCCCTTCTCAAATCAGTACGTCTGGCAACCATAGGTTGATTATGCATACTTCGCATAAACTTCAAGATGTAATTTTGTATGTATTTTGTAAGTACTCCATTAGCCAAAAAATAAAAGAAATGTGACATTTCAATATATTGTTGTGTGTCGTAAACTTTAAGCTCCAGGGTTCCCAAAGTACCATCAAAGTCATATTCTGCCTCATCCTGAGTGTCGCCCGAAAAAAAAAAAATCACCCGAAAATTTTAAATCCCCCATAGTAAATACATGGAAACCAAAATTGAAAAGTGAAACGGTTCGGGGAAAATAAAACTCATGGTAAGGCTGATTATGAATTTTTTCAGTGTTAAAAAATAGTTGGCTGTCGTTTCAAATTCTCTAAACATTTATTTAAGCTGTTAAAGTTTACGACATACAAAAATACGACACTGTTATGAATCCCTCAATCATTTAGGTTAAGTTAGGTTGGGTTAGAGTGCACTGTAAATTATTACCTGTTCCATTTACAGTTGCCTGATTTGAACAATGTATGATGGAATTTTGATTAAAAATACAAAATTATGCTTATCATGAGTTTAATTTTCCTCGACCGGTTCACTTTTCGTTTCCGTGTATTCACTACGGGCGCATGAAAAAATTTAGGGCGAGTCTCTTTTCGGGCGAAACTCACGATAAGGCCGAATGAGAATATTCTTTTGCGAATATGGTTCAATTGCTTCAAAGATGGTTTGAATTCTTCGACATTGTACTTTCAGTGTTCAGTATTAAGTGCATACAGCGCGATTTCATGTAGGACTTCCTCAGGAAATAACCAGCTCCTTAATAACTTAAATAAAAGCGGAATGCTGATCGTTGCATTGTTAAGTGAGGAGAAGTACCGTGAATTTCCAATTACTTCGACATGCTGCACCATTGAGTATATCGGACTTCTACGTGTTACGATGGTCCAGCTGATGTGATCTGCTAATTATGCAATGCGTAAAACTTTCATTCGGAGACAACAGGCAGTTAAAGGATTTCATCTCAAATAAGTCTATGTATACTGGATTTATGTGGACATACTCACCAACTTTGAACTTGCCACCAATTATGCTATACCGATTCACCATCGAACCAGATCATTGTTCAAGAAAGTGAATAGAGAAAAAAGTTATTCAAATTTATTTCGTTGGCAACTCTAATGTCGATCCTGATCAGTATTGTGCGATTAACTGGGCTATGAAACCTGGTTTTAAAATTGCTTGACTATTTTCAATGCATTTGCAATTACTTAGATGCGACCATGATTTAATAATTAAAGGTTCGATAAACTGACAGTTGTCTCTCTCGCACCACTCCCTTAGTAGTGGCACCGTGTTGCTTCTTTAAAATTTACTTAAAAAAGTAAAGCTTACATGTGAAATAGATTTTTTTGCAATATGTTTACTTGTGTATGCATATAAAGCACATTTAACTGATGAAAACATAAATTGTTTTTGAATTCGATGTTTGCATAAAGCTCATAGTAATTTAATTTTAATTTTGAGCCCTTTCGCAGTTTTGATACCGCTAAATAGCACATAAGCTACGTAATTCACGTAGATATCGTAGTATTCTTTTAATATTTCGTTTAAAATTCCGAATTTCCTGCAAATACATTAGAATTTACAAAAAGAAATTTACTACTAATTGCATAATTTTGAGTACTTTTCTACCGTTTGCGCAGCAAGGGATTTCATTCTTCACCTTTCTCTGTCCTTCTTAAATGCAACCTTTTGTAAGGGAGTATGAAACCGCGGCTGTCATTAACACGGTGCTACAAAAAAAGTAATAAAATACATCCGAAACAAAACCTAGTGTAGGTTGTAGCTATGGTCGAGTATAACATAAAAATAGGTTCCGTATAGTTTCTGAACCTTCCATTTTTATTTAATTTAAAAACAACCGTTATGTTCAATCAATTTTTGAACGATCTGTCAGATCTTAGTCTTTACCAGATCAACTCTGTTAGTAATAACTTAGGTAAATGTCTGGATTTAGTTTTTGTGGACGATGTTTCCAACGTCACAATAGCCCTAGCTATGCTTTGATTACCCCTGTTGATTCTCACCACCCACCACTAGAATTGTCCTTGATAAATTCACGCAACTCATGTTGCTTTATCAGTAAAAAATCAAGGGCGGAGCGTTACTCATTTAAAACAGCAGATTATAATAAACTTAGGTTAGAGATATCGAAGATAACTTGGCCCCAGTATGATGGGAATGCTGAAGATAGTGCCTTACATTTTAGCAATTCCTTACGCCACATTTTCAGTAAAATCATTCCTCTTGTTAAGGAAGCTAACGTAACGTCTAACGCTCAGTGGTTTACTGGCGAATTGAAACGCTTAAAAAATCAAAAATCCAAAGCATTTAAGCTTTTTAAAAAATCTGGCTTGTCTTCTCACTACTCCGCGTACTCCATTCTTAGGCATAAATACAATGTATTGAACAAAAAGTGTTACAATAATTATATTAACAGGGTTCGACTCAATATAGTTTCTAATCCCAAATCGTTTTACGCATTTGTGAACACAAAGCGTAAGACTAACGGTTATCCCTCAACATTGAAGTTAAATGACTTAGTTTCCAGTGACGAAAATATTATTGCCGATATGTTTGCTGGTTTCTTCGAGTCAAACTACTCTGCCAGTTCTACATCTTCCCAACTGCATTCGAATCTATCTAGCTACCCATTCGATCTGCCATCATTTGATTGTATCCGAATTCCATCGATATCTGCTGCGGACGTCCTCATTCATTTGAATTGTTTGAAAATTTCATATACAGCTGGCCCAGACGGTATACCCACAAGTGTTCTTAAAAGTTGTGCTGAGTATTTGTATAAGCCTCTAGCAAATATTTTTAATGCTTCCCTAAAACAGGGTGTCTTCCCATCTTCCTGGAAGGATTCGTTTATCTTGCCACTTTATAAAAATGGAAGTAGGACTAACATCGTAAACTATAGAGGAATTGCGAAGCTTTGTGCTATTGCTAAAGTTTTTGAGGCAATCGTTACGGAAGAACTATCTCACTCTATTACTTCTGCTATTGATCTATCGCAACACGGTTTTTGCAAAGGTAAATCAACTGTATCCAATCTTCTTGAATTCACTACTTATGTGTCTAATGGGTTTAAAAACAATCTTCGAACGGACGTGATTTACACTGATTTCAGCAAGGCATTTGACAAGGTATCTCATTCAACCCTTATATATAAACTTGATCGAATTGGCTTCCCTCCTATTCTTCTCAGCTGGCTTTCTTCTTACTTAGTGGATAGGAAACAAAGAGTAATTTTTAAAAATTGTACCTCCCGGCCAATACATGTCACATCCGGCGTACCTCAGGGCAGCCATATTGGTCCCGTCTTGTTTATTTTATTTATAAATGACCTTCCTAAGGTGTTGAATTACTCGAAATGCTTAATGTACGCTGATGATGTTAAGCTCTTTAAGTACATTAGTACTGCAGAAGATAGGGAGCATTTGCAAGCTGACCTAACCTGCATTTTCGAATGGTGTGAAGCAAATTCCATGTCACTAAATTTGAAAAAGTGTAAATTCATGACCTTCTCTAGAAAATCGTTCTATCCAAATTCGTATATGATATCTGACCACAATGTTGAGCAAGTGACCAATTTCATTGACCTAGGTGTAACTATGGATCCGAAACTAGAATTTAAGTCTCACATAAACTCCTGCGTGATTAGGGCTAGAGGATTGTTGGCTTTTCTTAAGCGCTGGGCCAAGGAGTTCAACGATCCTTATGTCACTAAAGTTCTCTTTACCTCTCTAGTTAGACCGATTTTGGAGTATGCATCTATAGTATGGAATCCTAGCTATCAAATTCATAGTGACAGGCTCGAATCAGTGCAGAAACAGTTCCTGTTATTTGCCCTCAAAAATTTATGTTGGGACTCGTCTAAAAATCTCCCACCCTACAAGGATCGCCTGAAGCTTATAGATTTGCCGACGCTTCAGAGTCGTAGAGAGATGCTTGGTGTTCTTTTTTTAATTAAATTAATGAACGGGATGGTCAGTAGTCCCTTTTTACTCAGTGAGATAAATTTTTGTATTCCTACAAGACCCACGAGACATTTTAAACCTATTGTGTTGAGTATTTGTAAATCAAACTTTGAAATGCATGATGCTTTTCGGTGTTTATGCCAAGATTTTAACAAGCATTATGATTGCATCGACATATCTGAATCGCTTTTTGTAATAAAGAAAACATTGCTCAACAAGTTAACTAAATAAACTAATATCTGCAACCGTGAACGAAAAATTACACAATATCTATGACTGCTTAGTACAATTGTAACGGCTTCGTATATTTCCGCGACCGCGTAGGACAATAGGAGCAGGGATCGGAAACTCGGCCTTTCCGACCTCGCCCAACAGTTCGTCTATAGCGTGGAGCGGAAACTAGGACTTTCCGCCTGCCTCACTTACAAAGTAACGACTACGGGAACATGGATCGGAAGCTCGGCCTTTCCGACCATGATCAACGGCCTGTAAACAGGGCGGAGCGGAAACTAGGTCTTTCCGCCCGCCGCACACAAAAGTAGACTGGAGACAAGGCCTCGCCAGCTACCCAAATTGCTATTGAATATCATTGTTATCTTTACAAGTTAATATTTATAATTATTTCACTCTGTAATGTATCACACATACTTAAATATTCTAAATCTTTTTATCTCAACTGTCTGTAAGAAAACATTTTTCTGTAGACTAAAAATAAATAAATAAATAAATAAATGTTCGTCCTTCATGCACTTATCTATTAGCAGCTTGACTAGTTTTCACCCGATTTTGAAAACCAAACATGTTTTGAAAAGAGGATTTATAGGCCTTTATTCGAAAATACTACAAATTTGGCAACTTGCATAGAAATTTTTGAAATTAGCGATGGTCAAACTTGAAAATTAAGATAAATGGGGCTTATTAAAGTGGTGACAGGTAACAAGATCAACGGAAATAAGGTCAATTGACTTTATTTCCCACCCTGGTGCGAAATAAAGTTAATTGACATTTATAACTTTTCAAAAGCGAAATAAAGTCAACAAAAAATTGGAAATAAAGTCAATGCTTAAAGTATGTCGACTCATAGAAAAAAATGTTGTTCTTACAATAAACATTGCCCCGTAAGTGTTGTTTTTTAATAGATGAAAAAGGTTATTGCCAATTGATTTTATTAAACAATTTAAAATTACGAATATAGTAAAAACGCGATGCGAAAAACCAAACGCCAAACGCAGCTGGCATACGAGAAATATTTGAAGAAAGAGTGTGGAAATGATCCAGAACTTGCAAAACATGTTTCGTTTCCACAAAAATAAAGCGAACACTATTAAGTTAAAGAAACAGTCCATGCCCACAAACTCCGGAGGAACACTGAAAGAATTCTGTGTTTTAAATTAGCAAATTTTGAACGAATTCGGAATGTCTAAGGTGGAAAAGAAACCAACCTTTCTATAAGGAAACAATTATAGAAAAGGAATTTTCTTACACTGTATTCATGTCTCCGCCAGCAATTTGTGACGACATCATTTAAAAGCAGCTAAGGAGAACGACGACACAATTTATTAGATGGCCAAGCCAATGTGCCAGAATGCGGGTATAAACAATTATTGATTATTTAATATCGGAACCGAGATCATGTAAGTTAATTGATTGGTTTTTGGATTCCACACACTTTTGAAACACAAACTATTTGATTTTTTACTGCAGACAAGTTGTTGCCAAAACACAGAAGAAATATTCCAATATCTTACAAATATAAACATGTGAAATATCGAGGGCTTAAATTCATTAACCTTTAACTGTGGAGCAGGGCTGTAAAAAATTGCAATCAAATTGGATTGCAATCGCATATTTTACGTAATGTTGCAATCTGGTTTAATTGCAATTAACATTGATTGCTTATATTTTGATTGCAAAAATTTAAATTTGCAATCATTTAGAAGAAATTGATTACAATAAGTTTTTGATTGCAATTAATTTTTGATTGCAATCATTAATTACATAAAAAATGCTAACTACAATCTGTCTAAATGACATTTATTTTGATGAATAATTGGAAGTACGATGGTGAGGCACACAAGCCCTCAGTGGGTTAACGCATCGCATTAGCAGGGCAAAGTGATCCCCCTCACGGCATTACACCTAGCAGTAGGTTGTTTTGATTGCCGTCTTTAATGTTCCGCTAATCGAGAGCATATACAATGTGCGTACATAAAAATTCGATTTTTTGCATGACAAAGCTGCAACTAAACAACACCTCCATCGTGTTTTTCAACCATCCCTAGTAGTATAACGTATCGATGGCTGAGGGGAAGATCGACCTATCTCGCAGCCAGTTCGAAAACGCCCTATCTCAGAAAATTTTGCAATAGCGCTCTACTTCAGAATTTGATTTAAGAACGCTCTATCTCAGAATTCGGTTCAGAAACGCCCTGTCTCAACTGCCGATGCAAAAGTGCCCTATCTCAGCACATTTTCAATGTATTTTCGTTTGAGATAGGTCGCTTTTGAACCGAACTCTGAGATAGGGCGTTTTTAACCAAATTCTGAGATAGGGCGTTTTTCAATAAAATTCTGAAATAGGGCGTTCTCAATCAAATTCAAAAGTAGGGCGCTCTTGAAAAGTTTTCTGAGATAGGACGTCTTCGAACTGACTGCCCTATTTCAGGTCACCATGTTCCTGGGTTCCCCCAGTGGGATGGCCAGACGCTGTTCGCTGAGTGGCAAGCCCACTACAGGAAGGCCCAGGATTTCCGGTGTTTGCCGTGCAGGCCTCCCGTCCAGTGCTATGTTTTTGCGTAGCATTGGCCTTTGGACTTCTCGGGCCACGGGGTGCCTTGGTCCTACTGCTGGTGGGTGCGGGTGCACCTGATATCTGCTTCCACATAGGGCTACTTTTGGCTAGGCCCGAAGGTACCGTGGCTTTGCTTTGTGCAGAGTTTGTGACTCCTTTCGGCCTTTGTTTGGGAGCGCCAGACTCCCGTACTGGAGTTGAAGTTTTAAGGTTTGGTGTTGTTGATTTGTCCATATTTTGTCCCACGAGCCAGGCTGATTCTCGGCACTGGTCGTATGACACCTTGACCCGGCCCTTCAAAGAGAAGGGAGTGGAGAACTGGCAAGGAGTTTTATCAGAATGGGAATAATAGGCGTAGGGATTAAGGAGGGGCCCCCGCTCGAATTAGCCGCCAGGGCGTTACCAGGTGTCACCACGGGGGGCCCCCTTTTACTAAGAGGGTGCTAATCGCAATGCAATTGAACACCTACGAGTTGACGCTTTGGGACGTCGCGTGTGTGCAAGTCGATCACCCCCATCAAAGACACCCCAAAACGGTGCAAAAACTACTGACTTGCAAGTTTTTACTAGTTTTGTGTTGAATAACTTTTTCTGCTAGTTTTCTCAATTTCACGTTCTATTTTGCTCAATTTCTTTATTAAAAAAGCATGAATAAATTATTGCATTTTTGAGATTGCAATTAAAATGTTTGATTGAATCAGTGATTTGATTGCAATCACAATCATTGCAATCAAATGTGCTTACAATTAAATTGATTGTAGTTTTTACAGTCAGAAAAATGCAATAAATTTTGATTGTAATCCTATTAGTAGCACAATCATTGATTGCTAAAAGAATTGATTGCAAATTTTTACAGCTCTGCTGTGGAGGTGGTGGTACATTTACCCCTCTTTATATTTTTTTGAATTACTCTCTTATGTTGCGCTCCAGCAACTTGATTCTCTCAGTATCTTCTCATTTCGTTGTCGTTATTGATCAGTTACTTTTTTGCTGTGGAAGGTATAGCGTGGGCAGAGAAATGCCGATGCAGGTGTAAAAATTACCACTCCTCAACGTTTATGCAACCTTTTCTTTCAAGGAAGGTTGACCTGTATTATTTATAATTACATTTTTTATAATTATTTTACACTTTTTTTATAAGTTTACTATGTGATATTTTCGTTCTTGTGAATAATAAAAGCCTTGTGAAATAAAGTGGAACTTTTGTTGATTTTAAAGAAAAAAAGAAAGTTTTGTATTTATTTTAACTTAAAAATCTAGTAGATTAGTATAAAAGAAAAAAATAATTATAAAATGTCCAATTTGTATTCAAATTTCTAACTAAAATTCGAAGGGGTAAAATTTACCACCAGGTCATAGACTATGTCCAAAAAATTCACCTCCATAGTTAAAGGTTAATACCCTTTATCTGCAATTTGCACAAAAACTAATTTGTGATTTTAGAAACCATCTGGGACTTATTACCTGTCATCAATGATATATTACTTCTGATTTCCAATTTATAATAGTGTAAATTCTTCTGTCAAGCGTTATAGAAGGTAGTATTAACATCGCCGATGACAGTTAAATCTTAGGTGGATTTTTAAAATATATAAAAATTTTATTGCAATGTATACAAAAAATAAATCTACCTGCGTTACAGCACGGTGGGGGAGGGGGAAGGGGGCCGCGGCGTAGCGTGACGTGGTGTGGCGCGCCGTTCGTGAGGGGTACGCGATCCGATTTGGTTCATATTTAGAATGTATATTAACTAAATGAAAAGGCATAACGCCACTAAAAATTGTGCCACAGTTGGCGCACGAGTAAATATTTGTTTTTACTATTAACTTATTTATATTGAAATAGGTATAATATATCAAAGAAAACCCATTCGCAAAAGAAAACAAAACGGCTGGATCGTATAATGCTGTCTTTGATTTTTCGTTTTTACCAGCACAAAAAATTTTAAAAGGGGGGACATAAAAATAGCACTTTATTTGGAAATGACCCATGTAGAAGTTTCATTCGCATTCATTTGAAAACTTGAAATTTTCCCTAGAGTGTTATAAAAATAATCGAAATTTTAATTAAATTAAATAAAAAATCATAACGCTCCAACACATTATTAATTAACTTATTAGATTTTTTTTCTATTGACATGAACCTTTTATTCTAACGAATTTTTTCGCAAATATGTAAACTCTTTTTATAACTTTTTAGTCTAAATCAAATTTTGCAAAAAATAGGCTTTGTGGCATAGCGAATAGCCACTGGCATAAAAAAAATGTTGTAAGAAATTTGAATTCAGCTTGTAAAGACCGCCGACTTCGATTAGTAACTAACAAAGGTATAATTTTTATCAATTTCTTTATGCTCGCACATATGGCTTTTAATGTGTCTGGCAAGATGAAAGAACCATCGAGACTGTCTGACAAGTGAGGAAACATCTTTTCATAGTACACATACACATATATATGTATAACAAGTAAGGTTACATGTGTAAAACTTGGTAACCGCTACACCAATTTCTTCCAAGCTTGGCACAGTTGTTGGCCTTGGTACAGCATATAAAATGACCAAAACTTGTTAAAATCGGACAATAACCACGCCCTCCTCCCATATAACGGTAATTTAGAGAAATACAAATCTTCGATAAATCAGTAAATATTAAAGCTAATTTATTCAAAATTGATGCTTGCAACAATTCTTTACCAAGAAATAAGTTTATGATAAAATTTTGGAAAATGGGCGTGGCACCGCCCACTTATGATCACATATATGTATCTCGGAAACTGTTCTACCAGTTTGTACCAAACTCGGTGTGGTTATTGTGCTTGCCACATAGAAGCAAAACGTTGAAAATTATTGAAATCGGACTAAAATTGAGGCCGCTTTTCACATAACGGTGAATTTCAGAAATGCTTGAAACTTCAATATTTCGAAATTTAAGGACGATAATTTACTCAAAATGTATCAAGTAGGGGTAGCTTTCGGAAAGGTGAAAAACAGATATTTAATACTTGCGCCGGGTATTTAATGATCGGATCCGCCCGAATCTAGACTTTCTTACTTGTTAGTTTTCATTCGTTTTTCCAACAAAAGGTAGATATGTATTTAATCACAAATTTGATGTTTCGGTGTAAGTACATGGTTGGTATGGTTCTCGACCTGCCTCCATACATGCAAATTTTGATAATATAAAGAGTTATTTCTGCTTATTCTTAACAAAATTATTATTCATTGGGCAGTCAAATACGTATTTCACAATGAGTGTCCTCAACTTTTTAACGGATAAGCATATAAAATGGAGACTTAAGCTGTACCAGCGTCAAAATAGTGCTAACTTGTTCAAAATTATTTTTACAGACAAAGCTCAACTTACATATTTCTAAATAGTCGTTTTAGATATGTTTAGACCGCACTTACATAGATGGCCAAACATTCATCCATAACACATTGAATTTTCCAAGAATTCATAAATGATAAAACTTAACAAAAATGTATATCGATGGCTGAGTGGAAAATCGACCTATCTCGGCAGCCAGTTCGAAAACGCCCTACCTCACAAAATTTTTCAACAACGCCCTATTTCATAATTTGGTTGAAGAACGCCCTATTTACGAACTTGATTGAAAAACATCCAAATTCAGAATTCGGTTCAAACACATCCTATCTCAGCTGCCGAGTCGAAAACTGTGATAGCGATGAGAACTGTACGAGTATTTTTTGGAAAAAAGTCACCTAAAACCGAGTCCTACAATAGTATCTTAAAAAGTTACATGTGTTAACAGTTCTCCCTTTTTGCACAGAATTTCTTTCGCCAATGTATTGAAATTACCGAAATCTTACAGACAAACCATTTCTTAGGTGTTTACATTGCCGTTGTAGATACACTTCATTAGCGAAATAAATGCAGTAATAAATCACTAAACCTCAAACCACTACTTTCGTTAATTATCCTGCAGAAGAAGGAAGCCATACAACTCGGTCAAATTGAGTGTGGGCAGTCTGACGGTCCATGAATCAGAGAAGATGCGGGGGAGGAATATTTTTCCTACATCTTCACGCATCACTGCTATTGATGTTGTTATTTCCACTGTTGCTGTTGCTGAAATGTTCAAGTGGCGTTGCCCACTAATTTACAGAGCGGAAATCGAAAGGAAACCATGAAAATCGTAAACAACATTTGAAGCACTTTTCCTTGCGCCTTCCATCAACTAGCTTGAAAAAGAATGAGGTGGGGAACCGTCGCACAAAAAAAATGTAATTTTTACATTTTTTGCAGATGCATGTCATCAACATAAACTGCCACCGCTGCCGCGATTAACCCCTGCCCAAACTTAAGTTAATGTATACATGCATACTTATGTACATATGTATGTATATACATATATCTTTACTTTACTATAGAGTTAAGCCATGTCAAGTGATCCTCGAAAATTTTGCTAAGTCACGATTTTTTAAAGTACTTACTTTTTTACATACAGCACCGTACAATAAAAACCAAACAAATTTAAACCCACGTAACAATTAATATTCTCGTGAAACTTTCAAACTTCAAATAAGGGTATCTCTAGAACTTTTAAATTTTGTGATTATGCATAGTTTCGTAGGTATATGGTCAAAATCGGTATATCTATTTGATATTTTAAAACAAGTTAATACATTATAATAAGAGTTACTGTAGAGTTTTATCCGCCGATACCCGCTCGTAGTACTCCCAAAACTAGCTAAAACACCAGTGAATCACAGTGTTGATTGGACATTGTCTTTTTTCGTTTGTATGCTGCATTTCCTTTACCGAATATATTTGGAAGCTGATAAATTTTTCTGATAATCTTAAGTCAATAAGTCTTGTAAAAAAATATATATATAGGTATATATATATTTCATGATCCAATGATCGGATGTAAACCAGATTAGTATGGGACAGCGATGCCAACTTGCGGGGAATTCCCCGATTTGCGGGGAATCGGGGAATTTCTGCCTTTTGCGGGGAAGAAGTGGAAAACTTTTGACTGTCACTCACCTGGGAGCGGCCAGAAGCGATTCTTGTGCATACGATTCAAATCGCAGCTCACAACGTCCGGTTATTTATATCCACGTATCCTCTGGGTAGCAACCAAACACCAGTTTGGGAGCGAGCTAAAGTGAGAAGGCGTAAAACTTCGCGTGCGCTGGGTTTGGGTCCCGCCACGTTAAAATCCCGCCCAATGAAAACGAACAAACAACCTCGGATAAGACCCCCTTTTTTGATGACGACAACGGCAAACGTACAATGATTTAAGGGTATGCACCTCGAATATCCGGACCCTTAATGGGGAAGATGCCTCTGCCAGGCTGGTTGATGTCCTCGGGAAGACAAAGGCAGACATCACCGCCATTCAAGAAATGCGATGGACGGGGCAAGGAAAATTAAACGTGAAGCCGTGATGCGTCTACCACAGTTGTCACGTAAAGGAAAAAAAAGAAATTCGGTGTTGGATTCGTTGGATTCCGTCGCCGAGTACTGCCGTTCACCCCGGTGGACGAACGTCTAGCCACAATCCGCATCAAAGCTAGATTCTTCACCATCTCGCTCATCTGCGGCCATGCCCCGACGGAAGAGAAGGATGAGGCATCCAAGGATCTCTTCTATGAGCGCTTGGAACGTACATATGAGCGCTACCCCCGACACGATGTAAAAATCGTGCTTGGCGATTTTAATGCCAAGCTGGGCAAGGAAGGGATCTTTGGCGCCACTGTCGGAAAATTCAGCCTCCACGACGAAGCGTCCGATAACGAACTGAGGCTGATCGACTTCGCCGGGGCCCGCAGAATGGTAATATGTAGTACTAGGTTCCAGCATAAGAACATCCACCAAGCTACATGGCTGTCTCCGGATCGAAAAACGAGAAACCAAATGGATCATATTATGATAGACGGAAGGCATGCTTCCAGCGTTTTAGACGTACGTACACTCCGAGGCTCAAACATCGACTCGGACCACTGTCCTGTTGTAGACAAGATACGCACCCGCATCTGTGCACCAAAAAATGTGCGCCCAACAATGCAAGGAAAGCTTAACGTCGAAAAGCTGCAATCGCAACAGACGGCCAATTTATTCCCCCTCGACTCACACACCTGCTCTCTGAGAGCACTCCTCCACAATCCGACATACGCGAGCAGTGGAAGCACATTTCCCGATCATGAAGTACCGCCGCCGAAGAAGTAGTTGGATTTCAGCGAGCCCGAAAGAACAACTGGTACGATGAGGAATGTCAA
>NW_023458558.1:79856940-79870658 GCF_013731165.1 Rhagoletis pomonella | reverse complement strand
CGGCCGTGTGAATTAATGTGTACATAGACATGTTTCCATTAATTACATTCGTTCTTCGTTTACATTTTTGAGATATTATTTTAATTTAAAAAAAGCAGTTTGGACAGTCTATTCGCTGACAGCCTTTTTAGTAATTGGATTATGGTTGTGCCATCTTCAGAAAAATTCTTTCGCCGGGCACGAACGTGCTTAAGATAGGCTGATGTTTTCAAGCAATTTCATATAATTTTGGAAAGAAGTGTTCCAAATCTTGCTATTTTTTAATACTTTTTTCGAAAGTTTGTTATTCACAGTTTTTGGTAACATGTATTAAAATACACCTTCAAGAAAAATTTTAAAGTGCTAGTACCAAAAACAATGGAGATACAAGCCACTTTTTAAAAAGCCTTCTTGTTTCTAGTATTCTTTTTATGTTTTTTGGTTCTCCTGTAAAATAAAAAAATTGTTGGTTAGGGCCTTTGTGAATTAAGGTGACGGTGTGTATGTACAGCACTAGTTTAATAAAATTAAATTAATGTAATGTAAAATTAAATAATGTAAAAAGAAACAAATACTTTTAAAGCAAGCTTTCTAAATATTAACGAAATCGAACCATAAATACTCGTTCACCAAATATATCGACTCGTACGCCACCTATCGGCAAAACTTTTAATGGAGTTACAAATTTTCATGTAGTTAATATATCGATGGCTGAGTGGAAGATCGACCTATCTCGCCAGCCAGTTCGAAAACGCTCTATCTCAAAAGACTTTTGAAGAACGCCCTATTTCAGAATTCGTTTCAAAAACGCCCTATCTCAGCTGCCGATTCAAAAACGCCCTATATCAGCATATTTTCAATACATTTTGAAGTGAGATAGGGCGTTTTTGAGCCGAATTTTGAGATAGGGTGTTTTTCAATAAAATTCTGAAATAGGGCGTTCTTGAAAAGTTTTTTGAGATAGAGCGTTTTCGAACTGGCAGCCGAGATAGGTCGATCTTCCACTCAGCCATCGATATGTTCTAAATTTGAACCAAATCGGACTACGAATACGGGTTTTTCAAATATCTCGACTCCCACGCCACATATCGGATTGACTTATCTCTCGTATTACATTGTCATCGGGATCTGAGCCAACTTTGAAGTTTCAAGTCTCTAGGTTATTAGGAAGTTGGTCAAAAATTTATTGCAAAATTTGACCCTAACAAACATACATACATATAGTGCAAGTTAAAATAAAAGCTTTTAAAAATGATTGCTCTAGTTAATATTAGACTCGATTTTCTTAAAAAACAGCCAACGAACGTCGATATATCGTTCAAACTGTCGATGTTAGAGATATCGATGTTTCATTTTTGCAACACCGAACAATCTTAGCATCGATATTTTTATGAACAGTGAAGCCAAATAAATTTGCATTAAAAAAATGAAAGTAAACAACGAAATATTTCAAATTAGCGTGGTACAAAGGACATGTATACAAACCGACTAAAGTTTTTGCTGGAAAATAGCTTTTTACGTTTTCGCACACATTTGTAATTATACTCCCGTTCCTTTCACTTCAAATAGTTATATTCTTTTTTGACAGTTTTACGGGTTTTAGTCCAGAGAATGAAGAAATAGACCTATTGCAAGGTAGAAAGTAGTGATTTTTGAGAGTGCAAATTGTAAATTGTTGTTGTGCTTGTTTGTTAAAAGTTGCTTCAAAAGATTAGATGGTAAATAGCAATAAAAAGAACAAAAGAAATACAGTGGTGCAGTTACCATTGTATACCTTTAAAACCACAATAATTTTTGGGCTGTAAATGCAACGTATAAAACAATAAATGGGCGATATCTTACAAATGTCCTTCTCCACCTGGTCTTTTCATCGCAGTGGGGTCCTTCCTCTTCCTCTGCTACCACCAGGGGGTTCCGAGTTGAATACTATCAGAGCTGGAACGTCGGTGTCCATTCGAACGACATGGCCAAGTTGCACAGTGTCCATGTCGTTGTAAAGCTCATACAGCTCATCGTTCCATTATCTGCGGTACTCGCCGTCACCAGCGCGTAAAGGCCCGTAAATCTTCCGCAAGATATTTCACTGGAATACTCCAAGAGCTGCTTCATCGCATGTTGTCCATGCTTCTACGCCATATACCAGTACGGACATGATGAGTGACTTATAGAGTGTGGTTTTCGTACGTCGAGAGAGGACTTTACTTCTTAATTGCCTACTCAGTTCGAAGTAGCACTTGTAAGCGAGACTGTTTCTGCATTGGATTTCCATGCTGGTATTATTATCGGTATTAATGCTGGTTCCCAAGTAAACGAAATTCTCTACTTTCCCGAAATTATAACTGTCAACAGTGAAGTGGGTGCCAAGGCGCGAATGTGGTGATTATTTGTTTGATGACGGAAGATACTTCCTCTTGTCCTCGTTTACCATCAGACCCTTTCGGTTTGCTTCCTTATTCAACTTGGAAAAGGCAGAACAGACTTCACTGTTTTTGTTACTAATGATCGACATCATCATCGGCATAAGCCAGAAATTCAACGCACTTGCAGTTAATTGTTCCTCAGCGGTTAAGTTCTGCAGCTCTTATTATCATCTCCAACATCAGATTAAATAGGTCACATGAAAGGGAGTCGCCCACCCTGAAACCTCGTTTTGTAGCAAATGGCTCGGAGGTTTCTTTCCTAATTCTGACGGAGCTGTTGGTATTGCTCAGCATATCAGTTTGGCGGGGATGCCATAGACATAGCGGCGAATAGAAAACTCCTTCTGTGACTCAACAGCATACGCAAAATGTAAATGTGAACATGAGCCCACCGCATGGATAATATAATACGAAACTCTTTTTCTCGTGAGAGCGCTGTCAAAAAGTTAAGTTTTCATAACATCTTCCAATAGTGCCACTGCTACGGTCGGTAGTCGGTAGGTAAGTTATATGGCATCACTCTAATATGTATAGAGCAAGAAAAAGTTATGCTTTTGGTGTGTTTAGCTACCCAATCACCCGACCCGTTTAATTGGGAATACTTACTAACATTTGCATTGACTATCAATAGTACTATCGATAGTAGCGCCGAAAACTATCAACGAGTAATGATATATATATTTTAACATGAAAACTATCGATGGCCACCATTACCAGTTTCACAACTATATTCGGTATTTTGCAATTATACCTGAAAGCTAAAATTTTTTATATCTGATACCTATTGAAAAGCTATGGATGAGGTAGTCGAATCTTTTCAAGTCGTCGAAATCAATTCAAGGACACGGATAACTACTTGTTGCAATTGTAAATGAGTTCCACCAGACACTTGTTTTTTTACTTTTTCATTTCGAAGATCTCCCATTTAACTCCTAAGCGAGTAATAAAGAAGTACAAAGCCGACAAATCTCTCTTATTGCTCTGAAATCAGGTCATGGGGAGTACTCTTTTATTCCTTACATTGGGAGATCTCCCTTCAAGTTCTAGTAGGATGTTAAACGTACACCAATTCAGGCTCTAAATACGATTTACGCTTCTTGGAAGGTTAAATACTAAATTGCCAATATCTGCCTAACTCAAGCCGATAAAATGTATTATCTCTAATAGTTTGTTAATCTATTTTTCGTAGTTTTGTCCAAATTAAAGATCTGTTTTTAAATATTTTATACATTGGTAGAGCCATTAATAGCTCTGCACCTCTAATAAAAAATATTATAACTCTCAACACTCAAATAACAGTAGATTACTTTATTTGTAAACAAGCGGAAAAAGAACGCTCAAGTCGGGTAAAACTTCTTTTTAGCTACTTAAGCAAGCGTGTTGGCTTCTGGCAAGAAACATGGGATTAGTTTAATGGGATCTATTACAAAAACCTAAAAAATGAGTATCATTGTGAGGTATTTGCGTAATATAAATATACTTATTTAAAATTTTAATCATGTATGTATGTATGTATGCATTAGCGTACACAAGGGGTGGGTTTTGGGGTTCAAACCCCCCCTAAAGCTCATAACCTCAAATACAAACTGTATCTTAAAGCTAAGAATCCAGCTCTCAAGGAATTATAAGAAATATTTATTATAATTTCTGTTGCCTGAAAAAGCGCTTTGCTTTTGCTGTAAATTTCTATGAGGAAATAAATATACGAGCATTTTTTTCTTGAGAGTTGCAAACTGATTTAAGAAATTTTGGTAGAAGAAAATTTCTTTTCCATTTCTCGTCCGTCGTTTTATATGAATTTTTCGTTTTTCTTGAGAGTTCAGTTAATTTTTTCGGTATTCGAAATATTAACAAGTAAGAAAGTCTAACAGATTATTTAAGTGAAAATTACTTTAATTTTCGAATTTTCAGTTTCACCAATCAATTTTAATTTTGATTTAAGTGACCTATGCTCTGCACTTAAATAAAAGTTAAATCAGAATAACCACACTCAGAGGTGTTACACGTTTAATCACCTGATCATTGTGTATCTGCTGCTTACTTGTATACCAGCCCTGCTTTTACAACACAGCGTGCCAAAGCTTTCAAAAGCTCTCAGTACAAATGAAAGCGAAAGCTAGTCCTAGTCTGTTTTACAACCACTTTTTACTCACTTAAATAAATAGTTTATTGAAACTGAAAATTATTTAAATGAGAATTAAATACAAAATTAAATTAAAGTTAATTTCCACTTAAATAGTTTGGTGAAACTGGCTGCAAGTTCGAGCGGAGCCGAACATTAAATACCCGGCGCAAGTATTAAATATATATTTTTTCACCTTTCCGAATCATCAATGTATCAATTTTGAGTAAATTAGCTTCCTTAAATTTCGAAATATTGAAGTTTGAAGCATTTCTCAAATTTTATTATCTTTATATGAAAAGCGGCCGTAATTTTAGTGCGATTTCAATAATTTTCAACATGTTGCCTTTATGTGGCAAGCACAATAACCATACCGGGTTTGGTACAAATTGGTATAACGGTTACTGAGATACATATATGTGATCATAAGTGGGCGGTGCCACGCCCATTTTCCAACATTTTATCATAAACGTATTTCTTTGTAAAGAATTGTTGCAAGCATCAATTTTGAATAAATTAGCTTTAATATTCAGTGATTTATCGAAGATTTTGTATTTCTCTAAATTACCGTTATATGGGATGTGGGCGTGGTTATTTTCCGATTGTACCAAGGCCAATAACTGTGCCAAGTTTGGAAGAAATTGGTGCAGCGGTTACCAAGATATACACATGTAACCATAAGTGGGCGTGGCTACGCCCATTTTCAAAAAATTTATAATATTCTTATTTTTCGTTTGAAAATTATTGTAAATATAAATTTTGAGTGAATTATCTTCAGTAGTTACTAAAATATCGCAGTTTTCGTATTTCTGGAAATTACCGTTACATGGGAAGTGGGCGTGGTTACAGTCCGATTTCGCCCATTTTCAATACCAACGTACCTTGGATAAATGGAAACCTACATACCAAATTTCGTTGAGATATCTTTGCTCGAGTTATCGTGTACACGGACGGACGGACAGACGGACGGACAGACAGACATGGCTTAATCGACTTCTCTATTCATTCTGAGCATTTATGTATACATTTGTCTATATATATCTCGATTCGTTTTGGCTCTTACAAACAACCGTTATGTGAACAAAATTAATATACCCCTGTGAACAAGTGCGCTCGGGTATAAAAAAAGTTGTTTCTTAACAGCGGTCGCCCCTCAGCAGGCAATGGCAAACCTCCGAGTGTATTTCTGCCATGAAAAACAGCTCCTCATAAAAATACAATCGCAGTTCATAGTCGCCGTAAAACTGCAGGTCCCTCCCCTTTGTGTGACAAAATCAAGATGCACTCCACAAATCGGAGGAGAAGCTCGGCCAAACACTAATATATACATATATTTGTAAGCGCCAATCTATTATATTATTATTATTAACTAAAGTCGCACTCGCCCCATACAGCGACACCGATTTTCCTGAAGAGAAGTAGTGCTTGCTTCTTAAAATACTGCACTCGAATAAGGCAAAAAAAGCTCATCATCTGCCCTTTGATGCTTGGTCAGGGGAGATGGTTGCCCTGAAAAGCAGAAGGTTGCTTAAGATTACAATATTATGAAATGCGTGAGACATGCACTTTTGCAGGGTTGAGTGTTAAGCAGTGTTTGCATTGCGCAACTTTGCGTTCAACATTTGCGCTCAAGTCAACGCAGGGTTGCACGGAAAAAAATGGTATGGCTAAATGTTGGCTGGCGACCTACTTTGTTGAAAGCGATTAGTTGAAATGCCGTTCAAATAAAAGGTGAATGCAAAGTTGAACAATGCGAACGCCTTTTTATGGCGTATATTTTGATAAATTTAGCTATTAAACTTTTTTCTGTGCAACCCTGCGTTGAGTTGAACGCAAAGTTGAACAATGCAAACACTGCTTAACATCAAACAAATTTTGCACCATGGAAGAACAACTTTTTTTGGGACAAACAAAATCAGCATTAGGTTTTGTAGAGAAATAGTATTTTAATCAATTACGTATGTATTTGTGTTGAATAGTTGTTTTCTTAATAACAAGAATAAAAGGATTGAGTTAAAGGCATCAAAATGGTTTTTGTTAATGTAAAATGTTTTTTTTTTTTAATACATCTTTTGGCTTGACCACCGCAATTGCTTGCTGTAGCCTTTTCATATGATGACAAAAAGGGCGTAGCGACAAAATCACCTGTTTCATTAAAGATGGGCAAGTAAAACCACCAGTATTATATACCTAACATCAAATGTTACTTGTGCATTTACCTTCACGCTAGTATCTACAGTAATTGCCGTTTTAATAAAAAAAAACGCCTACTGAAAAATTTACTTTTTGTCGCCTAGCCCTTTTGGCGGTTAGGGATCGATATTTTCTTTAACGAAAATAACACAATGTGTACCTGTCACAAAAGTTTGTGTAGAATGCTCGTTTTCAGCATTAAAGTTAATTTTAATTGATTTGAGAACAAATTTATCAGCAGACAATTTGGAAAAAATTATGTTTTTAAAAATAAACACACCATTATAAACACGTTTTAAATAATATGTAATATAATTTGGTTAGCAAAAGAACGACACATCGAAAATACCTAATTTTGTTATGATATTGTTATTTTTATTTAAACAGAAATCGAACTAGACACAAAATTTGGCATGCATAATGAATTGGCCACAAAATTGGCAACTACGAACTCTCCATGGACTGATCCACTAGCCTAAATCTCTACAGAAAATATTTTAAAACAGAAATTAAACCAAAGGACTTTTATTATATTTTCCTACACATAAAAGTCTTAAGGGACTTTTTTAAACCATAATTAAATTGTCTGTCATATATGCACTTTTATTTTAGGACAGAAAAATAAAAGTCCAAGTATAACTGTTTCAAAAATCAGAAAAATATTTGTCATAAAAATACTTTTATATCTGTTTAAAAAAATAAAAGTCTTAAAACAACATATTACTTTTAATTTAATTGTATGGGTTAAAAAATAACTGCTACTTCTTAGCTTTTTTGTCAAAATTTACAATCAACATGAATTTGAAAAAAGCTAAAAAAATCAAGCATTTTGGTATTTGAGATCATAAGTGTGCGACAGCTTTCTCATAACAGCTTTTTACATAACAGTTATTTTCGGTCCCTGGTATGAATTGATCGAACTTTGATTGTGAGTAAATTAAAATTTTTAAATAATTTTCTATATGGTTAAACCTGCGATATGTACGAAACAAAAACGAAAAGTTTGATTTAGTTTAGGTGCAGTCGTGTATGTAACTTTCTGGGCGCATAGTTTTATTAAAATATATGTATTTACATTCGAATACAACATTGTAATAAGTCTAAAAAACGGCTTTGGTTTCGCTAGCTAGTTACATAAGTAACAGACTGCATTCATACATTTATATCTGCATTGCTTTATACCTACGTAAATACTGCGGGACTGCATGACTCTAAGAGTTTGCATATAAAGCTCCACAAAATTGTGAAAACATTTTTGCCAAGGATAGTATGATTGCTGTATGCTACTTGCAACGTGGGGTGTTGCATGCAAATTCTTAAAGTAGTACAGTATATTTTGCTTTGCTGCCTCTATGCTTAAGTGCACATTTAAGATACCTACCCCAAAATGCGCATCAGAGGCATTATTTTTAAAATTTATAAGGAAACTGCTTCGATAGATGCATTCAACATACCTGCACATTGGCGATACCTGCCTTAAAAATTGTGCGACTAGTATCAATTTTCAATGAAAGTATTACGTTTACCTGCACTGGCCTTATTTTGTTCATCTCGCAGAACAACGAAAATGGCTATCAATTTATGTAGTTATATAGATAATTAGATAGCAATCGCTAAAAATTTCGCTTGCAGTAATTTCTACATGGTAAGTGCTCCGCCAATATTTGGTTTCATAGGGATTCGGATACCTTCCTCATTGAAGTAGTAAAGTAAATTCGCTTAAGTGCCTTTTTCGGTTACGTGCACAAGTTTTTCGTGCAAAGAAGGATGCGCAGCTAAGCAAAATATACTGTACTTAATATTATTATTTATTATTTTCACACTTTTCAGAATCCTTCAACAAGTAAGTTTCTGTTGGCGGTATTAGCACAAATTCTTTTGTTCTCGTAGCTTAGGCGAACATACATACATATATGCATATGTATAAACAGCGCTAGTGTTGGGATACTGGAAATTTATGATTTTGTCGGAAGTACAAAGACATAGATATAGGAATGTCCAATGCGGCTGCGGTAAACGAAATGCAATACTTGTAATACTACACGCAACACTACCATATTGGTATTGTGTTCTATGAACTGCAGTAAAACTGCAGCTGCTATACTCGCATTTACAGCTTAACCTAGAACCCCATTTTTGGCTTACATTCAAACGTGCCTCAGTACTCACTTTATAAATTTCTACAAAAACTGGAACACAGGTTTCATCTCGTCACCATTAAAGAAAATTTAAAATTTTGAATCTTTAAATAATTACATATATTTATGTATAATATATTATAATAATAATAGATTAGCGCTTACCCATATGTTAGTGTTTGGCAAAGCTTCTCCCCCGATTTATGGCGTGCGCCTTGATGTTGTCAAAGGGGAGGGACCTACAGTTTTACGCCGACTCCGAACGGCGATTGTATTTTTATGAGAAGCTTCTTTTCATGAAAGAAATATACTCGGAGGTTTGCCATTTCCTGCCGAGGGGCGACCGCTATTTGCAATAACTTGTTTATGATTAGTTTTTTGATTTTGGATTCGATTGGAAAAACTCAAAAATTCCTGAAGATGCTTTCAGATTGAAGGCGAAATATCGACAGCAATAAATGTAATAAATAAAACTACCAAAATCTATGTTTTATTTAATAACCGGCCTGGAGCTCAAAATTAACGAATAACTTGTTTATGTTTTATTTCGTTTTATTTTTTTCTGTTGGTCAGAACCTGGGCTTGAACCCAGGCCTGCGGAACCTAGTCTATACTAATTATATAAAGAGAAGTCCCTTTTTTTTGTAACAGGTAATCTCGCGAACGGCTGGTCCGATTTTCATGAAATTTTGTATACAAATAGCTTTCGGTAACCACCATGTTTTAGGCTAAAAAAATTTACTTTTTTCGGGTAGGTGGACCAGGGACCGGTCTATTCGAAAAAATCTAATTATGGTCCGATTTGCTTAAAATTCGGTGCGCAGGTAGCTTTTTAGCATGTATTAGCATATATGATCAATGTTTTCGGAGAAGTGGACCAGGGACCGATCTATTCCAAAAAATCGCATTTATGGTCCGATTTGCTTAAAATTCGGCACGTAAGTAGTTTTTTTAGCATATATTAGGACATGTGGTCCATTTTTCCGAGAAGTGGACCAGGGACTGATCTATTCGAAAAAATCGTACTTGCTGTCCGATTTGCTTAAAATTCGGTACGTATGTAGCTTTTTAGCATATATTAGCATATATGATCCACTTTGTCCGAGAAGTGGTCCAGGGACCGATCTGTTCGAAGTAATCGTATTTATGGTCCGATTTGCCTAAAATTCGGTACGTAGGTAGCTTTTTGCCTGGATAAGCTTATAGATTCCTGTTTTTCAATTTTCATGCAATTTAAGCTTTAAGTAACGACCATATCAAGGGGCGAATTCGTCACTAGGCAAGATTTTTTTGCGCCAATCTGAAACAACGGATACTGTCAAAATATAATTATAATATATAATATATCTCAACTAATATATATTTAGAAAGCCGTTTGTTAGTTTTCGCAAGGCTCGAGAGCGGCTGAACTGATTTCTTTGAAACTGCCATCTGCCGCACGTGTCCCATGGTTTTAGGCTGAAAAAATCTATATGTAAAGGGGGCGCGGCACTTCCCATACCAACCGAATTTCTTATGCTACATATCTCTGAAAGTGTGCACGGTAGAGTTTTGGAAATTGGTATGGAGATATACGAAATCAATCGCATACCCTTGGAGAAAAATTTTAGCTATTGTAAAAAGGGGTGTGACATCTCCCATACAAACCGAATTTTTCATACTGCTTATCTCTGGAAATTTTTTGGTAGAGTTCTAGAGTTTTGTATGGAGATGTACGAAATAAATCGCATACTCTTGGAGAAAAATTGGAACTATTGGAAAAGGGGGCGTGGCATCTTCCATACAAACCGAATTTTTCATACTGTCTATCTTTGGAAGTGTTCATGGTGGAGTTCTGGAACTTGGTATGGAGATATAGGAAATCAATCGCATACTCATGAATAAAGAGAGCAGCTGTTGGAAAGGGGGGCGTGGCACCTCCCATATAAATCGAATTTTTAGACTGCATATCTCTGAAAGTATTCATGGTACAGTACTGGAACTTCGTATGGAGATATGTATATAGTTGAAATCAAGCCAATACTCATGGAGAAAATTTGGGCTATTTGAAAAGGGGTTTGAGGCCTACAAACGTCCCGACCTTTAGCTATCTTTGAATGAATTTTTTTATTCTTCTGTAGGTGTTTTTGTGAGTGAAATCCTCCTAAATGGTTGTACGGATTTTAACGAAACTTTTTGTGTATTTGAGTGGGTCTCTGGATGGTTTAGTTTCACAATTTAATCCGACAGTTGGCGCTGTAGTTGAGTTATTACTAAAAATCTTTTTTATGATCCGATTTGGCCAATGTTTTAAATATGTATGCAATACTATTGCAAAAACGTGCTGCCAAGTGGTGCTGAAGTCGAGCTATTACTAAAAATAGCCAAGTGAGAAAATCGACCTGTTGCACCATTGAGTATATCGAACGCTCCTGCGTTGCAATTGGCCCAATGGATGTGATTTTCCAATATTATTATGCGTTCAAACTTTTAAGGTATTTCGTCTGAAATAAGTATATGTATATTGCATTTCTGTAGAACATTTGAAATTGCCACCTACTATACTGTAAAGCTTCTAGGACATTCACTATAGAACCGGGTCATTGTTGCCGCCAGGGAGTGAAGAGGAAAAAATTTATTTCGCTTTGCGAATAACCGTGCTATGAAATGCCGCACAACTGGAGAATTTCAAGAACGGATATAACACTTTCCTTAGGTTATTTAAAGCGGCAAATGACCACCAAACCTTAATCTTAGCAGACAAATGTGCCAATGAAAATCGTAAACGTGATTTGTTGGTGAAAATGTTGGACCAAAAAGTTTCAATAAAATATATAAAAATTTTGGGCGGGACGAAGTTCGCCGGGTCTGCTAGTAAATAAATAAATAAATATCTTGACCTAAAAGCGTATTTAAAATGCATATCAGCTTATTTCTCTGCATATCATTTCTGGTGAACAGCGCTAGTGGCAGCTGGGAGCATAGCTTGTCCCTGTTCCTCGAAAAGCTTAGGAGAGTTGAACCTTGGCGAGGGACTGCCTTGTTATTGCCAGAGTTGTTCTGAATACCCAAGTCACTGCCCAATAACACTGATAAACAGTGGTTTTGTTAAACGAAACTAATTTTTTTTTTTTAGATACTACTACCTAACCGAATACAAACCTCTACTTCACGATTTCAGAGGTTTTTTCAGTTTCAATTCTTTATGGAAATTTAGTGCGTTGTTAAAGTCGACTAAGTAAGCAGCTTTTTTTAATTTTTTGTAGTTTTTCTGAGATTAGTAAAGTTTATGAGTTGGTCTAAATCTTCTAAAAGAAATATTTGCGTGGATCGGTTTTTGGCGGCATAAAATTCTCAATATAAGTATACATTTTTCAATATACTACATATTTAAGTTGTAGAAAATTCACTGTTTCTGGCTTAATTAATTGATTAAAAGTTTCAGTTTTTCAGTGATGTAATTATTTCGTGAAAGATTAGCTACCCCAGAGGGGCCACTTTGACTGATATTTGTATTTTTCCAAAGCAAGCCTGGAAAATGCGAAAAAGAGATCACCAATAATACAATATTATGTGTTTTGTAAGCTTCGTCTTATCGAGGGTGAACACGATGCTAACTGCAACAAATTGATGCTGCTTGGAAATGTTTTCTCCATAAACTTACACACTTGCTTCTATAGTTGTTGGTAACAGTAGTGAAAAACTTATTTTCGCAACCCAAGTAAGATTATACATAAGAGGGAAGCGAGATGCTGCTAAAATGCTGGTCGAGATAGAAATCACCCCTTTACGAGGTAATCAGATCAAAAATCTTGTCTTTACACCATCGAACGAACCGGTTTCTTACACGCCATATGAAGCTTTAGATTTGTACATGTCGACGGAAAATTTACAAAGGCGTCTTATACTTTAATGCAGTCTGGTGCTAAGGCACGTCGTTCTTATTTATATCATAATATCCTTACATACGAGTAATAGCTGCCAGCGAGGCGATTATAATTTCAGAAATTTCAGAAGAAATAAAATCACAAAGCCTTATTAATCATACTGTTCTTAGAATGGTGGAAGTTCGAAAAGAGGTACTATTTAAAAATTATTCAAAAGAATTAGTAATAGTATACGAGTGTGGTTGTGAAGGTAGCAATTGTCACTCCTCCTATAAGCAAAACTTCAGACAAACTAAATCTACCATATCGGATGAAGATCTCTTAGCGGTGCGTATTGTTTGCTTGCCCATCGAAATGTTGTCTCGGTAAGCATTGAAGACAAGGAATAAGGACTTAAGACCCTTTCGAGAGCACAATACACGCAAAATTTCTGGCGAAAAAAGAGGGTATGTTCAACGCGTTGTTGTTATCTTCTGATCTAATATTTCTTCAAGATGTAAAAAACCATTTCACTACCATAATTCAACGCTCCCAAATCAAGAGGATTATTATCAGATCAAAACATGCCAGATATAAATGATCTTTGAAGTGAATTTGATAGAAAACAAAAATTGAGCATTTATTTTTTCTTTTAATAAAATAATGCTCAAACTACAGTAGATACATAATTTTTTTGAGTTACATGTTAGTCAGTGTAAAAGCACTGAGACTAAAACCAAACACTCGCGTCGCAAATTAAAAAATTATGCATCAGCAGCTGAATTTTTAATACAGTTAATGAAAACTGGAGATAACACAGCCAAATAATCTTTGGGGTTTTACACAGTCAAAGTAGAATCGATGAATTGTCTGTGTCCAAAGGTACAAAACAACATTAAAACTACATTTGGTTAATCGAGCGATCAATACTTGCTGGAAAGAACAGTTACATATGTCAATGATCTTAATGAAGATATTCTGAAATAAGGTGTACAATTTTTCTATTTTTAAATTCACTTGA
>NW_023458558.1:79855243-79856840 GCF_013731165.1 Rhagoletis pomonella | reverse complement strand
CCGAGCTATTCAAGTACGGCGGCGAGGAGTTGATAAGGTGCATGCATACACTCTTATGCAGAATATGTTCAGATCAACCGACCATGCCCGACGACTGGAATTTAAGTGTGCTCTGCCCAATCCACAAGAAAGGCGACCCCGCCATATGCGGCAACTACCGCAGAATTATAGTTTAAAAGGTCTTGTCGAGTGTATTGTGCGAACTGATTGGATCTTATCAGTGTGGCTTTAGGCCTGGAAAATCCACCATAGATCAGGTATTCACAATACGCAAAATCTTGGAAAAGACCTACGGGAATAGGATCGACACACACCATCTATTTGTCGATTTCAAAGCCGCTTTCGACAGAACGAAGAGAAGTTACCTCAATACCGCAATGTCTGAATTAGGTATCCCCGCGAAACTAAAACGGCTGTGTAAAATGACGTTGAACAATACCACCAGCTCCGTCAAAATAGGGAAGGACCTCTCCGAGCCGTTTGATACCAAACGAGGTTTCAGACAAGGGGACTCCCTTTCGTGTGATTTCTTTAATCTGATGTTGGAGAAGATAATAAGAGCCGTAGAACTGAACCGCTCAGGCACAATACTCTACAAGAGCGTACAATTGCTGGCGTACGCCTACGACATCGATATTATCGGTAAAAACATGTGCTACTTCTGTTCTTCCTTCTCGGGATTGGATAGTGAAGCAAAGCAAATTGGTCTGGTGGTGAACGAGGACAAAACGAAGTATCTCCTGTCATCACACAAACAGTCAGAGCATACGCGTCTTGGCACCCACGTCACTATTGACAGTTACAAGTTTGAAAAAGTAGACGACTTCGTTTATTTGGGAACCAGCATTAACACCAATAATAATGTCAGCCTTGAAATCCAACGGGGAATCACTCCTTCCAACAAGTGCTACTTTGGGCTGAGTAGGCAATTGAGAAGTAAAGTCCTCTCTCGACGTACAAAGATCACACTCTATAATTCACTCATCATGCCTGTGCTCGTGTATGGCGCGGAGGCATGGACAATGAAAGCATCTGATGAGGCGGCTCTTGGAGTTTTCGGGAGAAAGATTCTGCGAAAGATTTACGGACCTTTGGCGATGGAGAATACCGCAGACGATTTAACAATGAGCTGTACGAGCTTTATGACGATATAGACATAGTGCAGCGAATTAGAATTCAGTGGCTCCGATGGCTTAGAAATGTCGTTCGAATGGACAGAAACGCTCCTGCTCTGAAAATATGCAACGTGGGCCGCGCTGCTAGTGACAGAGGCCTCCTCTCTTTCCTTGGCTTCACTTGGCATTTCCAATTGGCGTCAGTTAGCACAGAAGAGAAATGACTGGCGTGCTGTCTTGGACTCGACCAAAATCGCTTACGCGGTTACAGTGCCAGTAAAGAAGAAGAAGAAGCATATATAAAAGTCATTAATTTGGATAGTAAACCGTTTTTATTATGACAGAATATGGAATCCACAATGAACATTTGTGCTCAGAAAATTAAACCGCCTACATCTTTTTGTCAGTATTCATAATATTTTTATTTTTTTTCCTTTTTTTTATAAAGGTACAGTTCACCCTATTGGCCTTATTAATAAAAA
>NW_023458558.1:79851647-79855143 GCF_013731165.1 Rhagoletis pomonella | reverse complement strand
TTTTTTTATAAAGGTACAGTTCACCCTATTGGCCTTATTAATAAAAAATAAAATTTGTGGGTATGATTTTTTTTTAAATTTGGTATAAAACTGTACTTGTACTTTAAATTTGGTATACATTTTGAGCATCGTTTTTGCGACTCGCCGGCAAGTCGTTTATGCGACCCGCCGATAAGTCGTTTTTGCGACTCGCCGGCATGTCGTTTTTGCGGCCCGTCGGCGAACTGTGCTTTTCATCCGACGGCGAGTCGTGTGCGACCGTCGCCGGCGAACAAATTGTTCACCAGAACGAGTCGGAAACGACGTCGTTTGGCAAATTGGGAGCTTGTTACAACGTTACGTGTGGTAGTATTGCCAACAGACTAAAAACTGTTAGCGAAATTGACACATTCATTCACGCTTTTTAATTAGTGCAGATTTTTTTAATGCCAAAAGAAATCCTTAGCTGCAAATAGCTATGAAGGTACAAATAGAAAGTCTTTAAGAAAAATAACATCAACCACAAGGCGAGAAAGTCCTTGGCCAATGACAGTGGCGCAATAGGTAACTTAAGCGGCAGGAAAATGTATTTTCACGATAAAAATGATGGATGATATCATAAATTACCTTGCGCTGCTGTTGATGGTGGCAGCGATTCTGCTGTGGGTGTGCTGGTGTGTTTGGTGAGGTGAGCGGTGGTTGTTTATTTCAATATACGATGTTTTTTTTTGCACAAACAGCTGCCAAAAAATACATAGCTGTTTCTTACAGAATACAAATAAATCGAAAGCAGATGGTGCACATGGTATGTATATAGGTACTACCATTTCAGCTAACGAATTTGGGTACCGAATGTAACCATTATGAAGATATCTTTGCAAAAGAAAACGCTTGCGTAAATACATAACTACAGATGAGCATAGCCAAGGCCTGAGTACATGTGTGGGAGCTCAAGGGCCGGCGGAAATGTGGGACCCTATTAGACTTTGCCAAGACATGTCTTCCGTCCTTCCCGCAGAGTAAAAAGAACTCCTCAGAAGTCAAAGGCTCGTTGTTCATTTTGGTTTTATTTCACAGTTTTAATTGTTTGGATATAAAGATTGTAAGGTACTTTCAAAAATAGAATATAACGAAGAGAAATCCGAACTGGAAAACCATTTAACCCATTTCATCAAACTGACACTATAATATAATTATCAATGGTACGGTTTTTTCTGAAGAGTGTTTGATAACGAAAATTTCCAAGCACTTTCGATGAAGTTAAAGAAATTGCAAATATGTTTAATGAAAAGACCTTTTAAATAATCTAATCATTGGACAGATATTTTTTTGATAATCTAAACATGGAAGAATTGCTAAATTTATATGACAAAATATGGAAACTTTTAAGTTTATGCCTAATGGTAAAAATTTAAAGAAAATATTATCCTACCTCTTTTGCATTCCATGAAATAGTGCATTTCCGATAATAAATACTTTAGTGCAGTGTGAAAAGAGGTCAGTGCGCCAGTAATTCAATACATTGAAATCTGCTACAGTACTGTGAAGAGTTTTACAATGTTATTAAAAATAACCAGAAATCGATGAAAGCGGCGAAAAGCATAGAAAAGTACCCATTTAAAAATTAACTAAGGGTGAGAAGGAGACGAAAAGTCGAAGTGATTTCACTCTATCAATCCCAGATCTGAAAAAAACATTATTCAAGGTCAAAGGTCACGTAAATTGATTTTTAAAATTTTTCAGCTTAAGGTTTATTATAAAAATAGGTTAGACAATAGTGCAGATCATGAAATTTTTTTCATGAGTATAATATTGGATTGAAACATAATTTAGGGGAGCCCGATGATGCTCAGAAATCATCACTCAGGGACCCAACCTACACGGCGGAGGTCTGCCCGGCCCACAGTGGGAGAAATGGTCAATCTAGCGGCGCTTTAGCGAAATTTTTAAATTCAGAATTCTCCAAATTTTGTTTGTTTTATTGAAAATTTATTTCCTAACGGGGTCTTTTCTGTTTTCGTTTTTGTTTTGTTCCAAATATTCGCATATCTGTGAGCTTTCGAATTTAACACATGTTTTAGCAAGTGCAATAATTACTATTTACCTATTTTTAAGTGCAATTTTTGTTGAACTGAAAAACTTAAATATAAAATTTTGTAATAAGATTTGTGACTTAATTATTATTATTTGGTATGTGTTAAATAAAAAAAAAGTCATTGTGGTCTGTTAATATATGTTTTAGATCTTTACAATGGAAAAAGAAATTGTCCTATATCAAAGTGTTTTTATATGTGTAATCCAATGTTCCGTAGAAAATAAGTGTGGTGGATTCGATGGGATTCGATTCAATGTTTGTATAATTTGTTAAAATATGTTGTGGTCTACGTCTTGTCCAAAAATTGGCTGCAAGTATTTGCAAGTTACTGATTTTTTTCCTTTTTTAGATACTATGGCAGAGTCTAAACGCACGCTTTTTTTAATATGGCACAGTGAACCAGTACCAACAAAAAAATTTCTAATGGTTGAAAATCATATATTTTCTAACGTCATTGATCGCTCAAAGTATAGTGAAGAGCAAACTCGCAAAATTCAAAAACAATTAAGAAATTTCATAAGCAAACTTGTAGAAAATGGAAAGAATGTCATAGGGTTATGTCAGTGTTCGAAGAGCGAAATAAGAAATGGTTGGATGAAAATATAATTTTTTCTAAGCCAACTGTTCATCACCGTATACAAAAACCTTTTTCAGAGTGTACAATGAAAACTCAAAAAAAAAAAAATTGCATCAGTTGTTAACGAAACACCTAACCAAGAGTTAATGGTAGCGGCAAGCGTAAGTCTTTACAAAGCTGGAAAAAGAAATGCTTCACAGGTTGTTTCAAAATTGTTTGAAGAAAGTTCGACTGCTGGAAAATGCTTAAGTCTGTAAGCTCTGAACAAAAAACCCCAATTCCGTATACACCTGAGGAAGCTTTATCTCTTTATATAGATGGCGGATACTCAAAAAGGTCGTCCAAAATAATGCAATATGGTGCCAAAGAACGAAACTGCAATATTTATCCAAGCTACGATATTTTACTTAAGGCTAAAACAGAGTGTTACCCCAGTGGCATACACGTAACTGAACTTTCAGCGGAAGTTGCCCTGCAAAGTCTTGTAGACCATACTGTTGCACGTATAGTACAAGGATTTTCCGAATCTTTTGAATGTGTTTTGACTGCAGCCAATATTAATGACAGCATAAAAGCAATATTTAAATGGGGCTGTGACGGCAGCAGTGGTCACTCCACTTACCGTCAACGTTTTAGTGCTTCTGATTGTGAAATAACTGATGAGTATTTATTTGCTGTATGTATTGTGCCTTTACAAATTAAAAAAGGAGACGCTGTTCTATGGCAAAATAACAGGCCTTCTTCAACTCGGTTCTGCAGACCCATTAAAATAATTTTTGAAAAAGAGTCAGCGGAGTTAGTTAAGGTTGAGATAGATAATATTAAAAGGCAAATTGTAAGCATTG
>NW_023458558.1:79849951-79851547 GCF_013731165.1 Rhagoletis pomonella | reverse complement strand
CCGAGCTATTCAAGTACGGCGGCGAGGAGTTGATAAGGTGCATGCATCAACTCTTATGCAGAATATGTTCAGATCAACCGACCATGCCCGACGACTGGAATTTAAGTGTGCTCTGCCCAATCCACAAGAAAGGCGACCCCGCCATATGCGGCAACTACCGCGGAATCATAGTTTAAAAGGTCTTGTCGAGTGTATTGTGCGAACTGGTTGGATCTTATCAGCGTGGCTTTAGGCCTGGAAAATCCACCATAGATCAGGTATTCACAATACGCAAAATCTTGGAAAAGACCTACGGGAATAGGATCGACACACACCATCTATTTGTCGATTTCAAAGCCGCTTTCGACAGAACGAAGAGAAGTTACCTCAATACCGCAATGTCTGAATTAGGTATCCCCGCGAAACTAAAACAGCTGTGTAAAATG
Organism: Rhagoletis pomonella; assembly: GCF_013731165.1. Classification (NCBI taxonomy): domain Eukaryota; kingdom Metazoa; phylum Arthropoda; class Insecta; order Diptera; family Tephritidae; genus Rhagoletis; species Rhagoletis pomonella. Next base: position 79,851,122 of record NW_023458558.1, on the reverse strand, counting down.
ACGTTGAACAATACCACCAGCTCCGTCAGAATAGGGAAGGACCTCTCCGAGCCGTTTGATACCAAACGAGGTTTCAGACAAGGGGACTCCCTTTCGTGTGATTTCTTTAATCTGATGTTGGAGAAGATAATAAGAGCCGTAGACCTGAACCGCTCAGGCACAATACCCTACAGGAGCGTACAATTGCTGGCGTATGCCTACGACATCGATATTATCGGTAAAAACATGTGCTACTTCTGTTCTTCCTTGTCGGGATTGGATAGTGAAGCAAAGCAAATTGGTCTGGTGGTGAACGAGGACAAAACGAAGTATCTCCTGTCATCACACAAACAGTCAGAGCATACGCGTCTTGGCACCCACGTCACTATTGACAGTTACAAGTTTGAAAAAGTAGACGACTTCGTTTATTTGGGAACCAGCATTAACACCAATAATAATGTCAGCCTTGAAATCCAACGGGAAATCACTCCTGCCAACAAGTGCTACTTTGGGCTGAGTAGGCAATTGAGAAGTAAAGTCCTCTCTCGTCGTACAAAGATCACACTCTATAATTCACTCATCATGCCTGTGCTCGTGTATGGCGCGGAGGCATGGACAATGAAAGCATCTGATGAGGCGGCTCTTGGAGTTTTCGGGAGAAAGATTCTGCGAAAGATTTACGGACCTTTGGCGATTGAGAATACCGCAGACGATTTAACGATGAGCTGTACGAGCTTTATGACGATATAGACATAGTGCAGCGAATTAGAATTCAGTGGCTCCGATGGCTTAGAAATGTCGTTCGAATGGACAGAAACGCTCCTGCTCTGAAAATATGCAACGTGGGCCGCGCTGCTGGTGAAAGAGGCCTCCTCTCTCTCCTTGGCTTCACTTGGCATTTCCAATTGGCGTCAGTTAGCACAGAAGAGAAATGACTGGCGTGCTGTCTTGGACTCGACCAAAATCGCTTACGCGGTTACAGTGCCAGTAAAGAAGAAGAAGAAACATATATAAAAGTTATTAATTTGGATAGTAAACCGTTTTTATTATGACAGAATATGGAATCCACAATGAACACTTGTGCTCAGAAAATTAAACCGCCTACATCTTTTTGTCAGTATTCATAATAATTTTCTTTTTTTTCCTTTTTTTATAAAGGTACAGTTCACCCTATTGGCCTTATTAATAAAAA
>NW_023458558.1:79848910-79849851 GCF_013731165.1 Rhagoletis pomonella | reverse complement strand
GGGGGGCGTGGCACCTCCCATATAAATCGAATTTTTAGACTGCATATCTCTGAAAGTATTCATGGTACAGTACTGGAACTTCGTATGGAGATATGTATATAGTTGAAATCAAGCCAATACTCATGGAGAAAATTTGGGCTATTTGAAAAGGGGTGTGAGGCCTACAAACGTCCCGACCTTTAGCTATCTTTGAATGAATTTTTTTATTCTTCTGTAGGTGTGTTTGTGAGTGAAATCCTCCTAAATGGTTGTACGGATTTTAACGAAACTTTTTGTGTATTTGAGTGGGTCTCTGGATGGTTTAGTTTCACAATTTAATCCGACAGTTGGCGCTGTAGTTGAGTTATTACTTAAAATAGCCAAGTGAGAAAAGGGGCCGTGAAGGTCAGATTAAATCGACCTGTTGCACCATTGAGTATATCGAACGCTCCTGCGTTGCAATTGGCCCAATGGATGTGATTTTCCAATATTATTATGCGTTCAAACTTTTAAGGTATTTCGTCTGAAATAAGTATATGTATATTGCATTTCTGTAGAACATTTGAAATTGCCACCTACTATACTGTAAAGCTTCTAGGACATTCACTATAGAACCGGGTCATTGTTGCCGCCAGGGAGTGAAGAGGAAAAAATTTATTTCGCTTTGCGAATAACCGTGCTATGAAATGCCGCACAACTGGAGAATTTCAAGAACGGATATAACACTTTCCTTAGGTTATTTAAAGCGGCAAATGACCACCAAACCTTAATCTTAGCAGACAAATGTGCCAATGAAAATCGTAAACGTGATTTGTTGGTGAAAATGTTGGACCAAAAAGTTTCAATAAAATATATAAAAATTTTGGGCGGGACGAAGTTCGCCGGGTCTGCTAGTAAATAAATAAATAAATATCTTGACCTAAAAGCGTATTTAAAATGCATATCAGCTTATTTCTCTGCAT
>NW_023458558.1:79846818-79848810 GCF_013731165.1 Rhagoletis pomonella | reverse complement strand
TGACCTAAAAGCGTATTTAAAATGCATATCAGCTTATTTCTCTGCATATCATTTCTGGTGAACAGCGCTAGTGGCAGCTGGGAGCATAGCTTGTCCCTGTTCCTCGAAAAGCTTAGGAGAGTTGAACCTTGGCGAGGGACTGCCTTGTTATTGCCAGAGTTGTTCTGAATACCCAAGTCACTGCCCAATAACACTGATAAACAGTGGTTTTGTTAAACGAAACTAATTTTTTTTTTTTAGATACTACTACCTAACCGAATACAAACCTCTACTTCACGATTTCAGAGGTTTTTTCAGTTTCAATTCTTTATGGAAATTTAGTGCGTTGTTAAAGTCGACTAAGTAAGCAGCTTTTTTTAATTTTTTGTAGTTTTTCTGAGATTAGTAAAGTTTATGAGTTGGTCTAAATCTTCTAAAAGAAATATTTGCGTGGATCGGTTTTTGGCGGCATAAAATTCTCAATATAAGTATACATTTTTCAATATACTACATATTTAAGTTGTAGAAAATTCACTGTTTCTGGCTTAATTAATTGATTAAAAGTTTCAGTTTTTCAGTGATGTAATTATTTCGTGAAAGATTAGCTACCCCAGAGGGGCCACTTTGACTGATATTTGTATTTTTCCAAAGCAAGCCTGGAAAATGCGAAAAAGAGATCACCAATAATACAATATTATGTTTTTTGTAAGCTTCGTCTTATCGAGGGTGAACACGATGCTAACTGCAACAAATTGATGCTGCTTGGAAATGTTTTCTCCATAAACTTACACACTTGCTTCTATAGTTGTTGGTAACAGTAGTGAAAAACTTATTTTCGCAACCCAAGTAAGATTATACATAAGAGGGAAGCGAGATGCTGCTAAAATGCTGGTCGAGATAGAAATCACCCCTTTACGAGGTAATCAGATCAAAAATCTTGTCTTTACACCATCGAACGAACCGGTTTCTTACACGCCATATGAAGCTTTAGATTTGTACATGTCGACGGAAAATTTACAAAGACGTCTTATACTTTAATGCAGTCTGGTGCTAAGGCACGTCGTTCTTATTTATATCATAATATCCTTACATACGAGTAATAGCTGCCAGCGAGGCGATTATAATTTCAGAAATTTCAGAAGAAATAAAATCACAAAGCCTTATTAATCATACTGTTCTTAAAATGGTGGAAGTTCGAAAAGAGGTACTATTTAAAAATTATTCAAAAGAATTAGTAATAGTATACGAGTGTGGTTGTGAAGGTAGCAATTGTCACTCCTCCTATAAGCAAAACTTCAGACAAACTAAATCTACCATATCGGATGAAGATCTCTTAGCGGTGCGTATTGTTTGCTTGCCCATCGAAATGTTGTCTCGGTAAGCATTGAAGACAAGGAATAAGGACTTAAGACCCTTTCGAGAGCACAATACACGCAAAATTTCTGGCGAAAAAAAGAGGGTATGTTCAACGCGTTGTTGTTATCTTCTGATCTAATATTTCTTCAAGATGTAAAAAACCATTTCACTACCATAATTCAACGCTCCCAAATCAAGAGGATTATTATCAGATCAAAACATGCCAGATATAAATGATCTTTGAAGTGAATTTGATAGAAAACAAAAATTGAGCATTTATTTTTTCTTTTAATAAAATAATGCTCAAACTACAGTAGATACATAATTTTTTTGAGTTACATGTTAGTCAGTGTAAAAGCACTGAGACTAAAACCAAACACTCGCGTCGCAAATTAAAAAATTATGCATCAGCAGCTGAATTTTTAATACAGTTAATGAAAACTGGAGATAACACAGCCAAATAATCTTTGGGGTTTTACACAGTCAAAGTAGAATCGATGAATTGTCTGTGTCCAAAGGTACAAAACAACATTAAAACTACATTTGGTTAATCGAGCGATCAATACTTGCTGGAAAGAACAGTTACATATGTCAATGATCTTAATGAAGATATTCTGAAATAAGGTGTACAATTTTTCTATTTTTAAATTCACTTGA
>NW_023458558.1:79831413-79846808 GCF_013731165.1 Rhagoletis pomonella | reverse complement strand
AGATTCCTCGAATCCCAATGATTCCATCTAAGATGCAACTTTAATTTAGGCGTCATCAATTCCCTGTTTCGTCTTGCATTCGATATTATCATCAATAAGGACCAAATAAGAACTAAGTTTATTCTAGTGATGGTTAGAAAAAAACCTAGAATGTACTCACATATTGTTACCTAAAGGTGAAAAGGTGCCAAGTTAATTTTTTTAATTGTTCAGCAAAGATGAAAAACCGATGTAGTTTCGCATTATCTGTCATTCTGCATCTAAAACTAAATTTTGAAAAAAGTGAACTTTGCACCTTTTCACCTTTAGGTAGCGATATGAATGTACATTAGGGTGGTCCAAAAATGCATGTGAAAAAGTGAAGACGGAATTTTTATTCTCTCACCCCCTAGGATTGTTCTATAGCAAAAAATTTTACCCCTTTTCTTTTTATTTTAAAATCAAAAAATATTTAGAGGTTGCTCAAAGCGCTCAAAGTTTTCCATGTACATACATACCTACATATTTTATATGGGAAAAACCAACTTTTCGTCGAATTAGAATCTATACATAGTATAAAGGAAAGTCGAGATTCTTTGTACGCGGTAATCTCCAGAACTACTGAACGGATTTTGACGAGATTTTCTCTAATATACTCTGTATCGACAGGAGAGGGATCTTTTTTTGCTTATAATTTTAATGGGGTTGCCACCTGTCTAAAAAACTATAAGATCCGCACCGTCCGTTGGATTACAAAAGATGAGGTGTCCAATGAAAGGGATTGGCCTCTAGAAAAGCACTAATATTTTTTTTTTAATGAGGTTGCCACCTGTTAATAAAATTACTATATTAAATCATAATAAGCGTAGGCATCAGTTCTGTACCGTCTCTGTCAAACGAAAAGACTTAGCCTCTACATGCGCAATAATGTATTATTTTTCTGAGTAGGGTTGCCACCTATTGAAAAGTTAAAAGATTTTCTCCGTTCGTTGCATTACAAAATAAGATACCAAATGAAAATACATGGCCTTCGCATGTACAAAAACTTTATTATTTTTTAAGTAGGGTTGTAACCTATTTAAACTTACTATCTTCTATAAATAGTAGTACCCGGTTGACCGAGCTTTGCCCGGAGTGCATATACTTTTTAAAGTTTGCAAGATTTGGATAGCTTTAAAAAATATTTTGAAAAAAGGATTTCGATATCTATTAAGTAAATTCCTTACTCTAAAAGTTATGTGGCAATCCTATTCTGAAATACGCTGGAATGAATGGTACATATCTTGAGCGTATATGAACTACGTACATAAACAAATTTTGATTGAAATTAACAAAATGAAAATTTGTATTACATAGAAGCGTGGCAACCCTGATGAAAAATATTTTCTTACCAAAGTTCTCAACAATACCTTTCATTTGATATCCATATTGCGATGTTTTAGATAAATTGTGTAGAATCGAAAATAAGTGGCAGCCTTACACTATTATCCTAAGAGATAACATTTTGTATATAGAGAAAGCATTGTTTAATAACCTTATCTTGGTAATCATGGATAGTAATGTTTTACCTTTTTTTCTAAACAGAAAATTAAATAAATGTGCGATTGAAAATAGGTGGCAACCCCATTAAAAATATTTTTGAATTAGGGATATTTAAAATACCTTCCATTTGATACCCATATTATGATGTTTTAATAAATTTTTATTTTATTTCGAATAGGTGGCAACCTTATACGAGTCTTCTTGGAGGTAATGCCTATTCAGATAGCCTTAAAATCCAAAACATTATCTGTGTACAACATTTTTTCAAAATCGTTAGAGCCGTTTCCGAGAACCCTATGAATATATATACATATATACATATATACAAGACTTGCTCGTTTAATGTAATAATAATAAAAGAAAGTTGAGATATTTTGACCACGCCACTGAACGGATTTATACGAAATTTTTTAAGTATAATCTGTATCGATAGGAATATTATCTTTAGTACTTTGAGTTTTTATAGGATTGCCACCTGTCTAAAAAATTATAAGACCCGCACTGTTCATTGGATTACCAGATATGAGGTGTCAAATAAAATGTCTCGGCTCTTAGATGTTCAATAAAGTATTACTTTTTGAGAAGGGTTGCCACTTATTTAAAAATTACTATTTCATTCGACCATGGTATGAATACAAAAAGTGAGATGTGAAGGGAAAAGGCTTGGATTTAAAAATGAGGTAACAAGTGAAAGAATATGGTCTCCGAATAAGCTTTTATTTTCTTAATGGCTGCCACCTAATTAAAAATTAATAATTAACATGTAATACGTGAAGGCGCTCTTTCTTCAAAATAGTTTTTTTTTTTGTTAGGTTAGGTTTTATGAATAAAAATAGTTTCTTAAAGAACTTTTTGAAAAAGTCACCTCAGATGACAAAACAGATTAGGCTTAAAAAATCTGCATACAAATATTTAAAAATCTTTTCAACGGAATCGTAGTAATGAGATTTTTGATTTTTTTTATAATAATAATGATTTTTTTTTATTTTTAATTTTCCTCTTCTCTCCCTCGCTAATTTGAAATATCTATATAAGTCTATATCTATATATAGTTTACAGGAAAGTCAAGACTTTTTGTACGTGGTAATTTCGAAAACTACTGAACTAATATATTCTGTATAGATAGGAGAGTGACCTTTTTATTCTAATAAGCGTAGGCGTCGGTTCTGCACCGTCACTGTCAAATGAAAACACGTAGCCTCTGGATGTGTAATAATATATTATTTTTCTGAGTAGGGTTGCCACCTTTTTAAAAACGTTTAAAAACTATAAGATCCTCACCGTTAGTTTGATAAAAAATTGAGATTTCAAATGAAAGTGCATGGCCTTCGCATGTAAAAGAACTTTAAGCTTTTTGCGTAGGGTTGCCACCTATTCAAAATTATTATCTTATGTACATAGTTAAAGGAAAGTCGAGATATTCTAACCACGCTACCGAACGGAATTAGACAAGCTTTGTTATGTATATAATAAACGAACTACGTGATGACAATTGATTTCTTTCTCCAATTACGTAAATGTACATTCATATGCATACATTCAGCGCATGGCGAAGCTTCGTGCATCCGTGGCCGGCTAGTATAATTATAATGCTAATAAAAATCTGTTCTGTTTCCCTTCTGAAGCTTCCCAATTATTTATTTGGCCATCTTTTCATAGTAACTATATTTTAAAGATCCGCCAAAATCCCCAGAAAATGCAATGAGGGAAGCTCCGAAAGAGAACCAGAGTTTTCCGATCAAAAACTATTAATTTTCAAGGAGCCCTTTGAGCGACCTCTAAAAATTGTTTGATTTCAAAATAAACAAATAAAGAAGTATAAGTTCGGTCGAAACCGAATTGTATACACCCGGCGCAGGTACCAAATATCGTCGCTCCAGCTTTCTCTAAAGTACCTAAAAGTCTATAACAGTCTTATCTATTGTTAAGGGGTTGTTGTAAGTATTAACTAGGACTAAATGAGCGTCCTCAGTTATTGAAATATCGGAGTTTTCTCCGTATCTGAAATTTACCGTTATACGGGAAGCGGGTGTAATTTTAGTCCGATTTGAATAATTTTCAGCGAATTGCTTTCGCGTACGAAGGTTATTAAGTGTGCAGAGTTTCGTAGAAATTGATAAATCGGTTACCGAGACACACATTTGTGGCCATAAGTGGGCGGCGCCACGCCCAAAATCCAAAACTTTATAATAATCTAATTTTATGCTCAGAGATTAGTATTCACTGATTTATACCAGTTTTCGTGTTTCTATAAATTGCCGTTATATGAGAGGTGGGCGCGGCTATTGCCCGATTTGAAGGGGTTTTTAAAAAGTTTCTTCGTTAGATCCTAAGCAAGGCTCGTACCAAGTTTGGTAAGGATTGGTGAAGCGGCTCCTAAGATACAGTATTTCATCATAAGCGTGCGGGGTCACGCCCCTTTTCAAAAATTTTCATAGTAATATTAGTTTGTACCAAAATTCTACTTCACATACTAATTTTCAGCAATTTGGATCCAATATTTACTGAAATATCGCAGTTCTTGCATTTTTCGAAAATACCGTTATATGAAAAGGGGGCGTGGTTACAGTCCGATTTCGCCCATTTTCAATACCAACCTAATTGAGATATCTCAATTTTTGCTCGAGTTATCGTGTACACGGACGGACGGACAGACAGACAGGCATGGCTTAATCGACTTCTCTTTTCATTCTGATCATTTATGTATACTATCTAGATATATGTCTATATCTATCTGGATTCCTTTAGGCTGTTACAAATAACCATTATGCGAACAAAATTGCAATACCCCTGGCCACATATGCGCTCGGATATAAAAATAGGTATATGTTTTTTTCGATACAGAACAACCCTAGGGGGTGGTAGCATTAAAATTCCGACTTTACTTATTTTGGATCACGCTAATATACATCCATGTATGTAGTTTACCACAAATTATTGCGCTAACAATTTGTTCGAAAATTAACCTAATTGTATTGGATATTTAGTTTTTAGTGCCTTGCGTATCGTGCGTGTATAAAATTAAAGATTTTCGAAAAAGTTTTAAAAAAGTTTTTATTAGAGATACTAAAAATATACTATGTAGTTATGTATGTATGAATGATTGTGAAATATTCTTTTAAAGACATAAATGTAGTTTTTCCTAAGTTATTCGTTTAATGCTTTTTAAAGTACCAGGCAACTACATATAGTATGTACATATGTTTTTTTTTCAAAGGCGATGCTACCCCGACATTGGCGGACCCAGGTAGGGGATATTGGGGAAATTCCCCCCCCCCCCCCCAAGACTGTGTAACATGTATTTTCATAATAGTCAACTGAATATCGTCAAATATCATTACAAGATATATAACAGGTTTGTCCCACAAGCTACTTGTAGAAAAACTCGGGCAAAGTTCAAACTGTGAGTGTATATCAAAGAAACTCGAAAACTTACTTGCGGAGTGCGTATATGTAACTCGAAGTGACTTCGAGAAGCTTGGGGAACAAACCTAATGAATGGATGCTTTTGAAAATTTTAATTCATGGAAAAAGTGTGTAACATTTCACTTGAGTTTGAAATTTTAGCTGTGTGCTAAGCTCGAAGTATTATGTTATTTAAGTAGGCCTATCAGTTTTTCGAATTCACTGAATTTTCAAAATTTTGAAATTATGTACTTAATTTTAAATTTTTACTTTTTTTGTTATATTTTCGAATTTATATTATTTTACACAGTTGAAAGTCACAGCAAGTTTGAATACTTTCACTGGTTCAGAAAACAACGAAAATTAATATTATTAAATTTCTTGAGACTTCTTATTTTTAGGATAATTTCCAAAATTTCAAAAACTATCTAAATCCCGGAGATTCTAGAAATTTTGGTAAAATGAGAATATTTTGAATTGTACAGAATTATTGAGATTTTAGAAAGTTTTATACTTTCCAAAATTTTGAGAATTTTATTTATCCTAAAATCCATCCTAAAATGTAAAAATTTGAAACATCACAAATTGTCGAAAAATTCTTATGTTCATGGTACTTGTGTGTAAAAAATAGAAAATTCTTAGAATTCTAAAAGATATTAACATTTTTGAAAAATTCCAAAATTTTTCCACTTTTCGGAACTTTTCCAAAATTTTGTATTGATATAACAAAGTTTGATAATTTAAAATTTTTTGAAAATTTTGAAAACATTAACGTCTAAAAATTTTTTGAATCTACAAGAATCACGAAAATAATTTAAACTTGCAAAAACGACGAAATATGAAAATATTTTCAACATTCGAAAATGTTTCATTTCGTTTGATCAATTTTGTATATCGCTAGCTTAGAAAGAAAAGTTGCTAAGTCCCATTTTAAAAATTTTACAGGAGAGGAAAAAATCTTCCTATAGCCATTTTCTTTAACTATTTCGCAAGACTTTGAATCAAACATTTTGCGCGTTTAAAGCAAAGCAAAACTCCATAAGAATCAGAAGGATTCGATATTTATTAAAAGATGTCGTATTATTTTGGCCTTATCGGATTTGTGGTGCTTCTTTTGGACTTAGCAAATTTTCCTTTTATTGCTTATGAAGAGGAAAAAATAAAACAAGTACCTTTATAATTTTCGAAACTATGCGTATTCAATTTCTCTAGCCTCCTATATCAAAATATGAGTTTTCATAAAAAATGGACTTAGCAAATTTTCACTCTAAGCTAGCGATATTCGACACTTTTACTTAGAAAAAATTTGTTATAATTCCTACAATTTTCAAAATTTTTGAAAAATAAAAAAATTTCTAGAAATCTAGTATTCATCATTATATTGAATTATTGTGATTTACTAAAATTTCTCAAATTCACAAAGTATTGAAAGTTTAGAAAACTTTGGAATTCCACTCAAGTTATTTAAAATGGGAAACTTCAAGAAATTCAAAACTATCAAAACTCTAAGAATTTTAAATTGCGATGATTTTTACATTTACACTGCCGGAACAAAGTATTGGCACAGCAAATTTTTCACAATATAAGCAACAATTTTCATTCTAATATTTTTCCGCTAATTTCGTATACAAATATGGTTAATTCTACAACAAAAAAAACATAAAAATAGAATTCCTAAACTTTGTGCAAAACTCGCGAAAATTCTGCAAATTTTCATGAAAATTTTCAACTTTTTAATCAGATTTTTTAGAATTTTTTCGAGTATGCTGATTTGTGGCCCAATCAATTTTATTATAAAGTGCAAGTTTGAAGTAGCTAGAAATTATGGTTGATCTTTGGCAATTTTATTCACGCAGTCTCTTCCATAAAAATTTTTTTTCGAAAATACTTTATATGAAAAAAATGCAAAACACCTTTAACAAAAAAAATTCTCAAAAATCAACGCGATTTTTGGCTAACTCTGAACCTACATTTTTTTACTAGAATTTAATGGGCTGCAAAACTGCATACTCAAAAAAATTCTGAGGAATCTGATTAAAAAGTTGAAAATTTTGATGAAAATTTGCTGAATTTTCGCGAGTTTTGCAGAAAGTTTAGGAATTATATTTTTATGTTTTTTTGTTGTTGAATGAATGTTTTGAGTGAATGTTTTTATATAAAATTGGCGGAAAAATATTAGAAGAAAAATTATTGCATATATTGTGAAAAATTTGCTGTGCCAATACTTTGTTCCGGCAGTGTATATCCACGATATATGTTGAAAAATTTCCCCCCCCCCCCCCCCCCCAAGAATTGCTGCTGGGTCCCCCCTGTACCCCGATACAATGTGCTCATTTCAATCCAAATGGCAAGTACGCGGAAACTTTATCACACATCTGGGAATTTAAACTTACTTATATTGTTTAAAACTTTTTCAGCTTCCAGCAACTAAGTGGCAGTATCCAAAAACATCTCATTCTGCATTCCAAACAGCCAACGATCGGTGCCAACAGAAGTATCATTATTTGCCTTAAAACATACATACGTACATACATACATACATACATCATTGCGGGTATCCAATTATTTTTCGATTAGTTTCGCTATCATTCTTCAAACATATTCGCCCATCATTCAACCCACCCTTCTGCATAGCAGATCAAGCGGGACAGTTGGAAGCAAATAAAATACAGACATTTGTGTGTATGTGCATTTCAAAAACGGTATAAGAAATACATAAACGGCAATAAATATGTATCAACATTGCCAAATAAATACGTACATATAACAAACACTCAATGGAAATAAATCTAAAAGCGAAGCCATAAAGCATTTTCACCACTCTCAATTAAATACGTCCATGCATACAATTATACATGTACCTATGCATGTTTGGGCTAACTTAAGGGCGCGTAGCCTAGAGCAGGGGTTCCCAAACTTTTTTCACCGCGGCACCCCTACTGTTCAAACAAGAAAACACCATGCAAACTTTATGCTCCTTTAGCTTTAATGTGAGGACTGAAATTGTTTTGATGATTTCATTATTTCCGTTAAGTTTATTGAGAGCTTTGACAATTTTACCCTGAAATCATTTGACGCTGAAAGGTTGCTGGTGAATTTGCTTTTAACCGACTTCCGAAAAAGAAGATGATCAATTCGTCGGAATATTTTATTATTATTATTTTTTTATGTATGTTATCGCATAACTTTGGATCACGTTAACCGATTACTATAATTCTTTTTTTTAAAGGAAAGGTGTTACCCCACAGGAGGTCCCATTCTAATTTGGTTTAAATCCGATCGTTGGATCATGAAGAGATTAACGATAATCTTAAATGTTTTTATGGGAATTAAAGTCGGTTTTGTTTTTTGCTTAAAAATTACTTATTTATGTAAACATTTGTTGAAAATGCAGTCTCACATAGAAATTTAAAAGTAAAATTCACTAGTATTTTTAATACAATTTTGCCAACAGCTGTGTTTTCTGCATACACTTGCATCCAGAAGTCTGTTGGCTCCTTTCGTAGTATTTAATATTCAAAGTGCTGTCTTCACTGATGTCCAGAAGGTTTTCAAAAGTTTAATTTGCTTTTTAGTAGGTTTACTTTTCGAGCCACATTAAAACGGGTTTGTTATCCAGCTGAAGACATCCTCAGAGTCAATGTTGGGAAAATATTCGACAATGGTTTTTTCTAAACCTTCCATGTTAACGCTGGTAATGCGCGTTAACGCTAAGAAAATAATTTTTACAGCCAATTTCACGAAAGCAATAAGTGAAAAAATAGCGAATAATTTTAATTTTATATGGAAATTGACCGTAAAAAAAATATCTCTTTCCATTTAAATTGCTGGTGAAACCGTCTGTTATTAGAAATCCTAAAATGTACATGTCACCAATAAAAAAACATCTCGACGTGCTAGAAAAAAAAAACAAAATAGCATCTTAATTTCGCAGGCCTCTATTATCTTTGCAGCGTCATCCAATACCGGTTTTAAATCTAAATAAAGTTCCAAAGAATAAGTAACATATACACGTGCGCGAAGCTGCTGAGCTTGTTACGAGAATAGTCCAGCCAGCAAAAAATCCGAAAATTAATCCGAAAACAGGAAGAAAATTGAATGAAATGCGGATTAGGTCTACAAAAGCACCGAAAGTGGTGGCGAAAAGGGTACATTTTCGGCTATTTTTCGGAAAATTTTCTGATTCAATTTTTCCTTGACAAAACGTATTGCTGCAAGCCAATTGTGTTGTGTATGGGGTTTGACGAGCCGCTGAAAGTAATTTTAATAAAAACCAAAATTTTTCGATTTTCTGGCCGGCATGTTGAAGTTTGATCAAACCGCTTGCATTGTGTATGGAACGTTTAAAGCATTTACACGCACCACTAGTATACTCTAGCCACTAGCGGCACCCCAGGCATACGTCACCCACTTTGGGAAAGCCTGGCCTAGAGCACTCGTTGATGCAAACCTACCCAATGATATCCATTCACCCTCGCGAAGGCCTGCATCTTTGAGGATGTATCTCGAAGGGTATCGAATAAAAAGAAAGGCATTCGTTCAGCGTGGGCGCCTTAAGTGTGATATATGCATTTCTCAAGATTAAATTCGCATATAAGTTCCGCATTAAGCATATGGACTACATGAATACATAACGCTCGTTTGCTGGAAGAACGTCATAAGTCAACAGCAAATAATTTTTAACCGACTTAAATTTGTACCAGAAATCGATTAAGCCATGATGGTCTGTCCTTCTGCGCATACAATAACTCGAGTAAAAATTGAGATATCTTAACGAAACTTAGTACACGTATTTTTTTTTAGCTAAGACGGATGGTGCTGAAAATGGGCCAAATCGGCCAAAACCATGCCCACCTCGCATATACGAAAGTTTGCAGAATCACGATAACAGCGATATTTTAGTAACTACTGCAGCTTAGTCATATATTTATAGTGATCTTTTGAACGAAAATAAGAATATTATATATTTTTGGAAAATGGGCGTAGTCACGCCCACTTATTATTAAATGTGTATATCTCGTTAACAGCTTCACCAATATCTCTCCAACTTTACACAGTTGTTGGTATTGGCAAAAAATACCAAATGGCTGAAATATTTTAACATCAGACAATCTTCGATAAATCAGTAACCACTGAAGCTAATTAATTTAAAATTATTGTTGGGAATAAGTCTTTAGCAGGAAATACATATGTACGATTGTAAAAAAAAAATTGGAACATGGGCGTGATGAAATATGTGTATCTCGGTAACCGTTATAATAATTTTACTTGACTTTACTTTTACTTACATATTTTTAAAATGTTTAATAACGCCCACTTTAACGCCCACTTTTCAAATAACGATAAATTTCAGAAATATTGAAAACTCAATATTTCGAAATTTAAGGACGCTAATTTACTATAAGTTACTAACAACAATCCCTGAAAAAGAAATAACACTATTATGGAATTTTGAAAAATATCTCATTAAGTCTAACTGAACATGCTATCGAAATTTTTTGAAATAAGGGTGAAACCACCCTGCTTACCATGCAACGGTAGTTTTAAGAACGGTGATAAAACTACATACATACAGGGTGTCCCAGAAGTAACGTGCCAAACTTTAGGGGAAGGTAGGTGGGGGAGTGAGCTCCCTGATAAACAAAAAATTTTCGGGTAAAAGTGTCACCGTTTTTGAAATATTTACATTTTTCGAATTTAAAAAAAATCGTGCCTTTTCATGTGTTTTCTTTAACTGCAACTACAAACCGGGCAATACTTAGTAAATTTTTTAAGTAAAATACTTCCAGATAGTTGCCTCTCCATACTCAAATGCAATGTAGTTAAAATATATTAAGGAATCATCATAAAATTAGGACTATTTCTGGATTTTTAACTTTTTGATATTTGCTTCCCCAAATTTGACTATCTCGGGTGAAAAAAATGTACTGAGCTATAACTTTACATTACATAAAAAAATTGCTCATTTCATAAAGATTTCAGAAAGGTGCCACACTTACTGTTACGAATAGAAAAAAAAAAATTATAGCCGCTTTTGTGGGTAAAGGACTGAGACACGCTAGAATGTATTTAATAGATTTAAATTTAATTTGCTCTTGTTACCGTCAAATGACATGCTAAATAGAACAAAGGTATATTATTACCTGCTCCTGACATTATTTTGTGTTACTTACCGGAATTAGTGAAAGTGGATTTTGTGAAATTGGACCCTTCGAACACTGTGTTATTAATACTATGACAGAGAACACGCGATACACAGAGCGATACCCCAATCGTCGGCATCCGGGTCGTGAAGTATTCGCCCGGACCCATAGAGAAATATATGAAGGTAAGTGATTTTTACACCTTTCTTTTTTGCTTGCTTGTTAACTATCATTTCTCACTTTTTTAAGGTCGCATACCTGAAAGGCGTGGCGGCGAAACAGGACGTCCTGCAACGGTAGATGTTGAAGCTGTGTTAGAGGAAGTGGAACTAGGTCCATCGACTTCAGTGAGAATGACGGAAAGACGGACGGGAATACCAAAAACTACAGTTCACAAAGCTTTACAAGACCATCGGTTTCATCCATACCACATTCAACGTGTTCAGGCTCTACAAGAAAGAGATTACCTGTCGAGAGTTAGATTTTGCCGTGAAATGTTGCGAATGCATGAATCAGACCCCAACTTTTTTAATAAAATAATTTGGAGCGATGAATCATCATGCAAACGTGATGGTTATTTTAATTTACATAACCTTCACAGTTGGCAGATAGACAATCCTCACGAAATGAGAGAAGATCGTTCGCCGTGCCGGTACAAAATAAATTTATGGTGCGGTATTTGTAATTGGACTGCCGCCAACGCTCAACTCTCACAGTTATTTAGAGTTCCTTCAGGAACGGCTTCCAAATCTTTTGGAAGATGTACCCTTAAACCTGCGACGAAGACTAATAATAATAATAGATTGGCGCTTACACATATGTTAGTGTTTGGCCGAGCTTCTCCTCCGACTTGTGGCGTGCGCCTTGATATTGTCACACAAAGCGGAGGGACCTACAGTTTTACTCCGACTCCGAACGGCGATTGTATTTTTATGAGAAGCTGTTTTTCATGGCAGAAATACAATCGGAGGTTTGCCATTGCCTGCCGACGGACGACCGCTGTTAAGAAAAAACCTTTTTTCTATATTTTTTTGCGATGTTGCTTTGACCAGGGTTTGAACCCGGGTCCTGCGGAGTGGAAGCGCGCACTGCTTACCACTACACCACAGCGGCCGACTGGCTGCAAAATAACGGGTGCCCTGCTCACTACGGGCGTGAAGTAAGAGCTCATTTAGACGAAACTTATCCTCGCCGATGGATTGGACGATATGGGCCAATCACGTGGCCCGCTCGATCGCCAGACCTGAATCCATTAGATTTTTTCGCTTCTTTGCTTCATTTCAGGGCATGCAAAGTAGAATGTCCTACAATATTTTTTTTTTATTTCGCTTCTTTGCTTCATTTCAGGGAATGCAAAGTAGAATGCTACATCGTAGCCAGCTGAAAAATAGAATGGATATCCAAAAAATCTTTTTCTACCGTTAGTTTCTGTGGAAATTTGTCTCGCATAAAAATCATGTTTTGCTTTGTTCAATTTGCAGCGAAGTTGAAGTCAGTCAATGAAGTCAAGTACATGAGTGAGGAAGTACAATTTTAAGCTTAATTAAATATGCATGTATGTACATACCGATTTTTAAGTAAAATCTAAATACCCAAATACATACATATGTATGTATAAAAACTGATTTATATAAATTTTAATTAATTTTAATCTTTCAACACATTTTCTGATTTAATATATGTAAATAAGTATGTACTCATCTGGGCATTCTACATTAGTTTCTCTGTAAGGCATTCTTTGTTCGCTTCTCTGGATTCTGTTTATGCATGCGTTCTCCCTTCGTTTGAAGGTAATGCTGCGGGTAAGGGCTTACCGCCAATGACATGCCCATGTTAAAATAAGGCCTTCCTGAAGCGAAAGGGTAAGCGATTCCCATCGCTTAGCTCGTTTCCACTTTCGCTTCTGTGGTAATCGTGTTTTTTGCTGGGAGGTGCCGAGCTTGTATTAGAGTAGAAGGTCGCCAATTTGAGCATATTTTATCAATATATCATGTATATCTTATTTCACGTGAACCCATCCTTCACACATAATACTGATAGATATAGCCCTTGTTATAGACTCTAGTCCGAATTCCGGTAAGTAACATAAAATAATGTCAGAAGCAAGTAATTATGTACCTTTGTACTATTTAGCATGTCATTTGACGGTAACAAGAGCAAATTCAATTTAAATCTATTAAATACATTCTAGCGTGTCTCAGTCCTTTACTCACAAAAGCGGCTATAACTTTTTTTTCTATTCAAAACAGTAAGTGTGGCACCTTTCTGAAATCTTTATTAAATGAGCAATTTTTTAATGTAATGTAAAGTTATAGCTCAGTACATTTTTTTTTTTTCACCCGAGATAGTCAAAGTTGGGGAAGAAAATATCAAAAAGTTAAAAATCCAGAAATAGTCCTAATTTTAACTACATTGCATTTGAGTATGGAGAGGCAACTATCTGGAAGTATTTTACATAAAAAATGTACTAAGTATTGCCCGGTTTGTAGTTGCAGTTAAAGAAAACACATGAAAAGGCACGATTTTTTTAAATTCGAAAAAATGTAAATATTTCAAAAACGGTGATACTTTTACCTGAAAATTTTTTGTTTATCAGTGAGCTCACCCCACCACCTACCTTCCCCTAAAGTTTGGCACGTTACTTCTGGGACACCCTGTATATTTAACTCGTGCGCCGGGTATTTAATGTTCGGCGTTGTCGAACTTAGAAATCTTTACTGGTGTAGTTATTCCGCCTCATTACGAGTGTAGTGTCGAAATTCAATTTTCAAGTCCCGAATCCGCCCAACCCAACGTTTTTCAGAATTGTACCGCGTGTCCCTTGGGTCCCGAAATCTATCACTGAGAAAAATTCACACGTCTTTCAAATTAATTTAAAAAAAATGAAAATAAAATAATGAAATATCGGCATCTTCCAATTATTTTGCTTTGCTTTGCTGTTCGTTTTCGTCCTAATAAAATATTTAAAACATACCGTTTTTAAGAAAGACTTTCTGAATTTGCGGAAGATGCGGTTTTATCGGGAGTGCCGGGAAAGGATTTTAGTTTTGTCCCGCCCGAAAAATTGTACAGACCTTCCCGATAGCGCGCATGCCGCCCAATTTGTAATCAGTACCGTGGGTCCCGCGGGTCCCAATATCCCGCGCCGATCTCTATCTGGCATCAATAAGAAAATCGAAGAAAAAGTTAAACAAGATGGGCTCTATGTCACGAAGCGGTTTCAACGTACATTGAACTTCAGCCAAAAATCTTCGAAGCCCTTGAAGAGATTGCAAACTTCCCAGTTCGTGAGTGCTATTTCTACTTTGGAATTTTTAATATATTGTGTAAAAACTAATATTAGTCTGAGATTTTTTTTTTAAATATATAAACTATATAAAGTAAATGCATAGGTAGTACATGAAGAACTTACTTCAGTGGGTAGACCACTGGCTTTCTAAGCCGGAGTCTCTGGTTCGAATCCAAGTGATCTCGATCAAGAAGTCTGATGAGTAGATGTTGTAATCTCCGAAATAGCTGCTAGAACTTCTACCATTTTTGTAGACTCTTTTTGGTTTTCCGCAATAATTTTTCATTAAAAACGGCCTCAAGGGCAATAAAATTGAATGTGATTTGTTACACTGAAAACAAATTTTAGTTTTGTTTTTGTTCTCCAGACGCCAATATCCGATGCCTGTGTAGAATTGCTCTCTGACTAATTTTTTTTCTATGGATACGTCGAGATATTTGGAATCTACAGTTACTCAGCTTAAAGAAAGAGTGGTTCCACTTAATCCCGTATATCCTACGAACCAATTGACCAATCGTAATACGAAATACTGGGTGAAATAACACAAATGGCAATAACGCAAAATTTGCTTATTTCACTTTTAAATGGGAAATAATACAAAAATCTGAGTTTTGCTTTATTTCAAACAAAGGTTGTAAATAAAACAAATTTTGCCTTATTTCCCATTGCTTATATATACTTTTTGTAACAAAAACTGTTTACTGGCAGAAGGAGAAAGAACTTTGTCTATTTCAAAAATACAACTAAACAAAAATGTGATATAATTCATTAAGAAAGTAATATTCACAAAATATTTTTACTTATGAAAAGTCGAACAAAATATAAGGAAAGCGTCGTCCTTAACAACTGCTCGGCAAATTGCACATAGCGCTTATTAATATGTTGAAAACATTGCGGGAAAACCTTAAATTGTTTCCATGGAACCATGAAACAATAAACAGGTGAAGTAATAAAACAGCTTTCTCGCTAAATAAATATTTTCTGACATTATAGTCAAATTGTAAAGGCAATTTTTCAAATAAGGCAGTGTCAAAATC
>NW_023458558.1:79828030-79831313 GCF_013731165.1 Rhagoletis pomonella | reverse complement strand
CTCATAAAAATACAATCGCCGTTCGGAGTCGGTGTAAAACTGTGGGCCCCTCCCCTTTGTGTGACAACATCAAGCGCGCCAGAAATTGGAGGAGAAGCTCGGCCAAACACTTACATATGTGTAAGCGCCAATCTATTATTATTATTATATTAAAAAGATATAAACGATTTTTTATTGAAAGTCTTAAAAAATATTTTTATTTTTATTTTGATAAGTTATAAACTAGAAACTAATATTAGGTTTTTTTCCACAAGCTACTCGAAAGCACTTCGAGTTACACATACGCGTTCATTTTACATGCGCAGAGGTGTACAAAAGAAACATCGATAGTCGTAATCAACCATCGATGTTTAGCGAAAATGCAAAAACATCGATGCATCGATAGTGCCACGATGTTTTCTCTACCTCTAAAAGCAAGGGCGCCCACGAACGCAATGGAAGGACCAAGTGCAGAAGGACCTGTCTGCGCTTGGGATAACAAACTGCCGCAAATTCGCACTGGATAGAAGCAATTGGAGAAGTTTTTGGTCTCGGCCCAAACCAGCAAACGGCTGTAGTCCCAAATAAGAAGAAGAAGAAGTAATATTAGAGTGAGAAGAAATATTTTGACACTGCTTAATTTGAAAATTTGCCTATAAAATGTGACTATAAGGCAGCCGAATATCAGAAAATAAAGCGAGAAAGCTGTTTTATTATTTCACCTGTTTGATGCGCCATTCATCCCACCTGCCGAGTATACGTTCAAATTTAAAAGTCTAAGACTAGGTAAAATTTTACATATTTTTACATCAGTATTTCGTACCACATGTTGTCTTCGTCTTCATAAACGAGATCCACAGTTAGGATATAGTGAAGCTAGTGGTGATAATGCAGAAATTTTAACTGAAGATAAAACTCGAAACAATATTCTCTGTGTTATATGCTGCGAACCGGAACGGAAACTTTTGTTTGTTCCATGCCATGGCGGAATTATACCAGGTGAAGTAATTAGAGCGAGAGATGGATTTTGACACTGCCTTATTTGAAAAATTGCCTTTACAATTTGACTATAATGTCAGAAAATATTTATTTAGCGAGAAAGCTGTTTTATTACTTCACCTGTTTATTGTTTCATGGTTCCATGGAAACAATTTAAGGTTTTCCCGCAATGTTTTCAACATATTAAAAAGCGCTATGTGCAATTTGCCGAGCAGTTGTTAAGGACGACGCTTTCCTTATATTTTGTTCGACTTTTCATAAGTAAAAATATTTTGTGAATATTACTTTCTTAATGAATTATATCACATTTTTGTTTAGTTGTATTTTAGAAATAGACAAAGTTCTTTCTCCTTCTGCCAGTAAACAGTTTTTGTTACAAAAAGTATATATAAGCAATGGGAAATAAGGCAAAATTTGTTTTATTTACAACCTTTGTTTGAAATAAAGCAAAACTCAGATTTTTGTATTATTTCCCATTTAAAAGTGAAATAAGCAAATTTTGCGTTATTGCCATTTGTGTTATTTCACCCAGTATTTCGTATTACGATTGGTCAATTGGTTCGTAGGATATACGGGATTAAGTGGAACCACTCTTTCTTTAAGCTGAGTAACTGTAGATTCCAAATACCTCGACGTATCCATAGAAAAAAAATTAGTCAGAGAGCAATTCTACACAGGCATCGGATATTGGCGTCTGGAGAACAAAAACAAAACTAAAATTTGTTTTCAGTGTAACAAATCACATTCAATTTTATTGCCCTTGAGGCCGTTTTTAATGAAAAATTATTGCGGAAAACCAAAAAGAGTCTACAAAAATGGTAGAAGTTCTAGCAGCTATTTCGGAGATTACAACATCTACTCATCAGACTTCTTGATCGAGATCACTTGGATTCGAACCAGAGACTCCGGCTTAGAAAGCCAGTGGTCTACCCACTGAAGTAAGTTCTTCATGTACTACCTATGCATTTACTTTATATAGTTTATATATTAAAAAAAAAAAAAATCTCAGACTAATATTAGTTTTTACACAATATATTAAAAATTCCAAAGTAGAAATAGCACTCACGAACTGGGAAGTTTGCAATCTCTTCAAGGGCTTCGAAGATTTTTGGCTGAAGTTCAATGTACGTTGAAACCGCTTCGTGACATAGAGCCCATCTTGTTTAACTTTTTCTTCGATTTTCTTATTGATGCCGTTTCGTGAGGTTGTTAAAAAATATACAAGGGAATCTAGTATTTAATGAGTTTCGGGGTCTGCGATTATATGTAGATTTCTGATTTTACGTATATGCTAAGTAGTCACTATTTAATAGTCACTATATTATTTAGTACTTCGAAATTGAAACTACATCTTTTTGTATTATAACAAAAGTTAATGCGTCCATCATGCATCGTTCAAAAAAGATTTCTGCCCAAATAAATTGCCACAGCGAACAAGTTTTCTGCTAAGTTAATTAATTAACATGTTTATATTTTCAGAATGATCTATAAAAATTTCAAAAGCAAACTTGTTCGATACTCATTATCGAAATGCGGCTTGGAGCCCCTATGAAAAAGTCAAATGAATTTGAGGGCTGCCTTACCAAAATATGATATTTTCACTTCCGGTAATCTTTTAGTTTTTTTTATTTAATATTATTCTCAAGATTATCTCCGCGACAAATAATGAAATTTCCAGTTCATTTGAAGCTTTTCTTTTCGTTGCTCAATATCGTTTATTATTTTTTACCATTTTGTTGATCCATGTTTGCTCTTCACAAACGCGTTCTATATATACACAAGTATATATCTAATCGTGTGAAATAGATTGTAACGAGAATTATTAAATTTTTTTTATTACCATTATTTATATTATTTAACAATTTTTATTGAGCTACAGTCCATGTTTTAACAACAAACACATCATTTTGACATTCAGAACACCGCTTCAAAAATCCCAGTTGCTCTGGTAACACCACCTTGTATTAATTCGCTTTGGAATAAGGGTTGTCCTTAAATATAGGAAGCAAATTGAATGTGAAATAACAATTGAGTAGTAAAGCAAAATAGTGCACATAGGCAGTCACGCAGTTACATTTGACAAAAAGGAGTACATGAACAAGTTAAACGGACGGACGCGTGCGCAAGATCCACTCATAAAAATACAATCGCCGTTCGGAGTCGGTGTAAAACTGTGGGCCCCTCCCCTTTGTGTGACAACATCAAGCGCGCCAGAAATTGGAGGAGAAGCTCGGCCAAACACTTACATATGTGTAAGCGCCAATCTATTATTATTATTATATTAAAAAGATATAAACGATTTTTT
>NW_023458558.1:79823240-79827930 GCF_013731165.1 Rhagoletis pomonella | reverse complement strand
TGTGTTGTGTTGTGTTGTGTTGTGTTGTGTTGTGTTGTGTTGTGTTGTGTTGTGTTGTGTTGTGTTGTGTTGTGTTGTGTTGTGTTGTGTTGTGTTGTGTTGTGTTGTGTGGTATATTTAACATAGCGATGTCCTAGGAAGCAGTCAATTGCATGTATTTTCAACTACTTTAAAATGCATTGGCTTAAACAACTTCAAAGTCAGTATTATTATTTGAATACGATTGCATTCTGCGCTTCACAGATGCCTTTTCATTAATCCAAAACACAAATTGTTTCTTTGAGTAACATTTACTCATTGCATTTGTTTTAAAGTAGTCTTTCACTTAGTTGATTTACAAACAAAAAATCACTTGCTTCCGTCAGGACGCTCTGCATGCTTGGTATACGTATGTACACACTTTTTTTTCTACTACGTTCGTTGCAGTCCTGATGCAGTCCGTTTGAAAGTTGCATCAACTTGTCTTCGAAAAGCACCCACCCTTGTCGGGTCCATGCGTCCCCGCCCACCATGTTTCGTCCGCCTATTACGAAAAGCCTCTGCTTATCTTCTTGCCTCAGCAGCTAGTGCCTCGACCAAATATCGCGCCTGGTGGTAGATATTTCATCTGGGCTGAGTTATGTGTCGTCCATTTCGACGCTGCTCATCACTTCTCAGTTGGGTCAAAATGTGCGTGACTGCATTGTTCACCGCTTCCCATTTTTCAACGGATTCTATCATGTGAACTGCCATGTTTTCAGGTGTGGGGTGTTCTCCAAATACAGAGCGAATGTGGTTTCTATCCAGATCGAATCTCGGGCAGTGAAACAAAACATGTTCGACGTCTTCGATAATGCCATCACCACACGCTTCGCAATGGTCAAGCTCTTCGTGTTTGAAGCGTTTCAGGTACACACTTACATTCAAATACGTGCGTGCTAAATTTTTGCATAAAAACATTATTTTTAAATACGAACATTATTAAACGATAATCAAATATAAAGTATTCATACTATGCATTATTTCCCTCAGTTCAGTGCGATACTGGTAATCGATACAGGAAGAGGTAGCGGTAATTTCTGCATACTCAACTCAAAAATTATATTTTTGGATTATAACACTATTGAAGTAAATGTATTTTGTATATACACACATACATACATTGTTTTTGTGAAATAAGTTAATATCGCGTTAATAACTTCCAATAGTTACTAAGATGTGACACCGTGGCGATAGGCAATAAAATTCTTTTCCAATTTCTGGCAGGGTACAAGTACTATGTAAATATATAGACACGATCCTATCTTGTTGCCCAACGACCTTGACATTCTATGAACATTTTGCCACCGGTAAGAGCACAATAAACTCATAAATTTTCCCATTGAAAACACTTGCAATGCTCACAATACACACTTTCACTTTCTCTCCCAAGAAGCCTAAATTCATGCAATACATACATATGTACGAACGCATTTCCGTGACCTTGTGCTGCACATTGAGGATGTCCTTGGTGCCAGAATGTCAATTAGTGGAACCTAAAAGTCGCCCACCTTTATTCAATGAGCTGGCCTTGTATATAGAAAAATAAAAAGCGAAAATGAATTATTAAGTTGGCATTCAGGTGAAACGTGCAGATTTTGTGTTATGTGTGCCAGAAGCTTCTGGTTCAAAATTGGCAATTCACATAACATTATTAGCAATAGGAATAAATGTGAAACAATTAAAATCAAAGTAATATCGCTCATAAAAGTCAAATTTTATGTAGGTGTAGTTATATTCCGGATTGCTTTTTACGTTTCTTGAGGTACATTCTTTTGCAACCGAGCTACAAAAGAACACTCGCTTAAATGAAGAAATACCTGCAACACAAACTCGGCTATTAATCCGAGTTCAGACAGGTCGGAAGGGCAGTGTTGGTAAGTAAAGAAATTTCTCTATTGTGAATTATTAATGGGAAAGTAGAGAGGGACATTTTTATTTCGTATATGGGAAAATCTTTTGAGATGGGGACATTTTGTGTACTGGCATATTGTTGCCGGCACAAAGCAGCTGCACTGCCAAGTGCGGTTTCTATACCTTCGTTAATACTACTTCTATGTGTAAATATCAATAAATAGTTATTCAAAACAGAACTAACGGTTTAAATGACCAGTTTACTTGCTAGTGTGCAACTCGCACAAAATCTACGTTTTATTAAGATATAACTTCTTGAGTGGCCAGACCTAAAGCTTTGGGTTTTCAAACGATTATTTGTAGGTTCTGAGGAATAAAAAGACAGGTACTAAACAAATGTGCTAGTTACCAAATGTGAGAACTTCGCGTATTTTATGAAAAAAACGTGAATTTTCTTGTGGTAGTCGTTGAGCTGTACTTATTTTACATTTTTGGATATAATATATAATTCTTCAATTCTTCAGAAGAAGAATCCTAGGTTAAAGGACAATGTGCTACTCATTGCTGAAAACTCTTGAGAAAACGCGTGATCAGTGCGTAATTTTTTACTTAATATTGGTTTTTCGTTGAGTACAACCAATTACGGGCAAACAAATTCATAAGCCCTGGTTTAATATTTTATGTTTGTGTATTTGCGTCTGTGTAAAAAATGCAAACCTCTAAAGATTATTTTAATGGTCAGTACTGGATAATCCTTACTGCTATAAATGCGAAAGGTTTGTTTGTTACGCTTTCGCGCTTTAACTACTCAACCGATCTTAATGAAATTTCACATAATGGTGTCATTTAGCCCATCTTAAAAGATAGGGTAGGGTTTATCCCCATTAGACATAGGGGCGTGGCACCTCCCATACAAACGGAATTTTTCATACTGCATACCTCTGGAAGTATTTGTGGTATAGTACTGGAACTTGGTATGGAGATATATGAAATCAATACTATACTCATGGAAAAAATGTGGGTTATTGGAAAAGGGCCCGTGACACCTGCCATACAGACTGCATTTTTTATACTACCACCTGTTAAAAAATTAACTTCAATTCAAAATATTTTATAAGAATTATTACAAAATGGATGTCGATCGATTCGTTACATCCCAGAAATGGTGACTTTTAAGAAAAAAGTGTCATAACGGGTTTTAGAGATAATTGCATGATCTACACTTTTGTGTAACCTATTGTTATGATAAACTTTACGGTTTAGCTGAAAAACTGTAAACATCAATTTATGTAACTTTTGACCTTAACAGGTCTATTCTGCGCTGGTAATAAAAAGTTTGTAACCGGTAAATAAAGTTCCTGTCAATTTGTAAACCCTTTTCGCATTCTGTGTACTCTTGTAGCCGGTAAATTTTGTTACCATCTCGTAAGCTGGTAACAAAGTATTACCCCGTGAAATATGCAATGCCAGAATTTGAACAATTCTTTATAGCTGAATCGCTGAATATTTTTACTGCATTACCAACGTTTCTAGAATCGCGGTGACAAGAACTGGTAACATTTTTTGGTAATAAAATTTTCCAGTTACAAAATCTCCGGTAACGTGCAGAATAGACCTGTAAATAATGTTTTTTACAGATCTGAGATCGACAAGGACTTTTCACATTTCATTTATAATGACGTTCCTAACATTTGTACAAATTTTCAACTTTAGGCGAGGTACTGTAACCTTGAAAATCTAACTTTACCGGGCTAATAGAAAACAATTTTGAAAATATGGTTTAAAGAGAGTAGCAATTAAAAAATATTAGTTACGAGGGTTATAATGTACTTCAATTGGGTTGACAAGTGATCATTTCTGAAAAAAAATTGTGCTATGTTGACAAAAAAAAATTTTTAATTGAAAAGTCCCCATCTCAAAAGATTTTCCCATGATTCCACATGATTTATATTTTAAATATGTATATATATTACGCAAATACCTCGCATAATTACTCATTCCTATTGGTTTTTGCGTCTAAATCTCGTTAAAGTAATCACATGTTTCACAAAAGGAAATTTTACCGGAGTTGAGCGTTCTTTTGTCGCTCGTTTACAAAAAAAAATGCAGCTTTTGACTCGATCAAAGTCTATCACTTGCCATTTCTATGAAATTTCTGCAGTCAAATAACCTTCCGCGGTATACACTCACTTTTTGTCTTACGAGTCAAGGAACTCATACTCTTTTGCCTGATGCTTTTTTGGCGCACTTTTCAAATGACACACTTGTGGATTTCGCAGTCCTAAATGTTTTTCGTTTCTATGCTTTTCTTACGATCCCCCATTACGGTAGGTAATAAATGACGGCGTTAACGTTCAACACCACTATCGGGCGTCTAGTCTAAAGTACTTGAAAGACATGGATTCACTACTACACAAACACTTTTATTTCCTGCTATGTTGTTTGTACTGGAGTGGTTGCGGGCGTTTCGCTGTCGAGTAATTCGCGCCATTCATAACTGTTTGTGGCAGCATTTTACGATTATTTTACGATTATTGCGAGCAGTTAAAACGATTTTACAAATTTCTACATGTTGGTTGTATATATGTAGTATGCATATACATGCATATGCATGTATACGTTTGGGTTAGAATGTGTTATTGTTACAAGTGTTTATTAGAAATACCTGTTGCTACATGTGCAATTGACACCCCTCACAGCGAACGCCAAACAAGAGTGGAGGCAACGCAATAATAACACTGTGAGACAAATGGTAGGGGTCAGTGATCGGGAAGGGTTCAAACTACCGGGGAAAGTTATATCGGTAAAAAAGAAGTTA
>NW_023458558.1:79819783-79823140 GCF_013731165.1 Rhagoletis pomonella | reverse complement strand
TTTCCGTCATCCCTGGTCAAATTTGGTTTGGAGACAAACCGGTTTCGTTCTCGGGAACGAAAAATGACACTGAAGATGGCACAACGGCGAAACCGGTTTGTCTCCAAACCAAATTTGACAAGGGATGACGGAAATTCGTTCCATAATACATCATACACCCACCCCGTCGGAAACAACAACAACCAAAAAGGAAAAAAAAGTCCACAGATATGTACACCGTTTAAAACTATAATTGTGTAAGCCTTGTAAATCAACTGTCAAAATTTGTCTGGAAACTCGTAAGGCGCATCCATATAAGGTGGTAGCAAGCGCATATAGGTAAAAATTCCGTGTATTTTGCTATTGCATTTTGGTAGATCACGATATCAGAACGAAAAGAAATAGGAGATAATTTTCGCGATTTCGTTTTGTTGACATCCTAAAGTTACACCATTTCGTCTTGGATGACATTCTGCTGTACTAAGTAGTGTAGAGGCAAAAATATCAAATCAGCTGTTGTAGTAACACCACCTTGTATAGATGCGCCTTGGAAACTTGTTTACATATATCACTCAACAATCTCAACAATCCTGTTCCCAAGTAAACGAAATTCTCTAACGGTCAACAGAAACGTGGTTGCCAAGGCGCTAATGCGCTAACTCGCTGACTGTTTGTTTGATGACGGGAGGTATTTCGTGTTGTCCTCGTTTACCACCAGACCCATTCACTTTACTTCCTTATCCAACTTGGAAAAGGCAGAACAGATTTCGCGGTTTTTTATACCGATAATGCCGATGTCATCGGCATTTGTCAGGAATTGCACGCTCTTATAAAATATTGTTCCTGAGCGGTTCAGTTCTGCAGCTCTTATTATCTTCTCCATCATCAGCTTAAAGAAGTCACATGAAAGGTAGTCGCTCTCTCCTAAACCCCGTTTTTTCCCCAATCCTGACGGAGCTGCAAGAATGATAGAATGCAAGATTGCGCCAATGAGAGAGGATTTTTGAGCGTAATTTTTGCGTGACGTCATCTTGGTGCAATTGCGAGAGAGAAATGCCAAAACGCAAAATATGTAAACAATGCAGAAAAATGTTTTAATTTTAATATTACATTGCCCAATTTTGTAGGAATCAATAAATATACAAAGATTGATTAATTAGGAATACGTAGCAATAATTTTGGACATGTACCCCTTTAGGTAGGTACGATTTTTAGCACATGAAAAAAATTGATGTGTTAACAGTGTTTGCAATTTCATGTAGACCAAAAGGAAGGTGTGCAGCAAAGTGAATTTTTGGACTCCCCATTGTAAAAAGCCATGCAGAGTGCATATTTATATTTGTGAACGGTAGCCAACCACCATAAACTTCACAGCTGTTGACTCCACAGCTTTCATTTGATGACTTTTGTACCATTTCCGAGAGGATGCATGAGTGCAGCTTCTTTGGAAACAAATATTCTATATAAGTAAAACATAATTTAAGCTGAACTTTTAAATGTATAATAATTTGGGCACTGTTTTGTATTAGGTACGTAACAGCGCAATAAGATGCCGCTGGAATTAGCGCCTGGCGACCTTATCCACTGGTGCATTACCTCATACCAGCACTAAAAGAATCAGGTACTAACAAAAATAAGTAGGTAGTCAAGTGCATGTATCTATTTACTGTAGAAACTGCTTTTATATGTATGCCATTACCAGAAAACTAAACCAGCAACTGTCTACATTCACCATGGAAATATACCTACTACAATTCACCAAGGAAAGGCCAATATAGTCCCATGTAGAAGCTCATAGCTCACACACATAGCACAAAGCTCGATTTGGTGTTTAATGCATCTCCTCGCCGGCACAACTGCTTCCACTTTTTCGCCAGATTTGTGTCCGTAGGAAACGAAAAAAAACTTATATCAACGCTTTCCTTTTGTTTTCACTATGCACACTTCATTTTGCTTTCTAATGTTTCAATAATTGTTTAAATCCACGCAGAAATATTAACGCACAAATATTAAAATTGTTGTTTGGTTTTTTCGTATGCTCACAATCAACAATTGCACCAAGATGACGTCACGCACACAACTGATTCTGTCAAAATCACAAAGAGCGGATTAGCGGTACCGCGATTGGTGCAATCTCTATTTCTCTCAATCGTGACGGAGCTGGTGGTTTTGCTCAACATCACAGCCGTTTCAGTTTGACGGGATGCCAAACTCAGACATAGCGGCGTATAGGCAACTCCTTTTAGTGCTGTCGAAAGCGGATTTAAAGTCGACAAATTGATGGTGAGTGTCGATCCTTTTTTCGCGGGCCTTTTCGGAGATTTGGCGTAATGTGAATGTCCAATCGGTGTTGGATTTACCAAGTCGACCTACGATGGAATTAGGCGAACAACATAATATTCGATATAGAGGGCGTCCACTGTACTTTGTTTACGAACCGGAAATGTCTAAATTAGTGATCACCCGAAAAACTAATACGACTATATGGAGTGATGTTAAGCACAACCTTCAGCTCTGTCTATATTAGGAAGGACCTAAACGCGCTGTCCGTGAACAAATGATCTTTACAGGTCTATTCTGCGCTGGTAACATAAATTTTGTAACCGGTATTTAAGGTGTCTGTCAATTTTTAAACCTTTTTCGCATTCTGTGCGCTCTTGTAACCGGCTGGTAACAAAATAATTCCCTGTGAAATATGCAGTACAAGAATTTCCATAAATCTCCATAGCTGACTTGCTGAATATTTTCACTGCATTTCCAACGTACCTAGAATCGCGGTGACAAGAAGTGGTAAAATTTTTTGGTAATACAATTATCCGGTCACAAAATCTTCGGTAACGCGCAGAATAGACCTGTTATGGTCTGATTATGCATACTTCGCATAACTTCGCACATCTTCGCATAACCTTCAAACTGTAATTTCGTATGATATTTGTATGTATTTTGTATGTATTCCATTACCCAGAAATTATCAGAACCTTTAAAAACTTAGCAAACCGTTTAGTTTAGATTTTGCTTCACAGTTTCTTAAGTTACAATTTTATTGCACTGGTACAAATGGTTGTGCGAAGTTATGCGAAGTATGCATAATCAGAGCTTTAGACGAGACAATTCACTTTCGCACAGCTTTTTCAACATGATTGTGGGAGTCGTTACAAGAGCTGCCAATCTGAATTGCAGAGGTCTTCTTTTTTGGCGCTGTAACCGCCTAAGCGATTTTGGCCGAGTTCAGCAAAGCACGCCAGTCGTTTCTCTTCTGTGCCAACTGACGAATTGAATTGGACACGCCAAGTGAAGCCAAGTCATTCTCCACCTGATCTTTCAATTGCAATGGGGGCCTCCCTCTTCCTCTGCTACCACCAGCGGGTTCCGAGTTGA
>NW_023458558.1:79817329-79819683 GCF_013731165.1 Rhagoletis pomonella | reverse complement strand
GGGTAAAGGACTGAGACACGCTAGAATGTATTTAATAGATTTAAATTTAATTTGCTCTTGTTACCGTCAAATGACATGCTAAATAGAACAAAGGTACATTATTACCTGCTCCTGACATTATTTTGTGTTACTTACCGGAATTAGTGAAAGTGGATTTTGTGAAATTGGACCCTTCGAACACTGTGTTATTAATACTATGACAGAGAACACGCGATACACAGAGCGATACCCCAATCGTCGACATCCGGGTCGTGAAGTATTCGCCCGGACCCATAGAGAAATATATGAAGGTAAGTGATTTTTACACCTTTCTGTTTTGCTTGCTTGTTAACTATCATTTCTCACTTTTTTAAGGTCGCATACCTGAAAGGCGTGGCGGCGAAACAGGACGTCCTGCAACGGTAGATGTTGAAGCTGTGTTAGAGGAAGTGGAACTAGGTCCATCGACTTCAGTGAGAATGACGGAAAGACGGACGGGAATACCAAAAACTACAGTTCACAAAGCTTTACAAGACCATCGGTTTCATCCATACCACATTCAACGTGTTCAGGCTCTACAAGAAAGAGATTACCTGTCGAGAGTTAGATTTTGCCGTGAAATGTTGCGAATGCATGAATCAGACCCCAACTTTTTTAATAAAATAATTTGGAGCGATGAATCATCATGCAAACGTGATGGTTATTTTAATTTACATAACCTTCACAGTTGGCAGATAGACAATCCTCACGAAATGAGAGAAGATCGTTCGCCGTGCCGGTACAAAATAAATTTATGGTGCGGTATTTTTAATTGTCAGATATTGGGACCTGTGGACTGCCGCCAACGCTCAACTCTCACAGTTATTTAAAGTTCCTTCAGGAACGGCTTCCAAATCTTTTGGAAGATGTACCCTTAAACCTGCGACGAAGACTAATAATAATAATAGATTGGCGCTTACACATATGTTAGTGTTTGGCCGAGCTTCTCCTCCGACTTGTGGCGTGCGCCTTGATATTGTCACACAAAGCGGAAGGACCTACAGTTTTACGCCGACTCCGAACGGCGATTGTATTTTTATGAGAAGCTGTTTTTCATGGCAGAAATACAATCGGAGGTTTGCCATTGCCTGCCGACCGCTGTTAAGAAAAAACCTTTTTTCTATATTTTTTTGCGATGTTGCTTTGACCAGGGTTTGAACCCGGGTCCTGCGGAGTGGAAGCGCGCACTGCTTACCACTACACCACAGCGGCCGACTGGCTGCAAAATAACGGGTGCCCTGCTCACTACGGGCGTGAAGTAAGAGCTCATTTAGACGAAACTTATCCTCGCCGATGGATTGGACGATATGGGCCAATCACGTGGCCCGCTCGATCGCCAGACCTGAATCCATTAGATTTTTTCGCTTCTTTGCTTCATTTCAGGGCATGCAAAGTAGAATGTCCTACAATATTTTTTTTTTATTTCGCTTCTTTGCTTCATTTCAGGGAATGCAAAGTAGAATGCTACATCGTAGCCAGCTGAAAAATAGAATGGATATCCAAAAAATCTTTTTCTACCGTTAGTTTCTGTGGAAATTTGTCTCGCATAAAAATCATGTTTTGCTTTGTTCAATTTGCAGCGAAGTTGAAGTCAGTCAATGAAGTCAAGTACATGAGTGAGGAAGTACAATTTTAAGCTTAATTAAATATGCATGTATGTACATACCGATTTTTAAGTAAAATCTAAATACCCAAATACATACATATGTATGTATAAAAACTGATTTATATAAATTTTAATTAATTTTAATCTTTCAACACATTTTCTGATTTAATATATGTAAATAAGTATGTACTCATCTGGGCATTCTACATTAGTTTCTCTGTAAGGCATTCTTTGTTCGCTTCTCTGGATTCTGTTTATGCATGCGTTCTCCCTTCGTTTGAAGGTAATGCTGCGGGTAAGGGCTTACCGCCAATGACATGCCCATGTTAAAATAAGGCCTTCCTGAAGCGAAAGGGTAAGCGATTCCCATCGCTTAGCTCGTTTCCACTTTCGCTTCTGTGGTAATCGTGTTTTTTGCTGGGAGGTGCCGAGCTTGTATTAGAGTAGAAGGTCGCCAATTTGAGCATATTTTATCAATATATCATGTATATCTTATTTCACGTGAACCCATCCTTCACACAAAATACTGATAGATATAGCCCTTGTTATAGACTCTAGTCCGAATTCCGGTAAGTAACATAAAATAATGTCAGAAGCAAGTAATTATGTACCTTTGTACTATTTAGCATGTCATTTGACGGTAACAAGAGCAAATTCAATTTAAATCTATTAAATACATTCTAGCGTGTCTCAGTCCTTTACTCACAAAAGCGGCTATAACTTTTTTTTT
>NW_023458558.1:79816406-79817229 GCF_013731165.1 Rhagoletis pomonella | reverse complement strand
GAAGAAAATATCAAAAAGTTAAAAATCCAGAAATAGTCCTAATTTTAACTACATTGCATTTGAGTATGGAGAGGCAACTATCTGGAAGTATTTTACATAAAAAATTTACTAAGTATTGCCCGGTTTGTAGTTGCAGTTAAAGAAAACACATGAAAAGGCACGATTTTTTTAAATTCGAAAAAATGTAAATATTTCAAAAACGGTGATACTTTTACCTGAACATTTTTTGTTTATCAGTGAGCTCACCCCACCACCTACCTTCCCCTAAAGTTTGGCACGTTACTTCTGGGACACCCTGTATATTTAACTCGTGCGCCGGGTATTTAATGTTCGGCCTTGTCGAACTTAGACATCTTTACTGGTGTAGTTATTCCGCCTCATTACGAGTGTAGTGTCGAAATTCAATTTTCAAGTTTTTCAGAATTGTACCGCGTGTCCCTTGGGTCCCGAAATCTATCACTGAGAAAAATTCACACGTCTTTCAAATTAATTTTAAAAAAATGAAAATAAAATAATGAAATATCGGCATCTTCCAATTATTTTGCTTTGCTTTGCTGTTCGTTTTCGTCCTAATAAAGTATTTAAAACATACCGTTTTTAAGAAAGACTTTCTGAATTTGCGGAAGATGCGGTTTTATCGGGAGTGCCGGGAAAGGATTTTAGTTTTGTCCCGCCCGAAAAATTCTACAGACCTTCCCGATAGCGCGCATGCCGCCCAATTTGTAATCAGTACCGTGGGTCCCGCGGGTCCCAATATCCCGCGCCGATCTCTATCTGGCATCAATAAGAAAATCGAAGAAAAAGTTAAACAAGATGGGCTCTA
>NW_023458558.1:79785866-79816396 GCF_013731165.1 Rhagoletis pomonella | reverse complement strand
AAAAAAAACTAAAAGATTACCGGAAGTGAAAATATCATATTTTGGTAAGGCAGCCCTCAAATTCATTTGACTTTTTCATAGGGGCTCCAAGCCGCATTTCGATAATGAGTATCGAACAAGTTTGCTTTTGAAATTTTTATAGATCATTCTGAAAATATAAACATGTTAATTAATTAACTTAGCAGAAAACTTGTTCGCTGTGGCAATTTATTTGGGCAGAAATCTTTTTTGAACGATGCATGATGGACGCATTAACTTTTGTTATAATACAAAAAGATGTAGTTTCAATTTCGAAGTACTAAATAATATAGTGACTATTAAATAGTGACTACTTAGCATATACGTAAAATCAGGAATCTACATATAATCGAAGACCCCGAAACTCATTAAATACTAGATTCCCTTGTATATTTTTTAACAACCTCACGATTATTTTATTAGTGGTAATTTTCAGGGGCTTGAAAGAACTTAAAAGAAATACACGCTAAACCACCCAACAACCCTTACTAGGTCGCTGCCCGCTTCGTTAGCAGTTTTTGCCGCATAGTGGTAGCGCTTTTCTTGTTCGGAAGATGAATGTGCTTTAGCTTTATAAATATGTATGTGAAACCATATATTAAAACCGACTGGGAGAGTAAAAACTCATTTCGAAACATACCAGAAGAATGAAAAACGAAATAATAAAAGTTGTTGGCAACCGCCACACCAGTTGGTCGTAGGTGGGGCGAAGATCTTCGGAAAGGAAAAGGACAATTGCGCACTGCTGCGCAAGCCGTTTCTAGTTTGAGTTGGTGAAGGTGAAAGTTTCCTCAGGTATGCCAAGCTGATACGGCCCTCGTAGTGATGTTGTCGTCGTTGCTTTCGCTGTTTTCGCATCCGGCATCTAGGCACAACAAGAATACGAACGTTCAAAACAAAATGCAATAAAGCATTTTGTGGCAAGTTGAAGATGCGAAGAACAGATGCTGATTAAAGGCGCGTACACCCCCAACCTCTGGAGTATAATATTAATACTTATGTATATATGTATGTACTTATGTACGTTCAAATGATATAACTTGCACTCGTTTGGAAGCGAATAATATTAAGGAGTGTGAATTAGAAAAGGGAAGATTCGAAGAAAAAGAAGGTGTGCACGTACACATACAAAAATGTGCGTAAGTAGTAACAGTCCGCCGTATGTCTCAGCATCTCATCTCGATTAAGCTATTTTTATTCAGTCTTTAAAGACATTCCATTTATTTTAAAGATACTCATTAAGTACATTGAATTTTTAAGATTTCTCTTTCAAATTTCTAGTGTGCCTATATATCGTTACCTTAATATAGAAAGGCCCTAACTCATTTTCTTCTCAAATCCAGTATTGTACAAAAGTCGGCCGATAACTCCCTAAGCACCTACTGGATTTTTAAAATATCTACTACAACATAAAATTATTTACATTCTTAAATAAAAACAGCCTTTAAAAGAAATTCGCAGCAAAAGGACTTGATTTTGTATGGAGTTTTTTCATTACTCCATAAAGAAACAAAATTTTTAGATAGGGCCTTTCTATATTAAAGTAACGATATGTAGCTACGTATTCTTACTTTTCTTAAGAAAAGAAACAGTTTTTTAATTAGTTTGAAGTTGTGTTGAGTGAGCTTCTTTTCATGTTTCTTATGCTAACTTCAGGAGAGGTTTATTAATAAACAAGTAAAGAAGTATAAGTTTTGGCAATACCGAACTTTATATACCCGGCGCAGGTATCAAATATCGTCGTTTCAACTTTCCCTGAACTACCTTTGCTTGATAGGTAGGGATGTTTACCTGATTTCAAACGTTTCCGCTAATAGGCAGAGTAAGACTTAATGACTTCTGAAATTTACCGTTATACGGGAAGCGGGTGTAATAAAGGGCAACCTACATACCAAATTTCGTTGAGATATATCAATTTTTGCTCGAGTCGAGCTCGTTATCGTGTACACGGGCAGACGGACGGACGGACAGACAGACATGGCTTAATTGACTTCTCTTCTCATTCTGATCATTTATGTATACATTTGTCCACATCTATCTCGATTCGTTTTGGCTGGTATAAAAATTAAATCAAAATCTTTGGAATGAGGACCCTGCTATACATTTCATTCGAGGAGCCAACGTTGACGCGGAACATTATTTTGTAACTAAGGACCTCATACACCCCTGCGCCATAAAGTACCTCTGTACCTCTGTATTGGAGGTGCTGAAACTCAACTCCGCAATAAGTGAATTGCAGCTGAAACCAAATTTTTAGTACATGTTAACATTTTTGCTTTTAGTTCCTAAAAAGTAAGCGCAATCCCAGTTCTGTTTGCCATACAGTATACAAATACTTTAGGGGGTCGACTAAAAGTTTGACTCTGACCATGGGCGTAGCCAGGTAGGGGCAGGGGGGTGATCGACCTCCCCCCTCCCCCCCTAACTTTCAAATTTTCCTTATCTATACATATAATAAAATTGTAACAGGTCGATGTCTGTACATTATAGATATTAAAGAAAAATTAATGTGGGGGGTCTTTATTAGAGGACCATAAGCCAATTTTTAGAATTTTTGTCTGTCTGTCTGTCTGTCTGTGTGTTTGTTCGCGCATCACTCGAAAACGAATGCATGGATTTGAATGCAGTTTTCACCGCTGTATTGCTAGAGGTCTAACTTAAAATATAGGAGGAAAAAAATTAGAGAGTTGCCACCTGTTTGAAAATTGGAGTTTAAGTAAATTGATAAGAAAAAATGAATATTGCAATATGGGCGTAAAAAGAAAGAGGCTGAAGAAGGCTTATAGCCAAAAATATCTTTTTAGAGTTGCCACCTGTTTGAAAATTTACATTTAATTTAATTTATAAGATAATTTGAATATTGCAATATGGGTATCAAACTGAAGGGGTTTAGGAAATTTTATTGCCGAAAATATTTTTAGGGAGGGCTGCCACCTGTTTGAAAAATTTTATTGTATTAAATTGATAAAATAAATGTAATCTATATCTACATCTATACATATAATAAAATTGTAACAGGTCGACGGCTGTACCTTGTAGATATTAAAGAAAAATTAATATGATGGGTTTTTATTAAAGCCAAATAAACAATTTTTAGAATTTTTGAATCTCTGTCTGTGTGTATATTTGTACGCGCATCAGGTGAAAACATGGAATTGAATGCAGTTTTCACGGATGTATCGCTAGAGATCTAACTTCCAATATAGAAGAAAAAATTAGAGAGTTGCCACCTGTGTTTAAAATTTCAATTTAGGTAAATTGATACGGTAAAGTGAATACTGCAATATGGCTGTCAAAAGAAAGAAATTTACAAAGGCTTACAGCTGAAAATATTTGTGTGGATGGTTGCCACCTATTTGAAAACTTTAATTTAATTTAATTGATAGCATAAATTAAATATTGCAATATTGGCATCAAACTAAAGAGGATAGGAAATTTTAATGCTGAAAATATTTTTAAGGGATTTGCCAACTGAATGAAAAATTGTATACATTAAAATTTGTAAAATAAATGAAATATTGCAATACGAATCTTAAACTAAAAAGGATTAGGAAGCTTACTTTTGAAAATATTCTTGAAGCGGGTTGCCACTTATTTGAAAACTTTAATTCAGTTAAATTTATAATATAAACTAAGTGTTGCCATATGGGTATCAAACGAGAGTATTTGAGAATAATAAAATTGCAACAGGCCGATATCTGTACATAATAGATGTTAAAGAAAAATTAATAGGGGGTTTATTAGATCAACAGAAGCCAAATATAAAATTTTGGTATGTTTGTCTGTATGTTTGTAAGCGTATCACGCAAAAGCTAATGTTTGGAATTAAATGCAGTTTTCACATATTGCTAGAGCTCTAATTGAAAACATAGGATCCTTTTTTTTTTGTTTTAGCTTATCGTCGATCATTATTCCTAGGTATTTGAACGTATTAACTTTTCAAGTGCATCGTTGTTATATTTAGAGTTAGCAACGGACCGTTCTCAAAATTTCGCCTTGATATAACCAAAAACTTGATTTTTTTTTATTTCTGTGTGGAAGTTTTTTCGCTAAAAAATTACAACTTTTCGTTGTTGCTGCGAGAAAATTAAGAAATCTGAGACGTCACGTTGTACAATTTCATACAGTTCTCTTTACAATGTATTTCACTAAACTACTAAATAATGAAAATAAATATTCTGACCAAAAATTTACTCGGTATGTAGCTCGGGATATTCCTAAAATTCTTATACAGACTAAAACGTAAAAAACCAATATATCTCTAAAACCAATTAAGCTGGGGAACTAAAACTTAGCACTGATGCATATATTGCAAATGCATTGGGAAAGGGGGCGTGGCTTTTTCCTTCCATACAAACTGAACTTCTCATATAGCTTATCTCCGAAACGGCTTACGCTAACGTCCTGAAACTATACACAGCTACAAATGTTATCAATACCGTAATTATGGCGAAAAGTGGTAATTATTGGAAAGGCTGGATCGATATACATTTACGTAAACGCGCAAGTATCATTCGATTGGGAACCATTTTCTCCTAGATTTCTAAATCCCATTGAACTATTGTAACTTTGTCTTTAATTTTCCGTAAGGTAAAATTTATGTGAAAATTGTGAAGAATTTTTTTAAATTTTTCACAAAGAATGGAGCTTTGCTTTTCGCTATAAACTGTCTTATCCTATTTGCATAAAATGATAGCCGTTTTCGTTGTTCGGAATAAACTCAAAAAATACTGAATAGAGTGCCGTCAGATTGTCGGACGTTATCTTACATACATATATGGTCCATATATTACATGCTACTATTAAACTCGATAGGTGGTGCTGGAGCAGAGTTATTTATAAAAATCGTATTTATTAACCGAGTTCGTTCAAATTTTAAATGTGAGCTATGTACCTGTATGATGGAAAATTCTTTTGATAAAAATTTACCCGATTAGTGCCGCTTGAGTTAAGGTTGAAATTCATAACACGTATTCATTTTATGGTAAGCAATGGTTTTGCAGAAAATGAACCCAATGGATGGCGCTGCAGCCGAAATGTATAGAAACCACGTGTGGTTGGTCTGCTTTGGACCTATGTTTAAGTTATACGAATTTAGTTTTCAGATGTCTAAATGAAGGATGGGGTTAAGTTTTTCTGACGCCCTCATGCACGATCATGCGGTCTTGCATCTGCCCAGAAACAGTTCATAAATTTTACCACGAATTGTAAAAGTGGTGAATTAACAACTCAAAGATTACCGTAGGTATATCAATTGCTTCATTTGAAAGATACCTAAGAAATCTCTCGACTCATTTAGCAATGTACCGGAAAACTTTACGTCCTGTGCGACAGCGAGGATTCTTGGCCCTCCTATAAAGAAAACGCACTTCTGTGCTCTTGAGTTTCCCTATAAGAACTTTTATTGACATACGCATCTCACCAATGTTGTAGTTGCAAGATCATACAAAAAGATTACGCATGATTGGCAGAGATCTCACAGGAAATAAGACCATCAGTAAAGCTCATGACACCAAAAGGGATTGGTATTCCATATGGTACCACCGCGTTACTATTATTGGCCTATGTGTGAGGAGGATACTGCACCTTAGTGGTTTCAACTTAAATCAAAAATTTTGACTTTACAGACTACTTTTGTTTTTAAATGCTCTTTTGCATTGGCCAACGCAAAAGCTCTTATTAGGCGCCACGAAGTAAGCGGGCATTGGCTAGTATATATATAAAATAGTACCCTGAAATGCCAGCTTAATAGGGTCGAGCATATGTATGTTTGTTCGCGCATCATTCGAAAACGAATGCATGGATTTGAATGCAGTTTTCACCGATGTATTGCTAGAGGTCTAACTTAAAATATAGGAAACAAAATAGAGAGAAAGAGGCTGAAGAAGGCTTACAGCCAAAAATATTTTTTTAGAGTTGCCACCTGTTTGAAAATGTACTTTTATTATATAAGATAAATAGTACTTTAATTTATAAGATTAATAGAATATTGCAATATGGGTATCAAACTGAAAGGGTTTAGGAAATTATATTGCCGAAAATATTTTTAGGGAGGGCTGCCACCTGTTTTAAAAATTTCATTGTATTAAATTGATAAAATAAATGAAATATACATATATCTACATCTATACATATAATAAAATTGTAAGAGGTCGATGTCTGTATCTTATAGATATTAAAGAAAAATTAAAATGGTGGGTTTTTATTAAAGCTACAGAAGCCAAATAAACAATTTTTAGAATTTTTGAATCTCTGTCTGTCTGTATATTTGTACGCGCATCAGTCGAAAACATGGAATTGAATGCAGTTTTCGCCGATGTATCGCTAGAGATCCAGCTTCCAATATAGAAGAAAAAATTAGAGAGTTGCCACCTGTGTTTAAAATTTCAGTTTAGGTCAATTGATACGGTAAAGTGAATACTGCAATATCGGTGTCAAAAGAAAGAAATTTACAAAGGCTTACAGCTGAAAATATTTTTGTGGAAGGTTGCCACCTATTTGAAAACTTTAATTTAATTTAATTGATAGCATAAATTAAATATTGCAATATTGGCATCAAACTAAAGAGGCTAGGAAATTTTAATGCTAAAAATATTTTTAGGGGATTTGCCAACTGATTGAAAAATTGTATTCATTAAAATTTGTAAAATAAATGAAATATTGCAATACGAATATTAAACTAAAAAGTATTAGGAAGCTTACTTTTGAAAATATTCTTGAAGCGGGTTTGAAAACTTTAATTCAGTTAAATTTATAATATAAACTAAGTGGGTATCAAACGAGAGTATTTGAGAATAATAAAATTGCAACAGGCCGATATCTGTACATAATATATGTTAAAGAAAAATGAATAGAGATCAACAGAAGCCAAATATAAAATTTTGGTATGTTTGTCTGTATGTTTGTAAGCATATCACGCAAAAGCTAATGTATGGAATTAAATGCAGTTTTCACCGATGTCCATATTGCTAGAGCTCTAATTAAAAATATAGAATCCATTTGTTTTTTTGTTTTAGTTTATCGCCGATCATTATTCCTAGGTATTTGAATGTATTAACTTTTTCCAGTGCGTCGTTGTTTATATTTAGACTTAGCAACGGATCGTTCTCAGAATTTCGCCTTGATATAACCACAAACTTAATTTTTTTTGTTTCTGTGTGGAAGGTTTTTCGCTAAAAAAAATTAAAACTTTTCGTTGTTGCTGCCAAAAAATTAGGAAATCTGAGACGTCACGTTTTACAATTTCATACAGTTCTCTTTGCAATGTATTTCACTAAACTATTAAACGGCTGCATCGACTTGGTTCATATTTGGCAACACGTTGAAAATAAATATTCTGACCAAAGATTTACTCGGTATATAGTTCGGGATATTCCTAAAATTCTTATACAGACTAAAACGTAAAAAAACCAATATATCTCTAAAACCAATTACGCTGGGGAACTGAAACTTAGCACTGATGCATATATTGCAAATGCATTGGGAAAGAGGGTGTTGCTCCTTCCTTCCATACAAACTGAACTTCTCATATAGCTTATCTCTGGAACTGCTTACGCTAACGTCCTGAAATTCTACGCAGCTACATATATATGTTATCAATACCGTAGTTATGGCGAAAAGTGGTAATTATTGGAAAGGCTGGATCGATATACATTTACGTAAACGCTCAAGTATCATTCGATTGGGAACCATTTTCTCCTAGATTTCTAAATCCCATTCAACTATTGTAACTTTGTCTTTAATTTTCAGTAAGGTAAAATTTATGTGAAAATTTTGAAGAATTTTTTTTAATTTTTCACAAAGAATGGAGCTTTGCTTT
Source organism: Rhagoletis pomonella (assembly GCF_013731165.1). Taxonomy (NCBI): domain Eukaryota; kingdom Metazoa; phylum Arthropoda; class Insecta; order Diptera; family Tephritidae; genus Rhagoletis; species Rhagoletis pomonella. Next base: position 79,808,559 of record NW_023458558.1, on the reverse strand, counting down.
TGCGAGTTTCGCTATAAACTGTCCTGTCTACACTGAGGGAAATAATGCATAGTAAAAATGAATAGTTTATATTTGATTATCGTTTAAAAATGTTCGTATTTAAAAATAATATTTTCATACAAAATTTATTACGCACATCTGAGTATGGATATGAGTTTACATACTCAACCCAACCATGCAGAGCGCCGCTCTGAGCGCGGTGACAACACACACATACATACATAGTACATGTTTATCCGTACAAATCGCGTGCTGTGGTGTTGATGGATATTCAACATTTCAAAGCAAATTTATATGCCTGGGTGTGTCTGAGTGCGCAAAGATGCATGCCACAATTGTTTGATATCCAGAGATGGTCAAGGTTCGAATTCCACTGGAGGCAACATACAAGTTGAATATTTTTTTTTTTAGTTTTTGTCTTGATTATTCACGGATGCCTTTTCATTTTAATATGCGCGTAATTGAATTGAATATTTACCAATATACAGTACTTTCGTTGACGTTTATAGTAAGGTCAATTACGTTCCTATTTGATTTTAATATTTTTTCCCCTCAGTGTACATACCTATTTGCATAAAATGATAGCCGTTTTCGTTGTTCGGAATAAACTCAAAAAACACTGAATAGAGTTCCGTCAGATTGTCGGAGGTTATCTTACATACATATATGGTCCAATTACATGTTACTATAACACTCGCTAGGTGGTGCTGGAGTAGAGTTATTTATAAAAATCGTATTTATTAACCAATTTCGTTCAAATTTTAAATGTGAGCTATGTACCTGTTTAATGGAAAATTCTTTTGATATCAGATTTACCCGATTAGTGCCGCTGGAGTTAAGGTTGAAATTCATAACACGTATTCATTTTATGGTAAGCAATGGTTTTGCAGAAAATGAACCCAATGGATGGCGCTGCAGCCGAAATGTATAGAAACCCCGTGTGGTTGGTCTACTTTGGACCTATGTTTAAGTTATACGAATGTCTAAATGAAGGATGGGGTTAAGTTTTTCTGACGCCCTCATGCACGATCATGCGGTCTTGCATCTACCCAGAAATCAGTTCATAAATTTTACCACGAATTGTAAAAGTGGTGAATTAACAAGGAAAGATTACCGTACGTATATCAATTGCTTCATTTGAAAGATACTTAAGAGATCACACGACTCATTTCGCAATGGACCGGACAAATTTTCATCCTGTGGGACAGCGAGGATTCTTGGCCCTCCTATAAAGAAAACGCACTTCTGTGCTCTTGAGTTTCCCTATAAGAACTTTTATTGGCATACGCATCGCATTAATGTTGTAGTTGCAAGATCATACAAAAAGATTACGCATGATTGGCAGAGATCTCACAGGTGGAAATAAGACCATCAGTAAAGCTCATGACACCAAAAGGGATTGGTATTCCCATGGGCGTAGCCAGGTAGGGGCAGGGGGGGGTGCTCGAGCCCCCCCTAACTTTCAAATTTTCCTTATAAATATATAAAATAGTACCCTGAAATGCCAGCTTAATAGGGTCGAGCTCCCCCCTAAATTTCATTCTGGCTACGCCGATGGGTATTCCATATGGTATCACAGCGTTACTATTAGTGGCCTATGTGTGAGGAGAATACTGCGCCTTAGTGGTTTCAACTTAAATCAAAAATTTTGACTTTACAGACTAATTTTTTTTTTAAATGCTCTTTTGCATTGGCCAACGCAAAAGCTCTTATTAGGCGCCGCGAAGTAAGCGGGCATTGGCTAGTAATAAATAAAAAGGGAAGTTTGGATTTTTACTTAGCCTGCGGCTTTTTGTATTTCAGCGACAATGTGAGATAGGGCCTTTCTATATTAAGATAACGATATATTTAATGGTTTTCGCCTAGGCGTGTATTCGCAAGCAAAACACTAAAGAAAATATAAAGCGCCTTCGATTCGCCACTTCTCTACTCTCTATGTTTAAGCTTTTGTCAACAGATTTGTATTTTAAAGTAAAAACAAAGTTATCCAGCTGAATTCGGAACAAGATATTAGGATGATACCTCACTAAGGTGGTCTTACTCTCTAAATGCGCTTTTCTATACTCTCTATCTGGATATTAGACAAGTTTTACTATTGCGAATGGTTTATGCCAGTTGCTCGTTCGTTTCGTCTAAAATAATAAGTAAACTGATTCTCACATGATTGTTATTTGCGCATACACGATCTGCATGTGAAGACTGGGAGGTGCGTGGCTCAAGTCAGAAATCATTTAACCCTTCTGTGGCATCTTCGCACCCCGACTACTGACATCCTTGGTACAGCTGTACTTCTAGGTGTATTTTAAACTGAAACCATAGTACATTAAAATTAAACTATAAAATACTATACTTTTCGAAGCCCCTTTTAAAATATGCGTATGTATAAGTATTTAAATATTACTAGTTTTTGGTGTTACAAAGGTATGTAAACTAAGAAACAATATGTGTACAACATACATCTACATATATCAAGGATGCCAATGAAGGTATAGATATACCTTATGATGTTTTCGTTTCTACCAAAAATGCCGCCTTTTTATTGCCCCTTTCTCTTTTCGTGTTCGATTCTAAAATAAAGGAAAACGGTGAGAAAATTGTGTGGTCATTTTGTAAAATGTCCCACCGATGTAGGGAAAGAAGCTTTGTCGGAGGGGAATGGTTGCCCTGAAAATCAGATGGTTGCTTAAAACGACAATTGATACACGCGTTAGCTATAGAAGGACAAGACGGCAAACACGTGCTCTTTTACAGGGTTTAGTGTAACATCACATACATTTGGCACATTTGGTGGAAGGGCAACATTTTTTGAAAGAAACGAAATGAACAATTGCCTTAATTTATTTTTAAATGTACACATGAGACATTTATACAATTTCTGCACAAATTATCAAAAAATCGAACTCGTACAACTGTACCAAGGATGTCACAGTTAACTTTAAAGTTTTAAAGGGGTAGGGGTACAAACTTTAAAGTTATATAAGGGGTATTGTATTGAGTCGCTTTTTTCGAAGGTGGTACATTCATTGTTCACAATTTCACAGTTCACACATAAAATGTTTAAAATTTCCTCTAAAAAATTGTTGTTTAAATTTACGCATATAAAGAGAGGTAACCAGTTTCCTCTCCTAATGTGTGCAAAATTTAACACTGTCTGCTTACTTTTACATACCAAATTTATTTCATTGAGAAAAATTACACTCTCTGGTGTTTAAAATTGAGTAAATATGCACACTTAATATTTATTTTTTGTAAAAAATATATTTTTACTTTCAAAATTTTTGTAATTTTAAACATTTCATGTGTATATTTATGTGTCTCTTGAACATCTTGTGCGTATATTTGCACAGATTCTGGTTGAAAAATAAACACTTTCCAGTAGTAGTTCTACATGTCCTTTTTAGAGTGTAGACAAAAGTGTAGATCATGCAATTATCGCTAAAAACCGTTATGACACTTTTGTTCCTAAGTATAACCATTTCCGGGATACAACGACTCAATCGATATCTATCTTCATTTAACTTATCAAATACTTTGAATTTAAGTTAATTTTTAACAGCTGGTAGTATAAAAAATTCGGTCTGCATGGGAGGTGACACGGGAATAACCAAAATTTTTTCCATGAGTATAGTATTGATTTCATATATTCCATACCCTGTTCCATTACACTACCCCAAATACTTCCAGAGGTATGCTGTGCTAAAAAGTCCTTTTGTCTAATCGAGACAAAAGCTATCTTAACTTTTAATTTGTGCTAAATGGTACCCACGTTTGCCAACTTCTGCATTCTTGAAACCGGGACATCAACTTCAATGCAGTATTTTTGAAAATTTTCTATTTAAAATAAGAAATCAGTATAAAATTTCATAGATAAAAATTTCCAAAATACAAAATTTCAATGTTAATTCCTTTAAATAATCATACCAAATCATAAATTTCTATAAACATATGTATATATTTGGCACGGGGAATTTTTCATAATGTACATAGGTAACGTTTTTACTTAAATTTGCGAATTTTTTATAAAAACGTAGTTCATACTACAACAAAAACATAAAAATTCAATAAATTTGCCTACGAGTAGACAATGTTGTATAACTAAGTGTAGCACTTGTACTTCGGATATCGTAAAATGTACTTCAGATTAGTCAACTGTACTTCATAAACCGTAAAATATACTTCAGACTAGTCAATTGTACTTCAGAAACCGTAAAATATACTTCAGATTAGTCAATTGTACTTCAGAAACCGTAAATTATACTTCAGACTACTCAATTCTACTTCAGAAACCGTTAATTGGACTTAAGATTAGTCAGTTGTACTTAAGAAGCCAAAAAATGTACTTCAGATTTGTAAATTGTACTTCAGAAACCGAAAATGTAATTCAGAAACCGAAAAATGTACTTCAGATTAGTCAATTGTATTTCAGAAACCATAAAATGTACTTCAGAAACATATGTATAACATTTTCGCCAAAAAATGCACTTACCACAAAGCGCTCAACCATGAATATCAAGTAGATTACAAACCATTTTATGCAAAGTATGTATGTATGTACATACTACATGTAAATAAATCGCATTAGATGTAGCATTATGCTTGCAGTATATACATACATACGTACATTCGATTGCGATTTTTTGCAATTGAAGGAATTATTATCATTATTATTATTATTCTCAAAAGAGAAGGATTTGGGGCAAAGTCCCTTCATTGGAAGAAGTGAACTGTAATGCTAAATGGATTGTAGAGCACTACTTTAACACCTGAAGTACATTTACAGAAGTGGTTTCTGAAGTACATTTCTCGGTTTCTGAAGTACATTTTACGAATCTGAAGTACATTTTATGGTTTTTGAAATACAATTGACTAATCTGAAGTACATTTTTCGGATTCTGAAGTACAATTTACAAATCTGAAGTACATTTTATGGATTCTGATGTACAATTGACCAATCTGAAATTCAATTAACGGATTCTGAAGTACATTTGACTAATCTGAAGTACATTTTTCGGTTTCTGAAGTACAATTGACTTGTCTGAAGTATATTTTACGGTTTCTGAAGTGCAATTGACTAATCTGAAGTCCAATTAACGGTTTCTGAAGTACGTTTGACTAATCCCAAGTTCATTTAATGGTTTCTGAAATATATTTGACGCTTTTTGAAGTACTATTAGAAAAGGTGTAATTTGAAGTTTGTAAAAAGTCGCGTGGATTTTTGGCAGTTTCCTCCAAACGAAAACTTGTCGAACGTACTTTGTGCACTCGTCGTGTTTAAGCAGCCATTCTTCACTAAAATTTTTGACTTTATTGTCTATTAAATAGCATATGTAAAATATACATATGTATACGAATGTATGTACATAAAGCTGGGTCAATTTTGATTTTAATAAATCGCATGGTATTTCCTGATTCTGCAGATAATTCAATGAGAGAGTATAGAAGAAACCCTGGCTCGGAAAAAAGTTTCGAGCCAGCGCATTTTTAAATGGAACAAGTAAGAAAGTCTAAGTTAGGGCGGAGCCGAGCAAGTATTAAATATCTGTTTTTCACCTTTCCGAAACCTACCGCTAGATGGTATCAATTTTGAGTAAATTACCGTCCTTAGATTTCGAAATATTGAAGTTTCAAGCATTTATGAAATTTACCGTTATATGAGAAGCGGCCGTAATTTTAGTCCGATTTCAATAGTTTTCAACGTTTTTCTTTTATGTTGCAAGCCCAATAATCATACCGAGGTTGCAACTTGATAGAACGGTTACCGAGATAAATATATGTGATCATAAGTGGGCGGTGCCACGCCTATTTTCCAAAATTTTACCATAAACGTATTTCTTGGTAATGAATTGTTGCAAGCATCAATTTTGAATAAATTAGCTTTAATATTTACTGATTTATCGAAGATTTTGTATTTCTCTAAATTACCGTTATATGGGATGTGCGTGGTTATTGTCCGAATTTTTAAATTTTTGGCCATTTAGTATGCTGTACCAAGGCCAACAACTGTGCCAAGTTTGGAAGAAATTGGTGCAGCGGTTACCAAGATATACACATGTAACCATAAGTGGGCGTGGCTTAATGGAAACCTACGTACCAAATTTCGTTGAGATATCTCAATTTTTGCTCGAGTTATCGTGTACACGGACGGACGGACAGACGGACGGACAGAGAGACATGGCTTAATCGACTTCTCTATTATTCTGAGCATTTATGTATACATTTGTCTATATCTATCCCGATTCGTTTTGGCTGTTACAAACAACCGTTATGTGAACAAAATTAATATACCCTTGTGCACAAATGCTCGGGTATAAAAATTACATTTTCATGATATTCGTTTTTTTTTAACCTTTTCTTAAAACTTTTGCAAATAAAATGTCTGTATTTAAGTGTCTTACATTTCCGTTATTTGTATAAACCGTTTGTAAAACCATATCTTTACAAAAAAATAACTTAAAGTAAATGATAAGAACATGTATTTTTAAAACTTGCTGCGTTTATAATTTTGACACGAATTTTGGACGGTAAATCAATTGAAAATGTTATAACCTAAAATACAGGCATTTTGTATATACATATTACATACATAGTTGTAAAAAAGGTGAACACTTTGTAGAACCGGCATATAACGAAAAAATACAATTTCGAGAAGAAGTAAATTTTTACTTACAGTTTATTTTACATTTTCTCTTAGAATTATCTAGAGAAACCGAAAATACCACTCAATTTGTCGAAAAACTGTCGTCTGAACAATTTGACCACCTTAATGTACACATTTTAAAAGTTATATTTTCTACATTTTTTCTTGCCAAAACCCGGGACATTTTTGTTTTACCGGGATCGTGACATAGCTCTCAGGTCCGGGACAGTCCCATCGAAAACGCAACGGTAATGGCACCAGTGTGCAAAATTTCACTATGATCAGTTGAGCAGTTAAAGCGTTAAAGCGTAACAAACAAACCAGTGGAATTTATATTAGTAAGGGTTATCCAGTAATGACCATTAAAAGAATTTTTAGATTTACACAGACCCAAATACACAAACACAAAATATTACACCAGGGCATAAACATTTTTTTGCCTTCGAATGATTTTGCTCAACGAAAAACTATTATTAAGTAAAAATTTACGCACCGGTTACCCGTTTTTCCAAGACGATTTTCAACAAATGATAAGCACATTGTCCTTTAACCTAGGATTCTTCAACTGAAGAAGTATATTTTATACCCACAAAAGTAAAATAAGTACCGCTCAATGAACCACAAGAAAATTCACTTTTTATTCCTCAGAATCTACAAACAAACGTTTGACCTTTACCCGAGCTTTAGGTCAGATCGCTCTTGAAGTTTTGCAGCTATACCTCAATAAAAAGTAGATTTTATGCGAGTTACACTAGAAATTTCCTAACTTTCTCGATTTTAGCACGTAAGTTAGTAATTTAAACCGTTAGTTTTGTTATAAATAACTATGTACTGATATTTATACATATAATTAAGTAGTATTAACGAAGGTATAGAAGCCAGTACGCGAAATGTCCCCATCTTAAAAGATCTCCACATATATAGTATATGGGCATTTCCCACGGTCGCGAGCTGTACGTTCGTACGCTTTTGAAGTTCAAAAAACAAGGGAAACATAAATTTTTATTATTTTTTTATGTGCCGACAGCATTTTGCTAGGTATATCTTGGTGCAAAAGGGATGGTCTTTCGATTTTTATTTTTCAATATGTTAGCAATAAAGATGAGGTCGCGAACCTACGAATAAGGGAAGTCGCAAATTGAAAAATGCAAGAAGCAGCGAAATGGAACGGAATATTCTAAAGCGATTAATTTTATACTAAAGTGAAATAAATTAAGTTCCTCCTTACTAATCGCGCGTTGAAATATCTCCAATAATTTTCTATTTACTTATAAGCTTAAGTACCGGTCGGGAACGTACGGGTCGCGAACGTACGATTTTTCTATCATTTTTACCTTTCATGAACATGAAATGATATTATAAATTTGGTCGGATGTTTATAAGTACCAGAAGAAGAAGATATAGACCCACACACAATTGTTTGCCAAAATGATCAGAACGTCGAGATGAGTCCATTTAGCCAAGTCCATCTGTCTGTCTGTATGAATGCAATTTAGTCCCTAAGTTGTCCATTTATCCGACTGAAATTTGGTATTCAAGTGGTGGTTCAAGTATTTTGATAATGTATTAATCATTTGTCAGAATCATCAAAATCGGACCACTATACCTTATAGATCCCCTACAACTGATCGCACATTTCAGTTCTCGGCCCTAGTTGACCATTCTGTGGAAATGCTCATATATACCTTTATGCTCAAAATGAAAAGAGAAATCGAGTGACTTTCTGTCCGTCCGTCCCTCTGTGCACACGATAACTAGAGCAAAAATTTATATATCTTAACGAAACTTGGTACGTGTATTGCTGTTGAGCCAAGGACGAATATTATTGAAAACGGGAAAATACGAAAACTTTTAGTATCTACTGAAGCTTATTCACTCAAAACATACATACATATTTGCAATTACATTTAGGTGGAAAATAAGATTATACATTTTTGGAAAACGGGCGCACACGTAAAACGTAGTAAAAACGGATTATCGAATTCTGAAAAAGTAATTACGAAGATGCATAGAAAAATATCCAAATAACCCAAACAAAAAAAAATAATGTTTGATAAAAATGCATATTTGCAATCATGACAGGAGCTTAAAGTAGGAACAATGCGAAAAAATAAATTTGTAAGAAAAAATTTTGAATTTGTCGCTAGAAATTTAAATTAATTTTTTCACTTGTGCGGATATATAAAAAGCCAATCTGATTGATGAGCAGTTTTTGAATATATCTGTGATCAAGCATTGCTTTAAATTTTTTTAAATCTTTTGAATTATATAGAAGAGTTTTCCTTGAAATTCTACATAGTTTCGTGAGTGTGAAATTTTTCGAGTGCTTACTTTAAAAAGGGATATTTACAAATGACCCAGGACACGAGCTTATTATACATAAGACCAGTAAACATTAAATATGCGTGTCATATCTCAAATAGTTCCAGCTGCGAGGAACTGCGGGTTCAGCTTCAATTCTTCCTTTTATAGACCCAACTCCTGTAAAATGTATTGAATTTTTATTGTAGAGCTGAAGGGAAAGACTCTAATATGTACATAAAGTAAATAATATGCAATATCAAATTGAATTTGAAATTGAAGAAGGTATAGATATTAATGACTCGCCAATCTATTAATCACATTCAACATTCACCAAAAAATGGACACTTCTCTGGACGAGACCCGTTTTCGATGGCAAGAGTCCTGCTAGCCTTAGTTCAGTTTTTGTTGTATAAAACATAGGTAAAATTTAAAGTTTCAGTGTAAATACATAACGTGCACACAATTTAGTATGCAGGTATTGTACATGTTTTCGTTTTGTCATTTTTAAAATGAAGAAATAGGAGCTTCTTTAGAAATGAAATAAATGTACCGGTTCATTTTCTCCAAAATTCATAAAATTTAGTACTTGAAGCCAAGAAACTGTCAAGGAGGTGGGTGCCGTAATAAGAAATCCTTTATTATCTTCCAAGCTGGAAAATTTTGGCTTAAACGAGGAGGGCACACCGAATTTCATCAAAAAAGATTGTTTTTTTAATTTGCGCCTGTTTCTCTAGAATTATTGGACGATAATGTAAACCGATTTGGACGACCTTTAAGATTTGTGCTTTTCTCGTTAAAATCAGCATATGTATGCTCTGAAATTCATCATAATAGGATTTTCTTGTTGTTGAATTTTACCATTTTCCACATTTCTTCATTCCAAAGTGCCAAATATCGCATAGACGAAATTTCAGCGAATTTCTAGTACGGCTACTACTTTAATATATAATATACGAAATATTTGATAAATCAGTAAATACTGAAGCTAATTTATTTAAAATTGATGTCCGAAATAACTCTTTGGCAGAAAATACGATTGTAAAACATATTTTTGGAAAATGGGCGTGACAGCGCCCATTTATGAACCCATATGATTATCTCGATACCTAATCGTTTTAATCAGGGACCGCAAATAACTGTTATGGATGCAAATTTGTTTCAAATAAATCAACATGAAGGAGTGCTCAGAAATATAAGGTGTAGTATATTTAAATGCGCGTTTTTGGAGTCTATTCATTCCAGCAATAAACCAAATTTTATAATGTTTTTCATCAAATTTAAGAATTTATCTTGAGTTCCAGGTTTGCTCGTAAAATATTACTTACTTCTTGAGTTTTATTTTTCCTTCAATAAATAACACTTATGAAATCAGTTTTATTTTTAGTTCAGAAATAAAACTGTTGTAAAATAAAACTCACCTTCTAAGTTTTACTCATCGTTCAAAAATAATTGTCATTTCGTAAGTTTTACTTCAAAATCACTGATCTTAGTTTTTAGGCCAAAGGTGATGGCATAAAATGTCGTTTTGTAACCAACTTCAAGTAAAACCCATTCGTTTTTCTGTGTTTTTTGGGCGTCAGTTCCTATGAGGAAACACTTTTTATATCTTTGGCCTGAAAGCTAAGGTCAGTGATTTTGAAGTAAAACTTAAGAAATAACAATTATTTTTGAACGATAAATAAAACTTAAAAGGTAAGTTTTATTTCTGAAAGAAAAATAAAACTCATTTCATAAGTGTTATTTATTGAAAGAAAAATAAAGCTCAACAAGCAAGTTTAATTTTGCCTGCAAACATATAACTCATGAAATAATTCTTAAATTTGATGAAAAAGATAAAAATCAAAACATAAGGATTAAATGATGATTTTTCGATATCGCTTATAAGAGTTACGGTCCCTGGTTTTAATTATTTTTTTTTTACACATAAAGGCATTATTTAAAAAATTTTTAATATCAGACTAAAATTAAGCCCACTTTTCACATACCTAACGAAAAATTTCGGACATACGGAAACTACGAAATTTAACGACGCTAATTTACTCAAAGTTGCCACTCACAACAATCTCTTAAAAAAAAGTACCGCCCACCTATTACTACACAAGTTTATCTTATTAAGTCTAACTTACTATATTATAGAAATTTTTTAAATAGGGTTAAAATAACCCCTCCTACTAATGTATAATTCGTTGTCAAAATAATGTGCAAGCATTTCAATTAACTTCCAAATTTTTGCCTAGATATTCAAAAATAGTACCACTAAATGCTTGCTTGATAATTTCGGCCCCCAAACTTTCAAGGTTCCTATATATATACTGTATAACAAATTATACTCCCAACGCTAACAAAATAATTAGTAAATTGATTTAAAAAGTGGATATGTGGATCAGCCGGTTCTGTATCAAGTTATTCTCTCTAACTTCAAAGCACTTCCATTTAAAAAGGGTAAAAACCTGGCTGCAGTCGACAATGAGCAAAAATAGTGCAATTGTTTATTACTTTGTCTTTAGGTTTGCGTATTTTCTAAGCGTACAACGAAAGTTTTGTATCACAGAACCAATCTTAGATTATTGATAAAACTATAGACCGGTTGGGTGAACAGCCAAGACGTTTACTTCCTAAGTGTGACAAAACAAAACCAAGTAATATATTTAGCATAAATGAATATACCAGCATAAAACATCTGCATACTCAAAATGTTCAATACGTGACCATATTTATACATACCTATGTATATAATCTAAGAGAAGATATTTCGCTGCAAAGCAATGATTATAAATTATTAGTTTACCTTACAAAATTTCGGAGGCATATTACAGAGTATACGGAAAAAAGCTAATTTTTTTTAATTTTTTATTTTGAATAACGTCTGGCCCGGCTATTTGGTTTACTATACAGGTATGTAGAGCTATGAATTTAAAAAATACATCAGGGTTTAGTTGAGATATTCGCTTTTGACCACTGTGTTTTTTACATTTCCCAGTACTGCAACGCTTTTGACAGCCATTCAACTGGGAGTGGCCCGCGTGCGCTGGGTTTGGGTTCCGCCACGTTAAAACCCTGCCCAGTGGAAAAAAAACACATGCCTCGGATGATACCCCCTTCTTTTAATGACGATCACGGCAAACATGATTTTAGGGTATGCACTTGAAATATCCGAATCCTTAATCGGGAAGGTGCCTGGCTGGTTGATGTCCTAGGGAAAATAAAGGCTGATATCACCGCCATCCACGAAATGCGATGGACGGACGAGGAAGGTAAGCGTGGAGCCTTGCGACGTCTACTACAGTTGCCACGTAAAGGAGTGCAATTCGGTGTTGGATTTGTGGTGGGGGAGAGAGACCGGCGTTCACTCTAGTGGACGAAAGTCTAGCCACAATCCGCATCAAAGCGAGATTCTTCAACATCTCATTCATATGTGCGAATGCCCCGATGGAAGAGAGGGACGAGGCATCCAAGGTTCTCTTAGCTTAGAGCGTACATATTAGCTGAGGGTGATCGACTTCGCCGGGACCCGAAACTTGGCAGTATGTATTACTGGGTTCTAGCATAAAAAGATCCATCAAGCTACATGAATGTCTCCACATCGAAAAACGGGAAACCAAATCGAGGATGTTGTTATAGACGGAAGGCATTCATCCATGTTTTAGATGTACATACGTACACTCCGAGGGCCAAACATCGACTCGCACTACTGTATTGATGCATCCACTATACGACCCAACCTCGGAGCAGCAAAAAAAGGGCCCCCAATAATCCAAGGAAACTTCAACGTCGAAAAGCTGCAATCAAAACAGACGGCCAATGGATGCGGCGCTCGATACTCGCACCTGCTGTGAGAGAGCACTCTTCAACAAACCGACTTGCGCGATCAGTGGAACCACATTTCCCGCTGCTTGAAATGCTGGCCGACAGAAAAAACACCCGAAAATTTTAGCAGAGAGTTGAGCGACTTACAGAAAGTTTCAAGACTCTTGTAGGAACAACCATGGGGACCTAGTGACCGATGTCCAGAACGTACTCAGATTATGGAGGGAACACTTTTCGACCCTTTTGAATGGCAAAAGCACTGAAAGAAGTGGAGAAGACGAACCCGAGGTCCCAGTCGATGACGATGGAGTCGATATCCCAGCGCCTGACTATGACGAAAAGTGCCAAAGCTGCTTGAGCTGAGGGCCTGTCAGCTGAGCTATTTAATTACGATGGCAAGGAGGTAACAAGGTGCATGCCCGACGACTGGAATTCAAGTGCGCTCCGCCCAATCCACAAGAAAGGCGACCGCACCATGCGTGCCAACAACCGCGGGATCAGCCTTCTAAGCATAGCTTGCAAGGTCTTATCGAATGTATTGTCTACCACAGACCAGGTATTCACAATACGCCAAATCTTGGAAAAGACCCGCGATCGGCACTCACCAGCTATTTGTCGACTTTAAAGCCGCCTTCGACACCACTAAAAGGAGTTTCCTATATGCCGCTATGTCTGAATTTGGCATCGCCTCAAAACTCATACGGCTGTGAAAAATGACGTTGAGCAATACCACCAGCTCTGCTCTGTTGCCGTTCGCCACCAGACGGGGTTTCAGACAGGACGACTCTCTTTCATGTGACTTCTTTAATCTGATGTTGGAGAAGATAATAAAATCTGTAGAACTGAACCGCTCAGGAACAATTTACTACAAGAGCGTACAATTGCTGGCTTATGCCGATGACACTGACATCATCGGTAAGAAAAACCGCGAAGTCTGTCCTGGCTTTTCCAAGTTGGACAAGGAAGCAAAGTGAATGGATCTGGTGGTAAACGAGGACAAGACGAAGTATCTCCTGTCATCAAACAAACAATCAGCACATTCGCGCCTTGGCACTCACGTCACTTTTGACAGTTATAATTTCGAGAAAGTAGAGAGTTTCGTTTACTTGGGAACCAGCATTAACACCGATAATAATGTCAGCATGGAAATCCAACGCAGAATCGCTCTTGCCAACAAGTACTGGTTTGGACTGAGTAGGCAATTCAGGAGTAATGTTCTCTCTCGACGTACGAAAACCACACTATAAGTCACTCATCATGCCCGTGCTGGTATATGGCGAATTAAAATACAGCGGTTCAACTGGCTTGACCATGTCGTTCGAATGGACACCGACGCCCCACCTCTGAAAGTATTCTGGCTTCACTTGGCATTTCCAATTGGCGTCAGTTGGCCAAAATCGCTTCGGCGGTTACAGCGCCAAATAAGAAGAAGAGAATAGATCTATAACCTTATCAGTCACACAGTGTTATAATCCCGACGAAATCCTTGACGGCGGTACCTGGAGGGGAACGGTACATGACGGTAGGAAGTTTAGTTTGGGTTAAAGTCTCACACTGACGGGGTTAGGCTTTCGATGCTTCCTCCTCGTAAAATAAACATGGTCAGTAAAAAGTTAACCATTTAAATCGACGAATAGTTTTATATCAACTTTTGTGAACTTCTGTTTATTTGTTTTTTGTACAACAAATGGTTACAATAATTTTAAGCTATAATAAACAATTTTTTAGTAAGTAAGTTATTGGTTTTGATTTTTTTTGTATGCTACGCCCATGCATGCCGATGACTAATTTTCAAAAATAACTTGACTGTACTAAAAACAACTTATAACTTCTAAATTTTCAGTTATATCAAACAAGCCGGAAATATAAATTTTTCTCGAAGGCGGAATTTGCAGACAAATGCAAGTTTGTGAGAAATTTTTTAGTTTCATACATAGATAGCTCCCAATACACCAGTTTGATTGAAAAACATTGTAACCATAATATCAGGAAATAACAATTTACTGAACTAAATGTAACAGGTCAAAATAAGTTTAAATTAGTATTATTTTGATAGACTAGGAAACATTTTTTGCGTGTATTATTTGTGGGAATCTAATCGCCGTTATAACCATTGAACATGCGGAAACTTTGGCCCGTAGTTTTAGTCAGTATTTGTCCATTCTAAGAAGCAGATCTGGGAAACAAAGGCTCGTAGTTATAAGTAAAATTAAGTCGAAACTAAAGTTAGTTGCAGCTTTTTTGACAGGTATCCCATTGAAAACTATGTCAAAAAGCTGCAATTAACTTTAGAGTCGACTTAATTTTGACTATAACTACGGGCCTTTGTTTCCCAAATCCGTGTGTAAGTATGGGATAATACTGACTACATGTTAATAAGTTTGTTAAGAGTCCGAGTTTCTCTTCCATAGATGTACTGTGTAAAAATGTCCGCTATCTTCGGTGGATATCTTTAGATACAATTTTCAATTTTTTATGGATACTGTAAACGCTAAGGCAGTGGCAACACTGGTGCGAAATGCATGCATTCAATTTTCTACGTACTTGCATTTAAAGTAATATTTAAAACAAGTAAGAGCAGCGCTGTCTTCGGCTATGCCTTTCATGAACATCTGCAAATTATACTTTGACAGATTACTGCTTTTGAATACATCTGCATACATCGATGGAGGAGTTACATACCTATATAAAAAATCGCATCTGAACGATCAGAGGTATGGAAGATATACCTTATACTAGCACCAATCTAATCTAATTTTCACTGCTATGTGATCAGTATGCAAACCGGTAACACAATTTAATGGGTTTAGTTTCCTACATAAAGGAGTTATATATCGCAAAAACTGGTTTCTGAACAATCAGTGGTATAGGAGATAAAGCTTATACAGCATAGATTTAGACGATTTTCTCAGTAGACTTTGTATTATTATTTATAAAATATCTTACAAAATTTATCGGTTTTAGCTGTTCAAATAAAGGAGTTTTACAGTAAAATCCCATATCTGAACAATCAGATGTATGGAAGATACAAATATGTTATAGTCACCCGATCCTTGTTATTTTCACTGTAAGTATTATGTTAATAATGAGTGAAAATGGTGCGAAATTTAATGTTCCTAGCTGCATAAATGGAGCAGTTATGATAAAAGACCTCATATCTGAACAATCAGTTGTATGGGGGCTGCAGGTTATAGTGACCCGATCTTTGTTATTTTCACTATAAGTCTTCTGTTGATAATGAGTGAAAACAGCGCGAAATTTCATGGTCCTAGCTACATAAATGGAGGAGTTATAACGAAAAATCTCATATCTGAACAATCAGTTGTATGGGAGCTATAGGTTATAGTTACCCCATATTTTTAATTTTTACTGTAAGTTTTCTGTTGGTAATTATTGAAAACAGTGCGGAATGTTCCTAGCTATATAAATGGAAAAGTTACAACGAAAAATTTTATATCTGAACAATCAGTTGTATGGGAGCTATAGGTTATAGTGACCTGATCTTTGTAATTTTCACTGTAAATATTCTGTTGATAATGGGTGCAAGTACTGCAAAATTTCATGTTCCTAGCTGCATAAATGGAGAAGTTATAACGAAAAATCTCATATCTGAACAATCAGTTGTATGGGAGCTATATGTTATAGTGGTCCGATTCTTCCGGTTCCGACAAATGATAAATACATTATAAAAATACACCCAACTACCAAATGTTATCCGGATATCTCGAAAACTGAGAGACTAAATTGCATACAAACAGACGGACAGACGGACATGGCTAAATCGACTAAGCTCGACGTTCTGATCATATAAGTATACATTTAAATGGGTCTATCTCTTTTTATTCTGGTACTTACAAACATCGGACCAAAGTTATAATACCATTTCATACTCATGAAAGGTATAAAAAGCCAACTCTTGTAATTTCAATTAAATGAAATGCTCTTCGAGTATACATACATATTCGTATAGCCTAAAATGAACTGAACTCCATATCAGTAGCCGTAAACCACAGCAGCCGCGAAAACCACAGCGACTGCAGAAGCAGCAGCAGCATGTGCGTGAACGCAATAATCGCTTGCGCCATTTACTCGCTATTCAAATGCAAATTCACTGTCAGCAGTTTTGATTGCCGACAAGAGAATGCAATGTGTTCGATTTTTTACGTATGTTTTTATGTTTCGATGCTCTTTTAGATTATGCAATTTTATTTTATGGGCGTTTATTATGTGGGAAAAATATGACTGAGCTATTGTTCTATGGGATGTCCTTTGGCGACAGCAGCATTCATCCATCCCGCCCAGCCACCAGCAATCAAGTAACTATCAAAACTCCCTGCACTTTTAATATTTGAACAATTATAAAAATAAGTAATTCGTATTTTTCTGTGGCAGTGGCCGTAATTGTAGTAGTAAATGAAATTGTGGTGGCGAGCAGCAGTTGTCTTATCCCGCAGCCAAAGCATCAACCCGTCCAACCAACCATATGACTCTTGGCAGTGAATTATGAGAAGCGTAAATCTTTCAGTGGCTACCACAGCTGGCGCTGCTGCTTAGCTGCCAACCGAAATGCGTCAAGTCAGGAAGAATGCAAAACCAGCCATTGAGGTTTGACGCAAGCGTGGAATTTTTCATTGTGGTGACATTACGCTGGAACGATGTTGTCGGTCGGAAACACTGAAAGTATTAGAAATGCATATGGATTGTCCGTATTCGCTACTGCCCTTAAATTATTGTCATCGCCATTCTCGTCATTTATAATACTCCATGTAACCATTTAATTTTCAATTTTAGTTGTCAGCTGCCGTTTTGATGATAAAATTTTACAGCTGAGCGGATGACTAACAATTTGTAGTATACAAATTTGAGCATTTGTTTGTCAACGCCAATATTTTATTGTACATATATTGTATGGTATGTATGTATGTAGTTACATGATTTTGTAGCCATATGGAGCTCAAGCTGTAAAATATAAGCTTTTGGATATTTAATAAGTATCTAGAACCTTCAAAAATGCATATCAAAGCCATTATCTTCTTCAGCGTAACAATCAATCCAACTTGATTTTAATTTTATTTATTTTTTCGATTTAATCAGTTCCACCAAATATGCGTTGCGGTGGTCCAATATGTCCTTAATAATTTTTTTAAATAATTTCGAGTGCTACATATGTAGGTATGAAAAAATTAGATATGACGCATGATTCAATAATACAAGGTTGTGTAATTTGTGACAGCTAAAATTTCACACTCCTTTATCTAGATTTGTATTTTGGAAGTAGGAGAAAGGGGAGGAATGTGATCGCCTTTTGCGAAATCGGTAGTAGAAAGGTACTACAAAAAGTACGCAAAGTATACAATTAGAAGTAAAATGTGTATTATTTATTCTTTCCGATTTTGCAATATATTTGGTGTTTTAATGAAAATACTAAACAATACATAAATATGTGCATTTTTTATTTAAGTTATTCATCATTTCCTGGAACCGACCGTTCATCTATGCAAAAATGAAAACTGCAGATCAATAGAACTTTTTATGCTCATTTCAACCATGCCAAAATTATTTGGCGCAAGTAAAAACATCAAGACGTTCTAAAAGGTTAAAGTTCAGTTTTTAAATTTTTTAAATATTTATATCTTACGAACTGTAGGTATAACCGATAAAAAAAACTAATGACGCCACCATAAAGATAACTAATTTGTCTTTCAGCTGGTGTACATAATTTATAGCTTCTTGTATTTTTAAACCAAAAAACCACTAAAAAACGAACACATGTTACTTTTTCATGAAATAATCTTTTTAATAAAAAATCTGCATAATTAATGGTAAAGAAATTTATATTATCTAGAAAGTACAAGTTATTATCTTTAATTCGATATTACATATTTTATCATGATGTACTTTGGGGTTTCTACAATTCAGTGATAATAAGAAATACAAATAAACAAAGCAAATAAACCTCTTATATCTTCGTTATTTTTTGCCTGCGCCAAATAAATTTGGTATCGTTGTAATCAGCGTAAAAAATTCTATCTATCGGCATTTTTGGTTATTTTATAGCTAAACGGTCACTATTCTTCACTTGTTCTAGAAAATTACGCAAACGAAGGTAATGCCAACGAATATTTAGTATGACGAATTTTTGGTTTTATTACTAATACCACTAGAAACTATAGAGTAAGCAACATTCTGCACAAGTAAAGGAGCCGATTTTATGTGTGGGAGCGAGAAGACTGTTTTATTACAAAACCTTTCTATTATTGAATCATGGATATGACGTATGTATCTCTACCGCTTCGCCTTTAAAAGAAAAAACTGTATTGAATATTTCTTCGTTCGTAACTTCTATATCCCTGTGGGTGTTAAAGCTAAACGTATAATTTTTTCCCCAGTTTTACTTCGTACATATGATTTATGCTTCTGCAAGAATCTGTATACCGTTATATCTGTGGATATCTGACAAAACAACTTCTCTCGAGATTAGACAATTTTCCAAGATTTTTATCATATACATGCATTTTCTATGCGCGTATTTCTGTCTTACCGCCATATTTATATGACCTTTAATATAAAAGTTATAGCAGTCTTATAATTAACTTATTTCTTATTTTTTCGAAACTCCATTTGACAAAAGAGTTTCTTTAGAATAAGTTGGAATTTAAAAACATTTTTAAAGGAAAGATCATAACATACTTTTATCAAAAGAACTTGTATATATTTACGGTCTTTACCATTTCTGCGATTTGCATTTGACAAAACCACCTCTTTCGTTTGAAGTTGTTTTGCCAAATGCATATTTTAAAAAAGTTGCTTTCTCAACTTGAACAAGATAATTTGCCAATCAGGGATCTATTTTGGGCCCCTTGTTATTTAGTGCTCTCATAAATGTCATATTCATGACATGCCAATATGTAAAAATGCATGCATATGCCGATGACCTCCAGATATATTTATCGGGTCCGTCAAGAGATTTGCACAGACTCACATCTGATTTGAATATGGACTTATCATCTATCTCTTATTGGGCTGCTCTTAACGGCCTTTCCCTTAACCCTGCGAAGTCGTATGTTCTACCTGTTTTTAAGACAAAAGTCCCTATTAGCAGTATTCCTTCAGTTTTTCTTGAAACCAGTCCCCTAAAATTAATTGATAAAGTAACCAATTTGGGGTTTGTTACCAATTCTAGCCTTAGCTGCGTTGATCACGTTAATTCTGTTGTGAACAAAGTATATGGTATTCTAAGAAAACTAAGGCAATCGGCATCGTTTGTTCCGATTCCCACTAGAAGAAAGCTTGCGCGTCAATTAATCTTACCTATTATTACTTATGCTGAGGTGGTATATAGTAAGCTTGACTCCAGGTCATCCCATAAGATTGACACCTTATTTAACCAAATCACACGTTATGTATATGGATTGCGGAAGTTTGACCATATATCTGCGTGGAGATGTTGCTTGTTAGGATGTGATATCACTGATTATCTAAAAGCAAGAAACTACCATCTTTCTCTTTAAACTCATCAGCACAAAGACCCCTCTTTATCTTTATGAGAAATTAATTTTTCCATAGTCTGAGCGTTCCTGTGATCTTATGGTGCCTTTCTTTAACTTTAAAACCTATACTACACTATTTTTCATTAATGCTATACGAATCTGGAATTCAATTCCCGCTGCAATTAGAAGCAAGATCAATAAAAACAACTTCAAAAACATTCTATATAGCTACTTTTGTAACAATTGATGAACCATCTAATATTTAAAGTTAATCTCTGTTAACCTATGAATATATGATTTATGATTTAATTAATTATATGTATTAATGTATGTGTTTGTATTGAATTTATTTGTTGTACTATAAAAGATCTAGGTCTTACTGTACTAATATTTAATATTGAAATAAATTGAAATAAATTGAAATTCAGTCGCCAAGTGCCATTGTGACAAAACATCTTGTATCGATACAAGTGATTTATTGGAAATCTAAAGTGTACAAAGTGAAATCATATTTCAAGAGAAGTGTTTTTGTCAAATGATTAATAGTGAAATAATCAAATTTAAGTTGTTTTTCCGAAAATAAATTAGATTTAATTTAATAAAATTGTATAGAGGCAAAAAATTCGTGGCTTTAAGCAGAAAATTAAAACTGCCCTTAAATGCAAATGTAAGTGATAGTGCACAAACTAAACGTAGTGTTCCCCAATTTAAATTTGTGGATGGTTCGGTGCTAACTGAACTACCAAATGAAACAGCCTCATCTTTTGATGTGGGTCTCGACGCTAATAAAATTTCTGAATTGCGTCAATATATCAATACTTGTCGATTTAACAGCAAAAAGCCGCAAATTCTAGAAATCGACAGTTTGTCTATTTTTATCACTTGGAAATCAACGGACAGAAAACTCGTGTATGCAAAAAGTGCTTCTTAAAAATATTTGGGGAAACGGATCAGAGTATTAAAACTGTAAATCGCCAAAAAGTCAATGAAAGATTTGGTGGTATTATCGCAGATAATCGACGAGGCAAGCACTCCCCCCGTATAAGTTGTCAATCAAAAAATACAATGAAGTTATTGAGCATATAAATAATATACCCAAGTATCAAAGCCATTATAGACGACGCCACACATGCCAACTATATTTTCAACGTGACCTCAACCTTGCTCTCTTATATAGATTGAAAAAAGAAAAATTTTCTGAACCAGTTTCAGAATCAAAATATCAGGAAATATTTCGGCCACTAAATATAAAATTTAAGAAGCCGCAAGTTGATCTTTGCAATACGTGCGAAATCCTCTAATCCCGAATAGTAAATGCGTTGGACGAAAACGAAAAGGACCAACTTTTAATGCAACAAAAGGAACATCACGATAGTGCAGATTTTGCCTATAATTGCAAAAGAAATGACACAGAGTTGGCCACCAATCACGCAAATGTAAAAATGTTTTCCTTTGACTTACAGCAATGCTTGCCAACTCCATATTTACGTGCTTCAATGTTTTTCTATAAGCGTCCATTATGGAATTTCAATTTAACAGTACAGGACGGAGAAACTAAAAGGGCAAACTGTTATGCATGGCATGAAATAATCGCAAAACGTGGAGCGAATGATATTGGTTCCTGCATATTTAAATGTTTGATGGGCTTGCCAAAAACTATACAACATGTCATTATGTACAGCGACTCATGTCCTGGATAGAATCGCAGCTCTTATATTTCGGTTATGTTTGAACAATTCGTCCTAATACACCCTAGCATAGAGGTGACAAACCATAAATTCCTCGTTGTGAGCCACACGCATCTTGAATGCGATTCTGTACATGCGCATATTGAAAGGAAAAAGAAACACGTATCGGGATCTATTCAGCATCCACACGACCGGGCAAACCTTATAGCTGCAACAAGTAAGAAATTCATTGTTCATGAAATGAAACAGGAAGAATTTTTTTACTTCAGTTCGCTACTCAGGGTGAATTACACTTGGAGAACGACAAATTCAACAGGTTAATACTAATTTAAAGGTATAATGAATACCAAATATTTTTTCTTCTTATATAACTTCGGTGATATTTCAAAACGTTCCATGTCAATTATTACTACTTGTGGTTTCATAATCTGTCGCCTGTATCTGAAAGCGTCTTTAAATCGTTTTACCATCTTAAAATAAGGCAAAATTGTTTTTCCTTGACTGATTAAATTGAGTAAGTAATATGCGCGTTTAGCTAGAAGCTACATACCATTCCCTGCAGTGAAAACCCAAACCAGTTAGAAAAAATACTAGTTCATTAACTAGTGTGTGCCTACCAGTTCGACATTTTCGAAGAACTTAAGCGTTCAGCGACATCTGCCTTTGAATTGACAAAGCCTAAAATAAAACGCAATTAATTGCTTTTCTTACAAATGTCGGCTGTGGCGTCACGTGAAGACTACTGGTTCTGGGATCGCAAGTTCGAG